>NC_086380.1:45997349-46597349 GCF_036588685.1 Mytilus trossulus | reverse complement strand
AGATGAAGTCCAAATTGATACAGCCACCTCCCTATTTTAGTTGTGGGGATAGAAAACTTAATATTATTCATACACGTTTGAGAAATATGTGCAGGTCTTTAAATTCAGATTTACATCGTGTATATTAAACCCAGTCTCGCATATGCAGCTGTGGCCACCCTGTTGAGGATAGTATACTCTATTTTTAAGAGTGCGCTCTTCACAACGAAGCCAGAGAAATCCTGTTTTCAAATTTAGAAAGTTATGCTATATCCATTGAGCTTCTATTAGCTGGTGACGGTGACCTTTCTTTTCAGCAAAACAAAGACATTTTTGAGTCCGTACAATCTTATATCAGATTAACACAAAGATTTAAAACAATCAATTAACATTCTAAATTTCTACTTTACAACCTTTCACTTCAGTCTAGTTGTTTCAATATTATTCCTTATTATATTGACGTCGCGTACGGTGTTGGTGATAATACGGGTTTTGCAAATCCAGTTCGCCTTTATTGCATTTGTTAGAAGTTTCGGAATTAATAACTATATAAATGTATATATCAAAATGTGCGTAATTAAAAGTAGAAATGGAATATGCCTTAAAATCAATACTTTTATTCATTTTGTTACTCGGATGATCCCTAATAACACTGATTTTGAGCGTGTAGACAAGTAACACCGCGACATATGATCAGCCTTGCTTTGAAGTTATTCTTGTCATTTTTTAAACTTATTAAAAAAAAGTTGTACTCCTAGCAAGAGTAGTCTTTGGTGTTGATGGTGTATGTTTTCTTTATGACGTCATCGTTAACTGGACGCGACTGACCAGGACGAAAAGTTCATTTTGTTTTGTGGTCAAGCCGAAAATTGAAAAAAATATGGATAGGGGTGAAGTTAAGAGTGATTTTTAAAGTTAATTAAAATAGATTATTCCAAAAATGATATGTCTTTTTATTCCGTATATAATAAGGAAAAAATAAATAAAAAGTTTTGTTACAAAATTTCAAAAGATCGTGGCAATGATTTTTTAAAATTTGTATTTCTGTCACAAAACCCAAATCTCACTTATATTTTGAAGCTCTTCGAAATTCGAACGAATGCTGAAGATCCAAACCACAATTTATTTATCCACCCTTCCTGTGTCAAAATTATACAATACATATACAACGTTCTATGTCTTCAATTAGTACGTATTGTTTAAATTATGTCCTAAATTGTTTATTTTATTAAATCCGTTGAAATGTCACACTCGCCGTTTTCTGACGTTTTGGCTTATTTGTTAAGTGTCTTTTGAAAAGTAATAGGCAGTTGCAGTCTTTTCTACGATATAAAATTGTATTCGAACGTGAAAACTTCTTTTTTAAGTGTATGATAAAAAATTGTGTCGAAGTTTTAAGAGAAAATATTGAAGAAAAAATAATCGCGATCTATTTGTTTGTGTCTAGTCAAAATGTCACAAAACGCCGTTTTTTACATTTTTGTTACAAGTATGATAAGTCATATTATACAGTTTTGGAGGGGGATAGTTTTGAAATTATAATAGCACAAAAAATACTATACAACATTAAAATCTACTGTTCAGGGATTTTTTTGAACCCATTTCCGATCAAATGTCGGAAGTATTAACGACACAGTCAGCGACAACTTTTGTCTAGTCATAATGTCACACCATGCTTTTTTACTTGTTTTGACATTACGTTCTGTAAAACTTGACATGTAGTGCTAGAACGTTGAAAATTGCGGAAGCCTTTACGTACCATGCTAATAAACTTTTTCCAATTTGATGTAACGAATTATGAATTTGATATAACAGATAATGAATTTGATATAACAAATTATCAATTTGATATATAAAAGATTATCAATTTGGTATGACAAATTATCAATTTGATATAACAAATTATAAATAACAAATAACAAATTGTCAATTTGATAAAACAAATTGTGAATTTCTCTACCAATAGTATGATTTAATTATAATAATGAGATTGGTTGAAACATTGCGTAACCCAAATTGGCGCATGTTTTTTGTGTATTGTTTCATTGTTTATGGCTGACGTCCAGCGACCATTATGTCATTGAATGCTTATTCAAAACTTTCTTAACAGGTTTAATGTTTCTGAAACCCTCTCCCTCCCCTTTTATCTATTATTTGAAGCAGTTTGAGGGACTAGTTTGAATGTTCTCTATTGAGTACATGGGACCTGAAGTCTTAGAACGAACGATTATAATAGAATAAAGATCAATTTATATTACACATTTTCAAATCAGAAAGAATGGATAGTGTGTTTCTAGGGACATAGGAACATGCAACGATAAAAAAAATGCTGGCATGCTTCTTTTTCAATTTCGATGGGCACATACAAGGTTTAATGAAACATCATTAAGTTCATCCTTACATTTTTCTTTATATATTTGTTTCAATATTTATTTTGTTTGCACACTTTCCATTAAAAAAAAACAGACCCATGCGCGAGATCTAGAAGAGAAAACCCATGCACAATCAGTACAATACTGTTGATAAAGTTGCAGTAGGAACTGATTTTTCTCTTTATCTTGTCTAGATTGTGGTGCACATTCGCATTCTTATATATGTTGTTGTTTGCAATTTTATAATAGTATAAAAAAAAAACGTAAATAGCTGAGTGACAACTATAGAATTACTTTTATTTCCATGATGAACCAAAGTGAACATATAAATACATACAACCATAATAATATTAAACAAGCATCAATTAATCCTTCTTAGTTTTAGTATTAATCAACTAGGAAAGTTTTCGCTAAAATGGGCTATCGAAAATACAGCTGAATGGATTAATCGGATTATCCTGCGCTAAAATGGGCTCTAATGTCTGCGCTAAAATGTCCCCTAGTAGTTTTTCGCTAAAATTATCTGGGCCCATCTATTTTCTTGTTCATAGTTGAGATTAAATTTCTTTTATGAAATTTGCAAGTTAATTTTATTGTGGTTAATTTTGAATTTGCTTTCAACTGTCGATTCTTTTAACATTTAATACAGGCGACGAAACAAACGATTCAACAAATAAAATATTTATTCGGAAATTATCAAAAGCGGATAAAAAAATAAGCCCTTGACACCATTTGCGAGTATGCTGGTCTTGTGAAACAATGAAAGTCCGTCGGAAGGGAGCGATAAAAGACTGATCCGTGTTAAGAGAGAACAATATCACTTGCACATAAAATTCAACCTTTTAGATTTCGAGAAGAGCAGGCTAAGGCTACAAGGAAGCACTCGAACCCTCAAAGTGGATTAATATAATTTGTTATAACTTGTTTCCCAATCCACCATAAACACATGTGTTTAGCTAAAAGAAAAAGCAGCAGAAAACGTCTTTGCTCCAAGGGGATACTAATTTAAATGAATATTATTTTCCGTTTTAATTCAACTGTACTTAAAAAAATATATACCGCTGTTGCATTTCGGTTGTATACGTAGCAAGTCAAGCAAATCGCGCTATATGATTGAGCTGCACGAAATTAAAAAAAGTACGACGTTATACAATGCATGAAAAATATAACGTTATTTTGACGTTTCCAAAACTAACACCAACACCGTACGCGACGTCATTGGTTTTTTTTTCTTTTTTCTTTTTATTTCTAATTTTTGTTTGATGTATGTATTACATGCATTACTACTATGTTGTGTTTTTTTTTCGCCATTTTCTAATGTACTTTGTGTTTATATTTATATTGGGAGAGGACGTCTCTAATGTTGTTATAACTTGTGTCCAATCCCTAAGGGTTTGCTACTTTTGCAAATAAAATATGTTTAAACTAAAAGGTTATGCATATTGTTGTCGGTTATTAATAGATATATACAAGTTGAAATGATAGGACTTTTTTTTTTACTGGGAACTCACTTTTGTCCCATGACTGTATATATATACATAAGTACGTCTGAGTCAGTGACAACCCTACAACAGGTGATACATGGCTGTGTACATAATGTATATACAACTCGTCTAAACATCAACCCAACAAGGTTAGATCTGTAAATTTGCTTTCGCAAATTTTTAGTTCTTCCCTCGCCCATAATGGTTCGAATCCCGGCGAGGGAAGAACCAAAAATTTGCGAAAGCAAATTTACAGATTTAACAGCAAATTTACAGATCTAACAGCAAATTTACAGATCTAACAGCAAATTTACAGATCTAACATTGTTAGGTTGATGTTAAGACGAGTTGTATATATATATATATATATATATATAAACGAGTCTAAATTGAAAACTACGTTCAAACCTATGACTGCGTTGGATAAAAACCGCAATTTTTATACGTGTGCATGTCAAACAAATTTCGTTGTAGAAGGGTCTAAAAACAGCACAAACAACATTTTCCAAAAGACCAAAAGCGTGAAAAAGTATATTTAAACAAAACGCATTTGACTAACAGGTCGAACAACTGATGTTCTTTAACCCTGCTGACTGCCATTGGCGATTGCCAAATAAAATTGATCACAAGATGTAACAAAATGGATCTTAATATAAATTTAATACGTCACAGAAAAAAAAAATGTTAACTTGTGGACAGGATGTTGTGCCACAAACATTCGGTGTCAATATTTCTTTAGTACACCATATCCGGATTTCGACAATAAATGTCTCTTCAGTGATGTTAGGGATCGAAACGGTATTTGTTATATATAGGTAAATTTGTCCTAGATATTAACCTGTAAGTTTCTTCATTTATTTTTATATGCGTTTATGTCATCGTTAAACTTGACATTTGCATTTTTAACACACATAATACCATTGAAATGCTGAAAGACACATTTATTATGTTTCAGTTACTATTATCCGATTAAGAAAATTACGATTATCAAAGAAGAAAAATACCATAGAGTTACGATTATCATACCGAATTTTTCAACGGCAATTTTCAAAGCGCTCAGACGATTCCAGTGCACCGTTACGATTCAAATATGATGTTATGGTATAGATAAACCTTGCAGCTGAGTAACTATTGACAAAAGCATGCTACATTTAAGAAAAATGAGTGTAAAGATTTTACCTATATTTACCGTCGCCATATTGGGATAATCGTAATTGCAGTTACTCTTATCTCTTTAATACCAGTGGATTATAGTGGAACATTGATTTAACAATGAATTAGCTGCAATCAAAATTTGCTTGCTAGTCCCTCTCTGTGATCACAAATAGATAACTCTGGCTCATTTCCCAATCAATCTATCATGAAGGGAAGTAATTTCATGCAATTTTATTCATAGTCTATTTCAAAAATGATAAAAAGTTCTTTATATTGGTATGTAAAAATTTAAACGTTTCAAATTTATGAAATTATATTCGTACATCAATTGTTTTGATACATCAATAACAAAAACTGAAATATATTGCATTGATTGATTTTGTAATTATTCAAAATTATATCAGAAACCTAAACATAATTATAAAAAAAATGAACCTGTTAAGGGGAGACAATTCTCGTATAACTTTTTCGAATTGCACATAATACCACGGAATGTCACTCATCATACAAATGGCACATCCATATAATTACACTGATAAAATAATGACCAATATTTTCTAAGCTTGTGCTACACACATTATAATATATATCAATGAGATGTTGAGAGTTCACTTGTTTTAAAGGAAAACTTTGATGTCTTTTATGATTATCGTTTTTATATGAAAGAAGGCGTTTAGATAAAATATTCAATTTTTTCGTGGTTATAAAAAGTCATCTGTTTCTTAAAGATTGCATCTTAATCTTACCATATTATAACCAAATTAAAGTACCCAAAAATTAAGACCATGATGGCGGACAAAAGAAAAAAAAATGGCTATTCGTCTTAGCTTAGCCGGACGAATAGAATAATGTCAATTCGTCCAGTCATTCGAAAGAATAGCTTTTTAATATTATGTTTTTATTCTGTCCATACTGTATAACATGACCATGAATAATGAATATGCGTTGGGTAATTGATTATTGACGCATCTAATGGAGAATGTAGTGGCAAATAATTTCCTTCAATGTAAACATTTATGAAAATATAACTCATAAACATTGGAACTATAATTCATTTGTTCCAAATTCATCGCGCCCACGTAACTGATCATTACCTCAAATAAACATTCAGCAAATAGTAATAATGAATAAACGAAGAAGAAAAAAACCAGAATTATCATGGGAATAAATATACCAGTATTGAAATTTTATATTTACGACAGATGCGCGTATCGTCTACAAAAGACTCATCAGTGACACTCGAATACATTTTTTTTTTAAAAGCCAAATGAAGTACGAAGTTGAACATTGAGGGCCAAAAATATCTAAATATTTTGTAAAATACATGTAGCTAAGATTACTGATCAAGTAACAACTTTAATTGATTTTTCTACTGACACGTCTATGGAACACGTCAATTCCCCGTTAGAATAAAAAGCTTGTCAAATGAGACCAAAAGAAGAATGTCAACATCGATTGATATGCAACAAATACACTTATTAATCAAAGTCATTTTGCTATTTGCAATTAAATGTACAAAAAAAGTTTCCATTCAATAAAAAAAGTAAAAATGCAAATACAATTTCATCATAGTGATTTATTTGTCATTTAAAGGGGGTAAGGGGCAACAATGACTCTCCTCTTTTAATATTCTACCTTTTTTGCTGCAGGGTTAGGAGTCCACTGATTTATTGCTTCAATGGCTATTGAGTATATAATCCCTTAAGAAGATCCTGAATTTATCATTTCCTTGTCGTTTGGTTCCACTGAATGAAGTCGTCAAATGATTTTTTTTTCAACATGAGTGATGTTTTTAAACACGTAAAAATAAGAGAAAGGAGTAGGCACATGTTAAATTGTCCTCAAAGAAAGGCTGTTTTGATGATAGTAAAAAAAAAAATATTGAGAAAATAAATAAATTATAATGAAGTAAAAAGGGGGTTTAAACCCCAAACCTGGTATACTATACCGAGTTCAGGCATATAATGTTCATATATCTCTGTTGTAGTGGAACTTGGCAATAATGCATACAAGTATATTCGTTTTAGTCGTTGATACAAGTACATGCTGATAGGGGTAAATCATTAATTTCGGAAAATGAGTTTGATTCCAAGATTCGTACCTCTCGTTTCACGTGCACACGCTATTTTTCTTGGGTCTGCCCTTAAAACGTTTGTTTTTTAATCAATCACATTCTCTGTAATATTTAGGACATCATAATATTATGTTCCGATCATCAACTATCAAAATTTCCATTGCATACTCGCGTTAGCAATCTGACACCTCATCCGGATCTATTTCTGTATCACACGACACTCTTGTTGATACCGGTATTGAATGTTTGAGCATGCTCAAATAGGTATGTTTAAATATTTTTCCGGCTAGCCGGACAAATAGACATTGCGAAGAAACAATGTGCAACATAAAGATAGATATATGTATATAACTTGCCTAGTGGTTTTTTTGCCAGAATTCTTGCCGGATACCATGCCTTATCATCTTTAAAATAAGCCATTACTTCAGCACCGATTTTTATTATGTCCTACAACAGAAAATGAATGAGATTATTAAAACGATAGGTAAGTTTACGCGTACAGTATCTAAATTTTAGGGTCTGTAAAAAATAGGATGTGTAATCGCATTTGTAAAATCACTTTTCTACATGAACAGCAAAACTTCCAAATCCAATCTTTGTATCTATGAAGGGATTAAGTAAAGGTTTTAATTAATTTGATGTAACGAGATCCTTGTTTCAAAAAAGTACCAGTAACAAATATTTAAAATATAAAATAATACTTTTATTGCAACCCAAAACGTCACAACAGACTAAAAATAAAATGATCATTTGAATGAAATCAATGAACATGAATTTGACACCTAATGAGACTTTAATGCCTTTCGATTGAACATATAAAGAAGGGTTTTTGGTTTTTTATTGCTGTGCATGTACTGATTTTCTGTCATCGATGGATACACCATATCCTATGTGTATCTATTTAATAATTTTTGCTAACAATAAATGTAATTGTTCCCTTTTTGTACATCTTTGTAAGAATTTGTTTATAACAAACAGGTCGAATTTTCGTTTCCTCAATCGTAATATTCAGTTTACTAACACTTACCCGATCATCAGTAGAAGTTTTCTTTTCATCATAGAATCTTGAAAAATCCTGTTTATGTTAAAAAAAAAAACAAAAAAAAAAACACGTATAAATTTATTTAATTAAAATGGATAGAGATAAAACAAGTATGTATAATATTTTAAGTAAGTCTTTCTTTCAGAAGGATACTATGTTGAAAATTAATTTGGTTCAAATAATATAATCAGGGAAATGTCTTAACTTAGAAAACAACACTGTCAACATCACGTGTATTTTCATTTCCAATTTCTAAATATTCTTGCAGTTTAAAGTATAAAAAATAAGTAAATTCAACAGGAACTTCTGTTTAAGTTTTAGTTTGCGCATCTCTGATTGAAGGTAAGCAAGTCAATGGAAAATTAAATGTATGAGTATTGAAATTAGAAAAAGGACAATAGATACAAATGAATCGGACAATAAAAACAGTAAGTCGAAAAAAATAACACCATGACCAACAAGAATGTGTCTAAAGTAAACGGATGCTCCACTCTCATTATCATTTTCCATGTTCAATGGGCCGTGAAATTGGGTAAAAAATCTAATTTGGCCTTTAAAGTGAAAAAAGATCAACCAATAGGGAACATGTGTACTAAGTATCAAGTTGATTGTACTTTAACTTCATCAAAAACTACCTTGACCAAAAACTTTAACCTGAAACTCACACTTTTAATTTCTAAGTTCAATGGACCATGAAAATGGGATCAAAAGTCTAATTTGGTTTAAAAATAAGAAAGATCATATAGCATAAGGAACATGTGAACTAAGTTTCAAGTTGATTGTACTTTAACTTCATCAAAAACTACCTTGACCAAAAACTTTAACCTGAAACTCACTCTTTTAATTTTTATGTTCAGTGGACCATGAAAATGGGGTCAAAAGTCTAGTTTTGTTAAAAAAAAATAAGAAAGATCATATCATAAGGAACCGTGATTTGTACTAAGTTTCAAGTTGGACTTCAGCTTCATCCAAAACTACCTTGACCAAAAACTTTAACCTGGAACTCATACTTTTAATTTCTACTAGAACACACCCGTGATATCGCGGGTCTGTGACTGAATTAAAGAATATAACTATGCGTAAGCCTTATTTTAGTATTGGTATTGCCATCTGATAAAGTCATGCCGATTGTAAGATCCACAGTTTTCTCTGCTTTCAACATCTTTCTGTTTGAACCCGTCGACATGGAACTTATATCAATTATTGGTATTATTAATTTTATCTGGAAAACAAAAGGGCCTGAAAAGGAGTATTTTTTTTAATCAACAGCATTGTCCTTTATGAGTTATAAATAAAGTTGAATTCTTTGATTCGCTGTTTTACGTCATTCCGGCTAACAAATTGAAAACTGTACATGCTGTACCTATACGCCTTATTTTTTTAAGTCCAGATTTTTATTATTCGTATTGTCATCTTAGAAAGTCATACTGATTAAAATACTACAATCAAGAACAATTTGACAATGATTGCCTTTAGTAGTGTCAACCCTGTGATAACGAACCGTGTATATAGCAAAATCCTAAATACAGCGTTTGGTGGTGCGCCTGTCAGATGCGGAACGTACAAGTAAGGTAATAGGTAACAGGTGAATATACTATTGGTATTGGTATCGGATTCGACCCGAAACTGCTTAATTATTGGCAATATCAATTGTGTGGAAAACAAAAGGGTCTGGAGTTGTGTAATTTTTAATCAACAGCATTGTACTATATTAGTTATATATACAGTTGAATTCATTGATTCATCGTTTTTACGTGATGACGGCTGACAAATTGGACCGCGTTATTTTAGTATTATAGATGTTCAGTGGACAATAAAAATGGGGTCAAAAGTCTAATTTTGTTTTAAAATAAGAAAGATCATATCATAAGGAACATGTGTACTAAGTTTCAAGTTGATTGGACTCCAGCTTCATCAAAAACTACCTTGAACAAAAACTTTAACCTGAAGTGGGACGAACGGACGAACAGACGAACGTACAGACGGACGAACGTACAGACGAAAGGACGCACAGACCAGAAAACATAATGTTATCGTAGGTGGGGCATAAAAAGACGAAAAGACAAAAACAATTTAATAACCAACCACCTAGAAAACTAAAGATAAAGCAACACGAACACCGCAAAAAAGTAGATGTTTTTTTTGTTGAAAAGAGCCCAAGCCGTTCCTCTTTAACTAACGCATACCGTCTCTAAACTCCTGTTAAAAGTCGTTGTTGAAATAAATACAGTTAAGAAGACTTCACATCAATGTCTCTGTAATAAATAAACCAGGGGGTTAAATTTTGAAATAACGCCAAACGCGATTTTCGTCTACAAAAGACTCATCAGTAACGCTCGAATCCCAAAAAAAATTAAAGGTCAAATAAAGTACGAAGTTGAAGAGCACAGTGGACCAAAGTTCCTACAAGTTGTGCCAAATACAGCTAAGGTTATTTATTCCTGAGGTAGAAAACACCTTAGTATTTCAAAAAGTCAAAGTTTTGTTAACAGTTAATTTATAAATATGACTATATCAATGACAATTCATGTCAAAAAGAAGTGCTGACTACTCGGCTGGTGATTAAATTAGGTAATTACGCCAGACGCACGTTTCGTCTACATAAGACTCATTAGTGACGCTTAGATCAAAATAGTTATAAAGTCAAAAATAAACAACGTTGAAGAGCATTGAAGACCCAACCGTGTGCCAAATTCGGCTAAGGTAATCTATTTCTGGGATAAGAAAATCGTTAGTTTTAAAAAAAAAATCAAGATTTGTTTTAGAAAATCGTTGTAATATACATCAAATGATACTTAGGGATTATCAGAGAAAAAATAAGCGACAGAACGGTTGTTTTTATTACTGTTTTGATACAATTTAAACAAACCCACCAGCACCAGTCAGGACCAAATCACCAGCACAGAACGTTCTCTCGCAGGACAACCTTACCAACCCTAAGATTGCTCGTTTATAGTATAAACTTGTTTGAACCGGTCAAAGGTAAAACTTATTACTCTTTTAAAGTATTCGTACTAAACTGCGGTAACTTCTTTGGTTTAATGCAAGGAAGCGGACTGAACATCTGTTATTTTCTTCTCATGCAAATGATTTTGAAAATAAATCTATGGCTTAAATTTGGAAGGATTTTATTCAAAATTTTTAAATACACTTAAAGGGGCACTAGCTACGAGATACATAAAAATATATTAACGTTATGTAACTCGTAGCCAGTGCCCTTAAGTGTAATTAAAAATTTTGAATAAAATTTTGTTTTTGTTCAATCATTAATGAATGTAAAATAGTAGAATAATAATTTGCTTTTAGCAGCCAGTATGATTCAATTTTGTCAAAAAAATCCGAATTCATGTGAACTTCAATTTTATAATAAGAAAACCTCAGCTGGAGATGGATACCGCATGCATTGTGCACAGAGGTAAAAACGACGATAAACATAAATTTTAATATATAATATGAAACTAAACAGACCTAGAAAAATTTAAATGAACAAGTGTGGTATCGATTTATATCTTTATTTATGTTTATATCGCTTAAATGGCATTCGGAGGATTTCGAAGGTCAACTCAACAGTTAATTAGATGACGTCCAGAGTAAACTAAACATGAAACGAATGTATATTCGATGAATTGTTGAGTTTAGACTTTTGTAATTTGGATACATGTTTTACATTGTTTTAAATTATCTTTGAGAATTAGAGTCAATTCGATGAACATGAATCTAACATCGTTGTTAAGAGACAATTATTTTTCATAGTTAAATCTTTAAATTTCAAGATTTAAAAGTTTCCATTATAATTTGAATGATACTTAGTAAAATATTATTTAACCAAAAACCAAAAAAAAGTATGTGTGCAACATGTCAAGAAAAAATGCTTAAACAAGGCCGCCCGATCAAATGTAAGCGGTGTTTTATCTTCTACTATTTATTTCATCAATTTCTTACTATACAGAAGCATCGTGCACAATACAGTTTATAAGATAAGTTCAATATGAGAGGAACTTGCACCAATATGTTGATTATAATCTAATACGCCAGACGCGCGTTCCGTCTGCATAAGACTCATCAGTGACGTTCGAATCCCAAAAAGTTAATAAGTTTAAATAAAGTACGAAGTTGAAGAGCATTGAGAACCAAAGTTCCTAAAAGTTGTGGCAAATACAGCTAATGTTGTCTATTCCTGAGGTAGAAAAGCCTTAGTATTTAATTTTTTTTTATAATTTATAAATATGACTATATCAATGATAATTCATGTCAGCACAGAAGTGCTGACTACTTGGCTGGTGAAAGCCTCGGAGAATTAAAAATCCACCAGCAAACCGAATATGAATGTCAATAAAAATCAAATGTATGCAGGATTTGTTTGATCTCTTTCGAAACCAAAAAGCGAAAGCTGTTGTGCAACTGAATCGGAATTTGGATAGTTGTTTTTAGATTCACAGACCTACTCCTCAAAACGGCCAAGCTTTCATATGACCATATACTAAAAAGTATTTGAATTTTGAGTGCATGCAGAGCATGATTGTATTTCAAAAGAATTTCGAAAACGGTTTATATTTTTTCAAAGAACGGTCGGACCAGGGAAAGTCGGTTTAAGTTGTTGATCTAGCTCACATTGAATGAACAAGAGTACACACGCTGTAATGTCTTGCCTTCTATACTAACCTTTTCTGATTTCATGTTGATCATCTATAACAAGGCCAGATAGATAGACATGTAGATCTTACACACACTTCATACACAAGTTATTGGTGACCTTTTGATTATAGTATACTAGAAACAGGACAAACCGTTAATACTTAATATTGACAAAGGAACCATGAAAATGAGGTCAATCAAGGTTAGACGAATCCTGCCAGACAGACATGTACACCTTACAATCATTTCATGCATCAGATATAAAGTTGAACTTTATTGCTTCAAGTATTTTAGAAATAGACTACCACTATAAAGCTTGGTATTAACCGATGAGCCATGAACATGAGGTTAAGGTAAGATTATCCCTGCCAGATAGATATTTACAACTTTAAATCACTATATATTAGAGATGTCAAAAGATCTTAAATTTAATACTCGGATACTCGGTCATGATACTCGAGTACTCGCAAGTACTCGAATGAATCTTAAGTCTATTGAAAAGTTTAGGTTGTAGGTGGGATCTGGGACTATTATACTAATAGTACACTTTGGTGTCTTTATAAAGCAATCTTTAGAATCGCGAAAATGAGGTCCATTTCCATCAAAGGTTACATTATTTACCATTTATAACTATGGTTTGTTTTATGTTTATATTTGTAATTCTTCACTGTCTGTATTAAATGTTGTATTGGTGTTTGCTTGACCCATATGGGTGTATTTTGCAAATAAATTATTGTATAATAGTCTAAGGTGGAATGCAGTGTTTTTGTAACTAACTTTTATAAAAAAAATATTAACAAAAGACAAACGTACTAGTCTACAAACACAGCTTGGTCCATTGTTTTTTTTTTGTGTGTCAATTGATCAATGAATTACCGACCACCGTGTCTTCAAGTAACATATCATACTAGTAATAGCAATTAGTGTTTGTGTACGTGTTCATGAATCAAATTCTAATAAAATCAAAAATATTTGCATATAAAGTTTGATAGAGTGAACAATTTATTTTCCGGAGGAGTTGGTACTTTGTATAATACGACTTGTCCATTAATTTGTCACAACAATATTGGATTTCAAACTTGTGCTCAGACTTACTTTTCTGGGGTTCTTTTGCAATGTCGTTTGTCTTTTTTTCTTTTAATTTTAGCCATTTCGTTGCCTTTATTTTCGACTTTTGGGTTTGAATATCGCTCTCATACTTTTGCCTATCTTTAAATTCTAAATTAAACAATGTTGGTGCCTTTTATAGCTTGTTGTTTGCTGTGAACCAAAGCTTCGTGTTGAAGGTCGTACCTTGACCTATAATGGTTTACTTTTATAAATTGTTATTTGGATGGAGAGTTGTCGCATTGGCACTCATACCACGTCTTCCTATATCTATAGATAAGTTTCAAATACAGAGTAATTAAATTAATTTAGATGTACATCTCATACAAAACACGTTTACATAGAATTCATGATTAACAAACAAAGGTAAGTGTTTACGGCTTGTGCTAAGCTAATTATTAATCCATGAAAGTGTTGATCCGTGTACAAACACCGTTAAAAATGTCTCTTATCAGTTACATGTAAGTAGGCTTTACCGTAGGTCACTTTGATATTGGTTTTGTTTAAAAATATGAGCTGGTAAACAAATCAGACGAAAGACTATTTGACTTTTTATTTTTGTTATAAGATGAAGTAGTGCACATGAATACATTCCCTTGGAAGGAATGGAGTTGCTGGTACTACTATAGCACATAGTATCCTCAGGATAAATATTTATGTTGTTAACTGAATTTTTTAGTATTATGAAGGGGATATTTCAACGAAACTATAAAGAGTGAACATGTGAAGAAAAATATCTAAAGATGTATAACACGCAAACGAGTATCCGAGTACTAAAACTATTCGAGTATTCGGCCTTCCGAGCGAGTACCCGAGTACTCGAGTACTCGTTGCCATCCCTACTATATATCCCTAATATAGTTGAACTATCGCTTATAGTATCTTTGAAGAGGATATAACAACTGCAAACAAACAAAACATTGACCAGAAAAACACCTGATAATCAAACATAGTTTACCTAATGCTTAACGTTCAATGAAAACAGACCAAAACGCAAAAACCAATGAGCCATGAAAAAATGAATACAAAGTCAAATAGAACTTCCAAACCAATGTGTACATATCACAACCATTCCATATACTAAACATTATTGACTTATTGCTTTATATTATTAGTAACAAACCATAACATAAAAACGATAAGTTGGCATATTTGCATTTTTAAAGAAAAAAAAGAAGTTATAAAAGTATATACGTATCAACCTGAGAAAATTTCTCTATTTGCATGCCATAACTTTTTTCGTATTTAAATTTGAAGGACAACGTATGAATCAAAGAGCTGATGGATCTGCGTGGAAGAAGATAAGGAAAGGATAACATGAATTATAATAAAAGCAAACCCCAACAACCCGATTTTCTGTCGAAGATGGTTATTTACTTTATGTATTCCTGCTTCTTTTATCAATGATGAGTGTGAAGTGTGTTAAAAGTGGGGTTGAACACTAAGATCAATCATGAGTTGGTATCGTTGTTCACAGTTACTTTATTTGTTTCATCGTTTTAAACATTTTGAAAAACTGCAGATATATCCAATGCAGATTTGGAAAGCTGGCAGGTCCCATTCGAAAGTAAAATATTATCAGTAATAAGACCAAACTTAATCGCGAACTGTTATAGTTCTTAGATTTGAAACGATTCAAAATCCTTCATAAACTTATTTTTTTATGTTTATTCTTATACTGTTAAACAGTTGTTAATGTTTTGAGCACTTTATAATATTTTAAACCCAATCATTTTCTGCCTTTTCTTGTTCCATTTCGGGAACCTGTGATAATTCTATTACAAATATCATTTAATTGTGTCATACATGTACAGATGGTAGTTTTTTTTGTCATAGTGCATGCTTTTAGCGTTGTTTGTTCTAGTCTAGCTATATAACTATGAGTTCGACGATTATAATGTGAATTTTCATTCGTAATGAAATTCGCTTTGAACAACATCTGATGGCACTTTACTATTATATAATGATCGTTGGTTATTGGAATACGTTTTGAAGGAGGAGGTATTAAAAGGGGTTCTCGAAAATGCACACAGGAAACTGATGTTCAAAAGTTGTCGTTTGTTGATGTGATTCATAAGTGTTACTCGTTTTTTATTTAGATAAGACCGTTGGTTTTCCCGTTTGAATGGTTTTATTTAGCTGTATTTAGCAAAACATTTAGGAATTTTGGTTCTCATTGCTATTCAACTTCGTATTTTATTTGGCCCTTTTATTTTTTTTTTTTGATTCGAGTGTCACTGATGAGTCTTCTGTAGCGCCTGGTATCTATGATGAGTGTATTTACACTCGTCATTTTTGGGGCCTTTTATAGCTTATTTTGTTTGTGTTAGCCAAGGCTCTGTGTTGAAGACCGCACTTTGACTTATAATGATTTTTCTTTTACAAATTGTGACTTGGATGGAGAGTGGTCTTATTGACACTCATACCATATCTTCTAATATATATACAATCAAAATAAACCTTTTCAAGCCTCTCACTATTGCTTTTATTTGATTGATACATGAACTAGTTGAGGCACTTAAGATGTCGACATGAAGTCATAAACATTATTGGAAATTACGAATTTGACATCAAATAGCCTTTCACGCATTGTTTGCTGTCAAAATATATAGATTAAAACTGACGTGGAAAGGTAACATACGGCCAGCGAAAGCTCTTTTTTGAGAGCCCAGGTGGTCGTGTGGTCTAGCGGGACGGCTGCAGTGCAGGCGATTTTGTGTCATGATATCCCAGTAGCATGGGTTCGAATCCCGGCGAGGGAAGAACAAAAAATTGCGAAAGCAAATACAAATCTAACACTGTTGGGTTGATGTTTAGACGAGTTGTATATACATAATGTACACAGCCATGTATTAACATCATTGATGGTGATCCGACGGATAAATCTGTTGTAGAGTTGGCACTGACTCAGACGTACTTATATATATATATATTAGGTTGATTTTCTAGGCACTTTATATATATTTATCTCCCGAATTTGATTAAAAAATAACAATACCTGCAACTTTCTGGTGCGTAGTGGACTGATACTGGAAAGTATGGTCGTTGATTTTGATAATTTATCACTTGCTCTACATTTGAAAGAAATACAGAGAACATATAATTAAGTCTAGTCTTGGTAAAATCCATTTGACGTGGCTCGGTACTTATACATCCCGTCATTGTACTATTGTGCTTATAATGGTAAATTTTTGTATTCTTGTCTTTCATTATTGCTAATGTGCTTTGTCTATGCCTTTTTGTGGGTATTTTTGCTGGCATGTGAGTTTGTTTTACAGTGATTCAAGTTATAGCACATTGTTGACTATTACATTTCATTACAACCTATTATGTCTGTTTGGTTTTTTCACACATCGTTGTCTATAAAAAGGAAACATATCGTATAATCGTCATGTTTTTTTTCTCTCTGTCTGTTATGATTGTGAAAATACGGCAGCTCATATATTACAGTGTTTCAAAGCCGTAGTTTACCGATTGTCACCTTATAGTAAACAATAGAAGCATGGTTATTGGGCACGTGTATAACATATCCAATTAGATAAAAGATTATTTCAGTGACAGAGATCCATGCTCATTACGATCAACGGAATTTTACGAGAAGGGTAAGGGTAATGTCCCTTGCATACGTAAAAATATGTCGGCGTATTGCTTCCTGAAAGCAAGCAATTAATAAAAAGTAAACTTCTTCTAAATATGGACAAAGGGCAAGGTATGATAAGCTATTGCAACTGGCCCCCCATTTTCCCCCAAATTGAAATGAGTATAACCTGTTCAACATAACATTATTTTAAAAGCGCATTATCAAATCTTTCAAAAAATCAAAAGAACTGTCATGATTATGTGTGTTAAAATGATTAAATGCCTCGCTCTATTCCTCTTATTTCGTGAATTTAAACAAAATTGTGATTTTTGTGACCCTTCCAGCACAATTTTAACTATGAGCGGACGCGAGTACCACGACGATATTTGTGTGTGTTGTTTGTTTGACGTATATATATGATTAACTGTTTTCAATATAATCGTGGTACTCGCGTCCGCTCATCGTTAAAAAATAACATTTCCTCCCAAAAAAATATGCCTGTTTTGACGGATGATAAAAGTATACAAACCAAGGACCGGAAATGGACTATCATTTCCGAATCTGCATTCTTAAAGCTGAACCTTCGATGTTGGAAACAAAATTAATTTTTACCGACGAAATGGGATAGGAATAGTTTGTGTGTTTAGTTGTCAGTATTCCTTCATGGTTTTATTTAAGAAAATGGTTAAATATTATGAACGGAGGATATATAAATAACTTTTTTCAAAGGTTTCAAGTAAAACGAGTATCGCCGGTATTCTTTCTTGTGCATTCTTTTATCCCCCTTTCACATTAAATGTCAAAGTTTGTGGGAAAAGGACTGTTTGTTATTCCTGTTAATCAATGTTCAAGCTATGTTTGATTAGAAATGAAGTTCCGAAACATTTACTCAGCCGGCCGCCTCCCCCCTCAAAAGACAAATGACAAAAACAACCACATGTCGAATATTCAGATCATCTTCAGAGAGAGACAGTATAAATTTATCTGAAGTAAATTGAGATTTATAGATTTAATCGAAGTTCATGTACAGTTCTTTAGAAAACAAAGAGTGGAAACAGTGTATACGTATTAGAATATTATAGTGCAAAACAAAACTCCAAAAATATTCACGATATTGCGATAAGACGTGTCACGGTACTTGTCTATCTCAAATTCATGTATTTGGTTTTGATGTTATATTTGTTATTCTCGTGGGATTTTGTCTGATGCTTGGTCCGTTTCTGTGTGTGTTACATTTAAGTGTTGTGTCGTTGTTCTCTTCTTATATTTAATGCGTTTCCCTCGGTTTTGGTTTGTTACCCCGATTTTGTTTTTTGTCCATGGATTTATGAGTTTGAACAGCGGTATACTACTGTTGCCTTTATATACCGCTAACCTATTACGCCACGGATGCGTAGCGTGACATACTCGCCAGAATTAAAACAAAAAATAATTTATCAAGTTAAGCAGTTAGTCGAAATACTGTGTTAATTTGAATACGAAAATGTATTTTTCGAATTGACAAATTATCTGCGTTTTGTAAGAAAATAGCGGCCAGCCCATTTCGTTAAAAACTTTTTTTAAACATTCTTTTTTTATAGATTATAGCGTTGGTTGTCCCGTTTTAATGGTTTAACACTATAGTAATTTTTGGGGGCCTTTTATAGCTTGATCGGTGTGAGCCAGGACACCATGTTGAAGACCTTATGTTGACTGTGATATGTTTTTTCTTTTACAAATTGTGACATGGATGGAGTTTTTCAGAAAAAAAGTATATGTACATAAGTTTAATAATGAAAAACATGATATAAAAAAGATATTCATATTGTTTTTAATTTTAAGTTTCATATGACTTTAATGATGACATTATACATAACATACATGTATATGAAGGTCGAGACTGAGCACGGAACGGTTACATTTTAGACAAAAACATCTGAAAGCGACGTTTTATGGCATATTCAATAGATATTTCATATTCAAGCTTGAATTTGAACCGGGCTGAAGTACGTTCACTATTCACTTTTCACTATTCAAAATTCATGAACAGTGAACTGTGTTTTTTTGCACTATTCACTATTCAAGTTTATGAAAATTGAATAGCTTTAAAATTTAATCCTGGTATCTATGATGAGTTTATTTAATATTTTCTGGTATAAAAAATGAGACAAATCTCCGCAAAAGACTAAATGACACAGAAATTGACAACTATTGGTCATTGTACGGCCTTCAACTACAAGCAAAGCTGATACTGCATATACAGCTAAAGTCGCCGAATACTAATGGCCTAATTAATGTACCAAACAAATGAACGAAAAATAATTGAGTATGTAACACATCAAAAAAACGGCAACCACTGAATTAGAGGCTCCTGACTTGGGACAGACACATACATCCAGAATGTGGCAGAGTAAAACATGTTAGCGGGATCCCAACCCTCCCCAAACATGGGACAATGGCGAAACAGTACAACATAAGAACAAACTATAAAATCGGTTATGAAAGGCTTAACTCATCGGATGAATACAAAGTGAAATACATATTACAAAAACATAGATTGAACGTGGTCGGGTATACTTGTACATCCAAAAAACAAAAAGACAATAAGTACAGATCTGAGACTGAATCTGAATTGGTAACCTTTTAAAATAAGTCTATTCAAAGGATCGATAAGTTGGTCTGTTTTGTAATAATTTTTTAGAATTCGATACATGAATTCAAATTCTATCAGCTTCAAATGTTGAGGGCTTTTAAGTAATGAGGTATGCAGATACAGGATGTATTTGAGCCCTGCCTCTTTTATCTAACTTTTTTTTTAAATTTTGACGTAAAATTGCACCTGATCATTATCAATTGTATCTAAAATCCACTTCGGTCAAAGGTGCATATATTTTATGGTAATATTCTTTACAAAGCACAAACATGTCAGTATTCACCTCAAAAGCTAACAACACCTTTAAACAGACTTATTAAGAAGGGATATAGTTACGATACTGTTCATGTCAGGTCTTCAAAGATTGCATATTTTGCTTAAATATTGGTTCACTTATGGGGTCTTTGCATCGGAATCAAACACAATTATTCTAAAAACAGTTGTTGGCATGACACGGGTTATGTTCTTCTCACATATTTTATTATGATATAATACTAAACCCATAACCGGAAGGATTGTGCTTGATATTCATATGATGAAAACATAATCTTTCAATCAGTTTAATTGAGGTCTTGAGCTACTGGCATGTCTGTAACTGCTAGTAATTCTATGTTAATTTAAATATTATTGTCATTTTGTTTAGTTTCTTTTGTTACCTATTCTGACATTGACTTGGACTTATCTGAGTTTTACTGTGTGTGTGTGTTTTCTACATTGGCTAGAGGTATAGGGGAGGGTTGTGATCTAAAAAAATATGTTAAACCTCGTTGCACTTTTTGCGCCTGTCCCAAGTCAGGAGCCTCTGGCATTTTTTTTTGTCTTGCATGGTTTTTAATTTTAGTTTCTTGTGTATAATTTGGAATTTAGTATGACGTCCATTATCACTGAACTAGTATATATATATTTGTTTAGAGGCCAGCTGAAGGACTTCTCCGGGAGCGGGAGTTTCTCGCTACATTGAAGACCCATTGGTTGCCTTCGGCTGTTGTCTGCTCTACGGTCGGGTTGTTGTCTCTTTGACAATAATAATAATAATTTTATAATACATTTTCTGCATATCTTCAAGCTTACGGTACAGTTGTCGCACTTAAGTTGTTACATATATCGAGGGATTGGAGTTTAACTTTTATTCATAAAGCATTAAAGTGAGCATTCGTTTCCACCAGCATTACAATTTCAGGATGTTCACACCAAATGAAATTTAGTCCGGCCGATTGGTGAAAAAATTGCTCAAATGATGAGGAAAGCACCAAATTTTGCATGATGGTACTTTTTTATGTACTGAGCAATATTAGCTATGGACCCACTCTCAAAATTCAATATGACGGCTTTTTTCAAGATGGCCGACATGCGTCCTAAAAAAAATCCAGTATTGCACAAACCACAGTGTATTTGATGCTGGAAGCACATAATTTAACATATTTGAACTACTTGGAGTTCTAAGCAAAATTTTGTATTGATCTATCTTTGAAATTCAAAATGGCGGCTATTTTCAAAATGGCCGCCTTGAAAAATAGGCAAATATTCCTTTTTGAGTTTTTGCTTTTTTTGTAGGTAAAAAGGCATTACATTAGTTTTAAATCATTTCAGTTATGGTAAAATTGTATCAAAAGACTTATTTTTTTCTAATTTTAGACCTGTCGTGACTTATTGTTGCTGGTAGTATAAGCCTAATAGAAGATTTAAAATGACAAAAGAGTAAAATTTCTAAATCCAGATTCACAATCATCTTCGTCTGAAGCAATGAAAGAACTTAATTGGGAAGAATGTATTTTTTGTCAGGAAAAGACTTCTGAATCTTTACAATGTCCAGCAAACAACAGGAGATCTGATATCGAAGTTGGAGCTGGATATAGGACACTGGAGTCTATGTTAAATCGATGTCAAAGTATTAACTGGTTTCCAACACAAATCATGCTTAATCAATTCATTTATGAAAAAAAGTATAGCATTTAAGTTACAGCAAATGGAAACCATATGGCACAAGACATGCAGAAACAAGTATACAGAAATGAAGATGGAAAGGCATGAGAATATAAAGAGGAAACTTGAATCTGGCAGTGAAGAAACTTCAGGAAAGATAACTCGTCAAAGTATTGGTTGCTCAACTGTGACAATGACACATGATGGTTTTTTTCTGTGGAGAATCCTCAGGAGAACTTCACAAAGTTGCAACATTTGGTATTGACAGCAACGTTAGGAAATATGCTCTTGAAGTGCAAGACACAATACTTTTAGCGAAATTGAGTGCAGGAGACATGATTTCACAGGAAGCCATGTACCACAAAAGATGTTACTCTAATATTTTTAACAAAGCAAAGCCGCAAAAAATATGCGATGCGGAGGAAGATAATCAATTTCATGGCATCGTTCTTGCTGAACTTGTGGCATATATAGAGGATTCAAGAATGGACACATAAGTAGCTACTATATTCAGATTAGCAGACCTTTTGAATATGTACACTAATCGATTAGAATAATTTGGTATTGACACAAGTAAAAGACTGAATTCAACCCACTTGAAAGACAGAATTCTTGCAGCCATACCAGACTTAGAAGCTCATAAGCAAGGAAGAGATGTTCTGCTAATTTTCAATGAAGACATTGGTTAAGCTATTAAACAGGCACTTGTAAGTAAATATGACGATCAATAATTCTTTCAAAGGCTGCAAAAATTGTTCGAAAAGACATGATGGAAACAAACACTTCCTTCAAAGGATTTTTCGAAACTGACTGTTAGAAAAAATCAGTTCCACAATCACTACAAACACTAATAGGAATGATTCTAGGAGGTTCAAATATAGAAACACAGTCAGGTAATTTCATAGAAGCCCAGTGTACTCTAAATATTGCACAATTGCTCCAATTTAATTTTTCTGTTCGAAGAAGAAAGGAATCTAGCATGCAGTCATCACATTCAACTGACCGGAAACCACCCATACCAACGTATCTAGGCCTACTTATACATGCTGAGACAAGGAAAAGGGGACTTGTTGACAAACTGTACGATCTTGGTTTATCAATTTCATATGACAGAATTATGCAGTTATCAACAGCACTTGGAAATTCGATCTGTGAATCATTTAATACTGAAAACGTTGTTTGCCTTGCAAAACTCAAAAACGGTTTATTCACTTCAGCAGCTATTGATAATATAGACCATAATCCAAGTTCAACAACTGCACAAGGATCTTTACATGGTACAGATATGTCGTTATTCCAACATCCGGTAAAAGACGGTGATGGCTTTGAAAGAGTGATTCCACCAATTGCTTTATCCGCTGCGAGATATGAACATTTGAAACTATTGTCTGAGTCCTACACTGTCATTCCACCAGTTGTGCTACCAAAAGAAAAAATCAGAGATACCTTTATTGAATGGATCCTTGGTTGCTGATGGTACCTCCATTTCCAGTGCCTTGAATTTGGAGTATAGGTATTTCTGAATAACCATAGCTTCTTTCTTTGCACGAAAGATCAAAGCAAAGGACCAGATTTAAGACATCATGAACAGGTAAAAAGTAGACAAGAAACATTTTCAAGGCAGATGAAAGCGTTCTGCTCAGTTCTAGAAGAGATGGGAAATCCTCTCATGAAACAAAGTGATGATTTGTTAATTCTCGACACACGTGACATTGTAGACCCAAGAGTAGCCGAGACAGTCAGAAAAGTAGAAGAAATTGGAAAAGAGCAATTCAACAAGTTCGTCACAGAACGACTACACAGTAATACACAGTCCATTTACGAACCAATCAAGCAAAACAAGCTGTTTATGTTCAGTGGCCAACAACCGAAGAAAGATTAAAAAAAGAAACAACAGATATCATCTTTCAAACAAAATTGCTCTCTCTTTTCACAGTTATATGTTTCCTGTCAAGTTCGAAATGGTGACCTGGTGGAATTCTTTCGACACGAAAATCAGGCGTATCCCCCGTCCTTCTCATCGTTTGGTGAATTACGTCATGAGTCGAAATCTGATCTTCTTGTACAACTTGAGAGAATCACCGAGTCAGTGCATGAAGCTCCAAGAGTTGACGCTTTAGTGATAGATGATGCAGCTTTAATTAACATGCTGAAGCCTCGAGGATCTAAAACATTTGAAAGCTATTGTAAAGACATTGTTGTACCATATATTCGAGGTCAACTGCTCTCTGTCAGACGAATCGATATGGTATGGGATGAGTATATTCAGGACAGTTTAAAGGCATCTGAAAGATCCAGACGAGGGAAATTATTAGGAGAGTTTTGCCTGATTCTAAAGTACCTGGAATTTGGGAAGCTTTTCTACGAGTTGATGAAAACAAAAAAGAAATGTTCGCATATATATCGGAACAGTTGGTATCCAGGAACATTGTGTTTGATGAGGAGAAGCAGATAGTCAATACGAAAGGAAGTAATGTGAACTGTAGGAAAAAGAAAGATGTGAGTAAAATAGCGCCATGCACACAGGAGGAAGCAGATACTCGCATGATGCTACATGTAAATGACGCAGTGGCGGATTGGCACAAGTGCGTGATGATTCGTACTGTTGATACCGATGTTGTGGTCATAGCCATATCTGTATTACAAAATATAGAATCAATACGTGAGTTATGGATAGCATTCGGCGCTGGCAAGAACTTAAGGTACCTGTCTATTCACGACATTGCTGCTCTTGGTCCAGAGAAGTCACACGGCCTTTTATTTTTTCATGCATTTACAGGATGTGGCCAAGTTTCTTCATTTGCAAACAAGGGGGGAAAAGTGCATGGGACACTTGGACAAGTTATGATGAAATTACAGGAACTTTTGACCTGTTGAGCAATCAGGAATTATCATGTGATGTTTTGTCGGACCTCATGGGAGATATTGAGCGCTTTGTCATACTAACGTACGATAAAACAAGTGAAAGTTTGAAGGTGAACGAAGCTAGAAAAGATCTGTTTACAAGAAAGGGGAGAGCAATTGACAACATTCCACCAACAGAAGCAGCCCTACTGGAACACTCAAAAAGGGCATGTAATATGGCAAGCCAGTGTTGGGATAGGTGTCTTGAACCTTCTCCTTCATTTACTGATCCTGGAGCATGGGGATGGGAAAGGAACAAATCTAAAATGTGGAAACCATTCTGGACGTCATTACAGGAAGCATCTGCATGTTGTAATGAGCTGATCAAATGCGGTTGTAAGAATGGTTGCAGAGGAAGGTGCAAATGTGTGAAGCCTATGCTTTCCTGTACCGCCCTGTGTAAATGTGGTGGAGAGTGTGACCGGGACTAAGACTCACTTGAGCTCATTTCAAACCCTTAAAACTGAAAGTTATTCAAGAACAATAACAATTACATGTAAAATATAAATAAAATTTAGATTGTCAGTATTTGTTTTTGTATATGCAGCCATACTTATAAATTTATGCGTTCTAAAAAAAAGCAAACTATGTTATTCATGTTTTAAAACTAATTAATAATAGATTCTAGAAAATGAGGACCATTTTTAAAGAATCTTTACTTTAATTTCCGAAATTATATAAGATATCTTGCGGATAATTTTAATATTCATCACGTTTTCCGCCATCTTGAAAACGGCAGCCATATTAGATTTTTCTGAGTGGGTCCATAGCCAAAATCAAAGTATATACAGCAAAGAACTACTGTACAAAGTTTCATATTTTCCTCATCAAGCGAACAATTCTGCTCTATTTCTGCACCTATCGGCCGGACTAATTCAGCGGCGCGCTGAACGGGACATCTTGTGACAGGGGAGGGCAAAATAATTATTATGTCTCAAAGTGCCAATAATTCTTTTCTGAATCTTATTTTCCAATATAATATAGTTTAACATATTTAAGCATAAAGTAACAATAGAAAAATATGAAAACTATAAAAAGTAATACATCAGGTAACAAAAGTTTCGTATAAAATACTAGGGGTGTTTTTCTAAAAAAAATCTAATATTAATAGCACTAAAAAATAGGAGATCTGTGTTATGGAGCGTCAAAATACAGAATAATTGCAGGTATATCCTATACACAATAGGAAAGCTTATATAATGAGGAACAAAAGCTACATAGTGAATATAGTGCACAGATGCGGTTTAAGGGATAAGGAGCGCCCGAATGTCAAAAACGGCCGATTTGAAGAAAAAAATCTTCCCCAAGGACGCTACGATCAAGTTTTGGACCCTTCAATCCCCTAATTACAGGTATATCCTATACACCATAGGAAAGCTAATAAAATGAGGAACAAAAGCTGTATAGTGCACAGATGCGGTTTAAGGGATAAGGAGCGCCCGAATATCAAAAACGGCATCTTTGAAGAAAAAAAGCTTCCCAAAGGACGCTACGATCGAATTTTGGACCCTTCAATCTTCTAATTACAAGTATATCCTATACACCATAGTAAAGCTAATAAAATGAGGAACAAAAGCTATATAGTGAATATAGTGCACATATGCTGTTTAAGGGAAAAGGAGCGCCCGAATGTCAAAAACGGCCGATTTGTAGAAAAAAATCTTCCCCAAGGACGCTACGATCAAATTTTGGACCCTTGAATCCCCAAATTACAGGTATATCCCAACATCATAGGAAAGCTAATAAAATGAGGAACAAAAGCTATATAATGAATATAGTGCACAGATGCGGTTTAAGATGGTATGGGTGTCTTCGCCATCTTGGATTGTACAAAACAGAGAATCTAAGGTCCGTATTTTCTATCAAATTAGCAAAATTTGATGCAGGAATGCAGATATTTAATGTGAATTTTCATTTATAAGAACCAATTTATAAAAACATAACTTATAAATATTAATATTGTTACAAGTGTTGATTATTTTTGGTTGTTTTTAAATATTTTCAAATTGGCAATTTTAAGGGGTGATAACTCCAAAACAGTGCATTTTCTGAAGGACTATACATGGAATTTTCCTATTTTGTCTTTTAGCCGGAAAAAACGTACGGTGACTCTATCTTTTCTTTTGATATTCTCAAAGCATTGTCTGAAAGTTATCTTTTCCTAAAGTATTTAACAATTCTATCATTTTGTTTAATTTCTATTCACAAAATTGTGTTTTTTCCTGTATAATTCATACGAAATTCGTCATTTTGTCACAACCTGTAGCTGGAAAAAAAGCACGGTGACCTATCATTTTTATAATATTTTTGAATATGTATCAAAATATACTACATTTTGGCAAAGTATGAACAAATTCTATCATTTTTCTTTTAGACTCCCATAGTGAATATAGTGCACAGATTCGGTTTAAGGGATAAGGAGCGCCCGAATGTCAAAAACCGCCGTTTTGAAGAAAAAAAAAAATCATTAAGGACGCTACGATCGAATTTTGGACCCTTGAATCCCCTAATTAAAGGAACATCCCATACACCATAGGAATGCTAATATAATGAGGAACAAAAGCTATATAGTGAATATATTGCACAGATGCGGTTTAAGGGACAAGGAGCGCCCGAATGTCAAAAACGGCATCTTTGAAGAAAAAAAAGCTTCCCCAAGGACGCTACGATCGAATTTTGGACCCTTCAATCCCCTAATTACAAGTATATCCTATACACCAAAGGGACAGCTAATAAAATGAGGAACAAAAGCTCTATAGTGAATATAGTGCACAGATTCGGTTTAAGGGATAAGGAGCGCCCGAATGTCAAAAACCGCCGATTTGAAGAAAAAAAAAATCATTAAGGACGCTACGATCGAATTTTGGACCCTTGAATCCCCTAATTAAAGGTATATCCTATACACCATAGGTAAGCTAATAAAATGAGGAATGAAAGCTATATAGTGAATAAAGTGCACAAATGCGGTTTAAGGGATTAGGAGCCACGAAATTTTTCTTCAAATCGGCCGTTTTTGGTATTCGGGCGCTCCAATACCCTTAAATCGGATCTGTGCACTATATTCACTATATAGGTTTTGTTCCCCCTTCTATTACCTTTCTTATGATATATAGGATATACCTGTAATTAGAGGATTCAAGGGTTCAAAATTCGATCGTAACGTTCTAGGGAAAGCATTTTTTCTTCAAATCGGCCGTATTTGGTATTCGGGCGCTCCATAATACAGATATCCTTTTAGTTAGTGCTATTATTAGATTTTATCGAGGAAACACCCCTAGTTTTTATACGAAACTTTTAGTCCTTGGGTATATTACCTCCTATATTGGTCCTAATAGACTTTTCATATTTTACTGAAAGTCTTTATATATAAATGTATAAGTATGTGAATAATTTTAATATTGGAAAAAAATGAGTTTTTGAAATTATTGGCACTTTGAGACATGATTACTCTCCATGTTGCCCTCCCCTGACACATGGAGTATCGTTTAAACGGTAGTCTCGATGCACCAGAGTTATCGTTCTTACAGCCAACAATAACTATATGCGTCTGGATTATCGAGACTATTTAAACGGTTGAGTTCATTTTATTTTTATGTGGACATCCCATGCCGGAAACGAATACGCATTT
Source organism: Mytilus trossulus (assembly GCF_036588685.1). Taxonomy (NCBI): domain Eukaryota; kingdom Metazoa; phylum Mollusca; class Bivalvia; order Mytilida; family Mytilidae; genus Mytilus; species Mytilus trossulus. The sequence goes on along the minus strand of NC_086380.1, from coordinate 46,568,834 downwards.
TAATGCTTGATTAATAAAAGTGGACCCCGCACATCCATTGAAATATATGTAATAATTGTGACAATATGTGCGACAATTGTACCATTAGCTCCTAGATATGCATAAGTGGATTTGAGATGCATGATCAAGTTCAATTTATGCAAAAAATAAATAATTCTAGATAAAAGGGACAGGCATAACAAATATCCTACATAACAATTATCCTATCTGTTTATACCTTAATACTATATATTACACAGACCTCGTATTCTAATCGAATCCCTATAGCAATTCATTACAGACATTGTACTTAACAAATCAACTTAACGATCTTTTAAATAAACTTATACTAAAAGGTTACGAATTCAACCCTGTCATTTATTATTTGAATATTGTTTACATTGGGATCAATATTGTTTTTGATAGTAAAATAAATGTATCTTGGCATTGCACAATGTCATGTTTTTTTCTCTCTGTTCTTAACTATGTTGGATATGCAATGCTTGCTAATTTAGTCTGAGATGCATTTTTAATTAGATGTTATTTGTTTTGAACTAGCTGTCAGTAATTGAGAACACACTCAGATCTGCACTGAGTGTCTTTTTGTTGTTGGGATGTACAAGTACCCGGCCACGTTCACTCTGTGTTTTTGTTGTATGTATTTCTCCTTATATCTATCTGATGAGTGAAGCCTTTTACAACTAATTTTTACATCGCGATAACCATGAGGGCATTCTGATGCATTGCTACAGCAGGAATTCTACTTGCGTAACTTTCGTTTTTGACTGGTAACCGATCTATAAATTCGAGGACATTATCGAGTGCAACATAACATTCTTTATCGTCTGAGCAGAGTATACTGATTTGTATCACTACAATCAGAGAAATATATATAAAAGATATTAAGAAGTCTCTGCTACAATATAATAGTTATTACGGTGTGGTTGTTTATTCATCATTCAAGCACGAACTTATCGTACAAAATAAATATTTCTTTGTACATTAACTTTACTTTCATGTGAGATGCGATACAGGTGCTTGTGACCGATGTTCAGTAATTCAGTACTTTTATTATAGTTGGTTCTTATGGTGTACTGTTATAACACTATCCTAGGTTAGGGGAGGGTTTGGATCCGCTAACATGTTTTACTCCGCCACATTCCCTGTGTAGCCTGTCCCAAGTGAATGTCGTTTCTTGGTGTGTTACATACTTGTTTCTTGTTCATTCTTTTGATAAAATGATAATGCCGTTAGTTTTCTCGTTTGAATTGTTTTACATTGTCATTTCGGGGTCTTTCATAGCTGACTGTGCGGTAGGGACTTTGTGCATTGTTGTTGAAGGCCGTACGGTGAGTAGCTGTTTTAAATGTCTGTGCCATTTGGTCTCTAGTAGAGAGTTGTCTCATTGGCAAGCATACCATATCTGGTTTTTTTCTCTCATTTTTACATACACAAGTTGATACTAAATGTATTCAATTTCACAAACTTGAATAGTGAACAGTGCAAAAAACACAGTTCACTATTCATGAATTTTGAAAAGTGAATAGTGAACGTACTTCAGCCCGGTTGAATTTGAGCGTCTTAAATGACCAAATAAATTCAAACCTTTAATAAAACATGTGTTTTAAAAATGTCAAAACTCTTTCAAATTGAGGGCCACAAATATACTTTGCTGGACACGCAAACGTGGATTGTTTTCTTATGCAAAATTATGAAAATTCGCACAAACGTAACGTGCTGTTCATTTATAACTGTCGAATTAAATTGACATGTGAAATATTATGTACAAGCACGAGATGTAATGTTCAAATTCAACTGTTAAGTTGAAACACCCCCAAAAAAGTTGAAGTAATTATCAATATATTATGTGATTTCAGGCGTACATCACCTTCACTATTTACAAATGATTATATTTGTGACTGTATATTACGAGGAAAGGTAACAATAGGCCATAGAAAGCTGAATTATAAGCCTTCATCAGTTTCAATAATTGTAATAATTCGAATTGCATGTGAAAATAGCTCAAAAGTTAAGGAAAGTTTTGGTCTATTGATTTTTTCCAAAATCTTGAACATCATAATATAACTGACTGAATATATTAGCGGCAATAAGTGAAATTAGGCATTAAGCTTATTACTCCTCAGCAACTCTGCGATTTATACTGGTATAATTCTTGAATTTTAGAGTTGAAAAATGTACAGCAAAATGTCAAAAATATTAGGGAAGTCGACGAGTACTCGAATATTCAAATGTCTTAGCTATCCCGTCACATCGTTACTGTCAAAGCAAATACTTCGTATGTAAGATAGTTTCTTACAAAATTGCAAAACCGACAGTCCCCAATAATAGTTGAAAAGAAAATGTTTCCAAATTAAATAATTTTGAAGCAACCTATAGTCCCCACGGAGAATAGTGAAAACTTCTCATTCAAATTGTAAAGGTTAAATGATTTTTACTGACTGACCAAATACTATTGTTTCAGTTTTAGCTCACCTGGTTCAATTTTGATATCTGTCTGCCCTGAAACTTCAGAGGAATTAGACAAACCGTTGTTTGGTTGCTACCTCTGTCTTGGAAATTTTAAGACTTTTTTTTAGATTTTTTTTTTTGTTATCCTGTATATTATTATGGATAGAGATAAACTGTAAACAGTAATAATTTTCGGCAAAGTATACATCAACAAATGAGTCAACACAACCAAAAATGTCTATTGCCCCCCTGGAAATAAAGTAATTGGCCATCAACGTCATTTTTTGACAAATTTTCGTAATTTTTGTAATCCTTCGCCTCTGAATTGAGACAAATTTATCCTTTGTCCCATTATAATTAGGGTTTGTCAATTATGTGTCCGATGAACAGTTTGCCAACAAACATGGCCGACATTGCCAAAAAAAGAACATAGGGATAAATTTCAGTTTTTGGCTTATATCTCTGAAACTAAAGCAAATGTATAATAATTGCATTATTTCATGCTTCAATTGGAAACACACATATCAGGTGAAGCCTCTAGTTTAAATAGGTGTTCGTTAATGTATATTGATTAGATTATTTTTATTACTTGGTGGAAATGAGATACATGTATTTATTTTGGTATATAATTCCTTGTCCCAGATACTTATCTAGATGTCTTTTCGTGAGTTGAACATATAAAAACAGAATGTAATTTTCGTATTTTTGTTGTTTCAGTGTTTTAGATGTATTCCATAGCAATACTCGAGTATCGCTCGATAACTTTTAAGCAACAAGTACTCGATGATATATTTATTTATCCGCAAATTTGTAGATTTGCTGATATTTAGGATAGTTAAACTTGTTTATATATACATGTATTTATAAACAAGTTTTAATTGAAAACAACGTCCAAACTTATGATTGCATTGGATAAAAACCGCAATTTTTTTACGTGTGCATGTAGAAAAAACGTTTTGGTAGACGAGTTACAGCACTTTTCCAAAAAGACCCAAAAAAAAGAGAAAATCATATAATGTAACAGAACGCATTTGACACACAGGTTGAATTGATATTCTTAAACCTGCCTACTGCCATTGACGATTGGCTAATTAACTGTTATCGAGATGTAACCTGAATCTTATACCGCAAACATTAGACGAAGAAATTTGTACACCATATCCGGATTTCGACAATTAATGTATCTTCAGTTATGTTAGGAATCGAAACGGTATTCGGATGGACATATAATTAACCTAAATTGAGGATAGACTCTTGATTTTTCAAGAGTCGAAATAGAATAAACGGATCATAAAAAAAACCCGAAGGAAAATATAATACAAGCCCAAAAAGAAAAATATATACAGCACATACAACATTTTCCAAAAGACAAAAAAAGTTTAAAGTATATTTTAACACAACGTATTTGACTTACATGTCGAGCAACTGATAATCTTAAACCTTAAATACTGCAATTGATTGCAAAATAAATTGCTAATGATATGTAACATGGATCTGGGTTATCAATTTAATACCAAACAAAAACAATAAATTTTCGGAGAAGACGTGAACTGCAAACATGAGGTGCAAAAATTTGCACACCATATCCGGATTTCGACAATTAATGTATCTTCAGTGATGTTAGGGATCGAAACGGTATTCGGATGGCCACATAATTTACCTAAATTGAGGATAGACTCTTGATTTTTCCAGAGTCGAAATAGAATAAACGGATCATAAAAAAAACCGAAGGAAAATATAATCCAAGCCCAAAAGGAAAAATATAAACAAGTCTTGAAAACACCGTTCAAACCTATAATTGCGTTGGATAAAAACCGCAATTCATATACGTGTGCATGTAAAATAAATTTCGTGGCAGAGGGGTCTAAATACAGTACAAACATCATTTCCAAAAAGATCAAAAAGTCCTTTCTAAAATAGGACTAATTATTGTTTATGAATAAGCAGCATTGGAATAAGGATACTTTATGCAAATTGTCAACAGGATAGCACAAAAACACGTATGAATAACACAGTTAACTTAATAATACAGTGTTTTATATAGACTTAGTCTACTTGGAGTACACGTCCGTGGGAACGGTGCTTACTATCTAAAACTATCAGTCCAACAGTCATTTTACCCGAAAAAATATATAATTTTTTTTATTAAAAAACATAAAACATTTTATTATTTTTTATGCAATTTTCTAATATTATGTATCCATTTCATTTGACACCCGGCAGTTGTTAACGTTACATTTCACAAGCCCTGTCCACTCATAGCAACCTGTGATAATATTAGCAACATGTATGCCTAAAATTAACACTCGCCTAGCTCGAAGTTTACCGATTCGGAACAATTAACACCCACTCCGTCCGAAGTTTACATATTCTTATTTCTATATCATTTTCGTCGTTTTATTGTTGTTATAAGGAAACTTTCATTTATATATGTATACCGCCATCTCGGATTGTAAAATAGCAGTAAACAAATCTGCAACTTTTTAGACAGATCGATTGACAACTAATGTGCAAGACTTTTCGTTTAAATAAAGATAGACACGTGGTTAATTGCATTTTGATACTGTTTTAACGAATACTAAATACTATTGTTTGTTCTGCTCAATATTTCAACTTATATTCAACCCATATAAAAGGGAGATAACTGTTATAGGAAATTTTGTTTATTGGTATGTTAGAGAATAATATATGTAGTTTGAATATATTTAAAAAAAACCAACATAAAACACAAAAAAGACATAAAAAGCAAGGCAAATTCTCCAGCATAAAAATTGCTAGTACATTAATTAAATCAATATTTCTAAATTAGTAGATGTTTAGCATGATTTCCAAAAGAATCATGGTTCCATACAAAACTTATAAGGAGGCTATGTATGCTCTTGACTTTCTTGCAGTGTTATAAAAGCTTAATTTGACTTACTTTGTTTTCATGTACTTTTTTGGTACCGTCTGTATAAATTGATCATCTTTATACTGTACTAGATATCCTGAAGTGACAAATAAGTCAGCCGGTCATTAACTTAATAATATACTGTATATTATACATAACATAATTGGAATTCGATAGTAAGTAGACCATGTTTGTGTCTTCCTTATATAAATAAACAATCTTATCTTTTATGAATAGAATATGATTTTTTTTTATCAATTGTTGCTATTTCAGGCTATAATTCATAAATATGTCGTCTGGGGGCTCTTGCAAGAGATGCGGAGACAAACGATGTTTGACATGCAAACAAATATTGAATACCGAGACTTTTGAAAGCCATTCCACTGGTACGGAATATGACATATTTTGCAATGTCAATTGAAATACTACAAATGATGTGTATTATCTACATTGTAAATAAAGGCAACAGTAGTATAACGATGTTGAAACTTCATAAATCGATAGAAAAAAAACAAATCCGGGTCACAAACGAAAACAGAAATGTGTTAAACAGTATGTTGGCGAGTCAAAACAACCATTTAACAAAGAAATGAACGACCATCGTAGCGAATATGAATGCAACCCAGAGCTTCCTCTCAGTCGACATTTGATATTCACTGGTCCTACCAAGGCATATCTCAATCGACTGATCAATACAATAAAAGACCCCACACTGCTTGTTATAGGTAGGATAGACTCACTTGGGAAACATTTTGGGTAAAAAAATTAAAATACTTTGGCACCAGATAGGATCAATGAATAGGTGTACTTTTAATTCGCACCGCGCTTTACATTTGGTTTATATTACATATCTACTCAGAGTCTGTTACTTTACCTTTGCCAACTTATTTTTTTTGTTAAATCATACCAGTTTAAATTCTATTCTATTCATTTGGGATATTAAAGTACGCAGCCATGTTCCATTAGTCAAAAGGATTTGTTTTTATTATCACACTGCTATTTATTTAGGATTTAACATCATAATCACATAGAGGAAGGATATCATTCATCCGAAATATGTATAGATAATTTGCATTTAATGTTTCATTTGTCATCACATGTTCTGTATAAAATCATTTCAGCAAAACAGTTGTGTTGCGACATGTGTATCCTTTCAGAAGGCTTCAACGGTAATGTAATGCAAATTTGCGACCTGTTTATGTCATGAATAGCGAAATTTTTACCCTTCCTAGTACTGATAGAAGAAGTGGTGATCAAGGAAATCTTGTCTGTGTAGTTTTGGAATATGAACAGACAAATGACCAATGTAAAATCTGCTCAAAAGATGGAATTATAAATGGTTCTGTGTCTAGGAATTTATTCACGTTTTCATCAATAGTTGGCTTTGCAAGATACACATACCATTGTCGAGTAAAGTGTTAGAGAAGAAGCGTATTTACACTCAGTTAGAGATGACAAAAAAAGTGTACATGCACAACAGGTTGTGTACGAAAGACATGAAAATGTGTCAAGTTTAATGGTTTGTGTGACCCCAGTTTCTCATGCCATGATAACTCATTTGTAATCATTGTGTTGTTAAAGGCAACAATTGTATACTACTGCTCAATATTCATATTTCGATGAAGCAAAAACAAATCCTGGTAAAAAACTAAAACCGAGAGAAACACGTCAATTACCAGTTAAAGAGGAAAACAACGGAACAACAGACACATTGAACTGCAACAAAGACAAACGCCAAAATACATAAAAACGGACTATAGATAACAATAGGCAATCATTCTATGGTAATTGAGGACAGAATGCATGTTTAGTTAAGATAATTTGAGAATTAAACACTGTCGTTGCATGGAGTAATCCTCTATAAATAAAGAATTTACTTAGTATTATTATATTTTAATAAGAATATTTTAGCCCATTTCAAGTGTATTATATGAATTTTAATAGTGCATGTAATAATAAAAATCATGCAGCTTAAAGTTTGCAACAAGGAATCATGGGATAAAGGGTACATATTTCAAATATTGAAGTGATGCACGAAGAGATGGGCTCTAATAATAGTAAACTTGTGCAGGTTTTATTAAAATCCACTTCAGATTTACACTTGTCTCAGAGAATATAGGTTCACAGAAAATTTATATGATCGCACAGGAAACCTTAGGTAAAAACTTGTCGATTCTGACTACCTTCACATATTACAAGGATAAGGATCACTTGAATCAAAACAATATAATAAAAATTCGAAATCAACAAGGAACGACTGTTCTTATAAAATATTAAAAAGATAAAGAAAATGGGATCACCTTACTTGTTAATTTGATACATAATAAAGGAAATAAAATGCAATACCGTTCGATTTAGATAACAAAATGCTCATGCAGAGTTATCTCCTATTACGATTTTTTTTTTGCTTTAATAATAATTTGTCTTATTTGTTAACACAAAAATGTGATTAGCACAATAAAATTGAAACCTAGATTAACATGAGATGAAATAGTTGGCGTATATATAAATAATGAAAAATTATAAAACATAAAATTACTAAAAATTACTAATTAATACTTATTTATTCATATTTATAACTACCAGAATATTGATAAAAGGAGCAGCAAGATTCATAACAATACCTATAGGTTTCTTTGCCAAAATTTTAGCTGGATACCATGCTTTGTCCTCTCTATAGTACGCAAGAACATCTGAACCGATTTGAAATGGCTCCTAAAAGACCATGAACATTGATTCATAGCTAATAGTAAAATTTACAATCATCATCTTCATCATTATGGTAGTAATATCTAGATGAGATTATCATACGTATACAATCATTATGTTATTTCAAGCTTAAATTTTCATGGACGGCCTGAAAACAGGTTATGCTGATGGTAATTCTCAATTCTAATAGTTGTGTGATTGTTTACTCATAACTCAATTTCATACTTGTTTAGTTTTCTAACTATTTTGATCTTACCGTAGACGAAACTCGCGCCTGGCGTATCAAATTATAAGTCTGGTATCTTTGATAGCTCATATACTTTGTTTTTTTGTGCATTAATTTTCACACTGTTATTTGTTATACCAAAATTGTATAGCATTTAAATCATTTTGTTCTGTTATTTTTTCATTCAATTTTCTTATCATGAAAATGTAATGTTTAATAATCAGTATGAAAAACAATGTCGGATTGCTTAATGTGAAGTAGTAAATCATTGCTATCAATTTAAAAAAAACAGGTCACCAACATGAACTTAGAGGCACTTCATAGTTTACAACGCTTATTAGATTTATTGTTTGCGTATGCGAATTCTTATTGTCTTTCAGTCAACTATGAAGCAATCAAACTTATCATATGTTCTCCGGTATGATACTTTTTTTAGCTTTTCTAAAAGTATGACATGATTAGTAGAAATTAACAATAACTACCCGACTCCGAGACTGAGTACGACTACGAATCGTACAGGTAAGCTATAGGGGTGATCACAAAATTATGTGCACACTAATCAATTTTACTTTGATCTTCAGTGCTGTACAACTTTGTACTTTTTTCACTTTCGATCTATTATATCTGGGCGTCACTGGTGAATGTTGTGTGGACGAGGCGCGTTTTTGGCGTATTGAATTTCAAACCTGATGCTTGTTGTTATCTATTTATCATGTGTTTCTTTGTCTAATACGTTCTCCTATTTATTTGTATTATAGTCCTGTAATATTATGTTGTCATTTCAATGTTATATTTAACATTGCCATTAAAGTGCGAGGTTTGGCATGCCATAAATCCAGGTTCAACCCACCATTTTTTCCTTTAAAAATGTCTTGTACCAAGTCAGGAATATGGCCATTGTTATATTATTGTTCGTTTCTGTGTGTGTTACATTTTAACGTTGCGTCGTTTGTTTTTCAAAAACAAAGAACATTTAAGATTAATTCATTATGTAAAAGAAGTTTTAATTTTCATACATTTGGGTCAAAATAAGATTAATGATCTATATTGGGGATTTAAAACAATGAAAACTAATTCTATTTTCTTCCCTATAAAATCCTATAATAGGTGAAGAAAAATTAATAGTAATAATATTTTCAATACGAAATAACCTAAATCATTTAGGTGTTTAATTATAAAAGGAGATTACATTATATCAAATACCTGTCCGAATCCCTGTGATAAAATTGGCCAGCTGTGTCGGGTCTGTGATACAACTGATTGCTTAAACGTGGTTGCATCATCTGGTGTACAGGAACCACTTCTTCGGATGCTTTTACTTTCATTTTGGGGAGTATCAATATCCGATGTGTCTTCTGTTCTCTCTTTCTTACGTATCATATCTGGCCCGCATGCTAATGGTGTTTCTTTCATTTTTCTATCTTCATTTTCGAAATAGGCACTCCTTGCCTGCTTTTTACTTACTTTAATTGGCAATGTACTGAAAATTGATCAGGCTTGTAGTCATATAATAAGACAAAGTGAAACAGGTTCTAAAAGTTCAAATTTTCCTTCCTTAACAATTATAAAGTTCATCAAGTTATTTAACTATCTAACCTACTACTGATATGACAAGTTTTAGTTAAAACGTTCTATCATCCGAGAAGGATACCCGTATTCAAAATGACTCATTCAGATTTTAATGACTTGCATAATTCGAAATACAATGGGATTCTATACATTATTGTTGATAAAATATTTTCCTACAATGTAGAAGAGTATTTTTTCACTAGATTCAAAAATGACATGAAAGACAATTAGACAACATAAAAAGAATTATACATAAAATTTGTATTTACCTCATCTCATAATGACTTTGTTTGCAACCCATTTTTCTAGAATTTACACAGTGTTTTTTAACATTAGAATATACGTCTAGCAAATTTATAAATGTGTTGACAATTTTGAAACAAATACAAATTAGCGATGTTAACCTAATGCAATATTATCCAAACGATATTAATATCTAAATTGCTATTTTACAAAAAATATTATTAAACCGCACTTGGCATTTTGTTAAATGTCATAACTATTACGTGGTTTTTTAATGTGTTGTTGATGGTATTATTGTTTTTTCCGCTTTTTCTATTAGTCCTTTTTTTAATTTTTTTTTTAGATATTTACTCTTTTAATATATATATAAAGCAAATTTACAGATCTAATGGTTCGAATCCCAGCGAGGGAAGAACCAAAAATTTGCGAAAGCAAATTTACAGATCTAACATTGTTGGGTTGATGTTTAGACGAGTTGTATATACATTATGTACGCAGCCATGTATCACCATCATTGATGGCGATCCAATGGATACATCTGTTGTAGAGTTGTCACTGACTCAGACGTACTTATAAATATAATTATTTTCTGTGACTGTATATTACATTAATTTGTAGGATCCTTTACTATAGATAATTTAGCTGATCTGTAACAATAACATCTTCATGCCTTATATATCATGTACTGTAGTACGCCGCTAGATTAAAACTGACGTGGAAAGGTAACATACGGCCAGCGAAAGCTCTTTTTTGAGAGCCCAGGTGGTCGTGTGGTCTAGCGGGACGGCTGCAGTGCAGGCGATTTGGTGTCACGATATCACAGTAGCATGGGTTCGAATCCCGGCGAGGGAAGAACCAAAAATTTGCGAAAGCAAATTTACAGATCTAACATTGTTGGGTTGATGTTTAGACGAGTTGTATATACATTATGTACGCAGCCATGTATCACCATCATTGATGGCGATCCAATGGATACATCTGTTGTAGAGTTGTCACTGACTCAGACGTACTTATAAATATAATTATTTTCTGTGACTGTATATTACATTAATTTGTAGGATCCTTTACTATAGATAATTTAGCGGATCTGTAACAATAACATCTTCATGCCTTATATATCATGTACTGTAGTACGCCGCTAGATTAAAACTGACGTGGAAAGGTAACATACGGCCAGCGAAAGCTCTTTTTTTAGAGCCTAGGTGGTCGTGTGGTCTAGCGGGACGGCTGCAGTGCAGGCGATTTGGTGTCACGATATCACAGTATCATGGGTTCGAATCCCGGCGAGGGAAGAACCAAAAATTTGCGAAAGCAAATTTACAGATCTATCATTGTTGGGTTGATGTTTAGACGAGTTGTATATACATTATGTACGCAGCCATGTATCACCATCATTGATGGCGATCCAATGGATTCATCTGTTGTAGAGTTGTCACTGACTCAGACGTACTTATAAATATAATTATTTTCTGTGACTGTATATTACATTAATTTGTAGGATCCTTTACTATAGATAATTTAGCTGATCTGTAACAATAACATCTTCATGCCTTATATATCATGTACTGTAGTACGCCGCTGGATTAAAACTGACGTGGAAAGGTAACATACGGCCAGCGAAAGCTCTTTTTTTATAGCCTAGGTGGTCGTGTGGTCTAGCGGGACGGCTGCAGTGCAGGCGATTTGGTGTCACGATATCACAGTAGCATGGGTTCGAATCCCGGCGAGGGAAGAACCAAAAATTTGCGAAAGCAAATTTACAGATCTAACATTGTTGGGTTGATGTTTAGACGAGTTGTATATACATTATGTACGCAGCCATGTATCACCATCATTGATGGCGATCCAATGGATACATCTGTTGTAGAGTTGTCACTGACTCAGACGTACTTATAAATATAATTATTTTCTGTGACTGTATATTACATTAATTTGTAGGATCCTTTACTATAGATAATTTAGCTGATCTGTAACAATAACATCTTCATGCCTTATATATCATGTACTGTAGTACGCCGCTAGATTAAAACTGACGTGGAAAGGTAACATACGGCCAGCAAAAGCTCTTTTTGTAGAGCCTAGGTGGTCGTGTGGTCTAGCGGGACGGCTGCAGTGCAGGCGATTTGGTGTCACGATATCACAGTAGCATGGGTTCGAATCCCGGCGAGGGAAGAACCAAAAATTTGCAAAAGCAAATTTACAGATCTAACATTGTTGGGTTGATGTTTAGACGAGTTGTATATACATTATGTACGCAGCCATGTATCATCATCATTGATGGCGATCCAATGGATACATCTGTTGTAGAGTTGTCACTGACTCAGACGTACTTAAAAATATAATTATTTTCTGTGACTGTATATTACATTAATTTGTAGGATCCTTTACTATAGATAATTTAGCTGGTCTGTAACAATAACATCTTTATGCCTTATATATCATGTACTGTAGTACGCCGCTAGATTAAAACTGACGTGGAAAGGTAACATACGGCCAGCGAAAGCTCTTTTTTTAGAGCCTAGGTGGTCGTGTGGTCTAGCGGGACGGCTGCAGTGCAGGCGATTTGGTGTCACGATATCACAGTATCATGGGTTCGAATCCCGGCGAGGGAAGAACCAAAAATTTGCGAAAGCAAATTTACAGATCTAACATTGTTGGGTTGATGTTTAGACGAGTTGTATATACATTATGTACGCAGCCATGTATCACCATCATTGATGGCGATCCAATGGACACATCTGTTGTAGAGTTGTCACTGACTCAGACGTACTTATAAATATAATTATTTTCTGTGACTGTATATTACATTAATTTGTAGGATCCTTTACTATAGATAATTTAGCTGATCTGTAACAATAACATCTTCCTGCCTTATAATCATGTACTGTAGTACGCCGCTAGATTAAAACTGACGTGGAAAGGTAACATACGGCCAGCGAAAGCTCTTTTTTGAGAGCCCAGGTGGTCGTGTGGTCTAGCGGGACGGCTGCAGTGCAGGCGATTTGGTGTCACGATATCACAGTAGCATGGGTTCGAATCCCGGCGAGGGAAGAACCAAAAATTTGCGAAAGCAAATTTACAGATCTAACATTGTTGGGTTGATGTTTAGACGAGTTGTATATACATTATGTACGCAGCCATGTATCACCATCATTGATGGCGATCCAATGGATACATCTGTTGTAGAGTTGTCACTGACTCAGACGTACTTATAAATATAATTATTTTCTGTGACTGTATATTACATTAATTTGTAGGATCCTTTACTATAGATAATTTAGCTGATCTGTAACAATAACATCTTCATGCCTTATATATCATGTACTGTAGTACGCCGCTAGATTAAAACTGACGTGGAAAGGTAACATACGGCCAGCGAAAGCTCTTTTTTGAGAGCCCAGGTGGTCGTGTGGTCTAGCGGGACGGCTGCAGTGCAGGCGATTTGGTGTCACGATATCACATTAGCATGGGTTCGAATCCCGGCGAGGGAAGAACCAAAAATTTGCGAAAGCAATTTTACAGATCTAACATTGTTGGGTTGATGTTTAGACGAGTTGTATATACATTATGTACGCAGCCATGTATCACCATCATTGATGGCGATCCAATGGATACATCTGTTGTAGAGTTGTCACTGACTCAGACGTACTTATAAATATAATTATTTTCTGTGACTGTATATTACATTAATTTGTAGGATCCTTTACTATAGATAATTTAGCTGATTTGTAACAATTACATCTTCATGCCTTATATATCATGTACTGTAGTACGCCGCTAGATAAAAACTGACGTGGAAAGGTAACATACGACCAGCGAAAGCTCTTTTTTTAGAGCCCAGGTGGTCGTGTGGTCTAGCGGGACGGCTGCAGTGCAGGCGATTTGGTGTCACGATATCACAGTAGCATGGGTTTGAATCCCGGCGAGGGAAGAACCAAAAATTTGCGAAAGCAAATTTACAGATCTAACATTGTTGGGTTGATGTTTAGACGAGTTGTATATACATTATGTACGCAGCCATGTATCACCATCATTGATGGCGATCCAATGGATACATCTGTTGTAGAGTTGTCACTGACTCAGACGTACTTATAAATATAATTATTTTCTGTGACTGTATATTACATTAATTTGTAGGATCCTTTACTATAGATAATTTAGCTGATCTGTAACAATAACATCTTCATGCCTTATATATCATGTACTGTAGTACGCCGCTAGATTAAAACTGACGTGGAAAGGTAACATTCGGCCAGCGAAAGCTCTTTTTTGAGAGCCCAGGTGGTCGTGTGGTCTAGCGGGACGGCTGCAGTGCAGGCGATTTGGTGTCACGATATCACAGTAGCATGGGTTCGAATCCCGGCGAGGGAAGAACCAAAAATTTGCGGAAGCAAATTTACAGATCTAACATTGTTGGGTTGAGTTGTATATACATTATGTACGCAGCCATATATCACCATCATTGATGGCGATCCAATGGATACATCTGTTGTAGAGTTGTCACTGACTCAGACGTACTTATAAATATAATTATTTTCTGTGACTGTATATTACATTAATTTGTAGGATCCTTTACTATAGATAATTTAGCTGATCTGTAACAATAACATCTTCATGCCTTATATATCATGTACTGTAGTACGCCGCTAGATTAAAACTGACGTGGAAAGGTAACATACGGCCAGCGAAAGCTCTTTTTTGAGAGCCAAGGTGGTCGTGTGGTCTAGCGGGACGGCTGCAGTGCAGGCGATTTGGTGTCACGATATCACAGTAGCATGGGTTCGAATCCCGGCGAGGGAAGAACCAAAAATTTGCGAAAGCAAATTTACAGATCTAACATTGTTGGGTTGATGTTTAGACGAGTTGTATATACATTATGTACGCAGCCATGTATCACCATCATTGATGGCGATCCAATGGATACATCTGTTGTAGAGTTGTCACTGACTCAGACGTACTTATAAATATAATTATTTTCTGTGACTGTATATTACATTAATTTGTAGGATCCTTTACTATAGATAATTTAGCTGATTTGTAACAATAACATCTTCATGCCTTATATATCATGTACTGTAGTACGCCGCTAGATTAAAACTGACGTGGAAAGGTAACATACGGCCAGCGAAAGCTCTTTTTTGAGAGCCCAGGTGGTCGTGTGGTCTAGCGGGACGGCTGCAGTGCAGGCGATTTGGTGTCACGATATCACATTAGCATGGGTTCGAATCCCGGCGAGGGAAGAACCAAAAATTTGCGAGTTGTATATATATATATATATATGTATATATATAGTGTCTAAAAATAGCAACAATCAACATTCAATCTATATAGGTGTGGATCAGTTTGTAAATAAACTGATGCAGTTACTAAATTGAATTATATAAGTGTCTAAGAATGTAACTTTAACACACTAATGATGTATATATATATATATATATATATATTGAAATGGCTGCATTGCATTGTGTACATAAATATCACAGTTGTTTAGTTTCTAAATATCCTTAAATTTGCTTTTACAATTGGTCTTAGATTTCCAATTAATGATTTAGAACATGTGCTTCTATCTTTTCTCATCAGTCCAAGTTTATTCAAAGTTTATATATTGATTAATAACAAAAGAAAAAAATACGAAAAGGCAGACAAAAGTGTATAAAAAATCGTTACACAGGAGAATATATAAAAAGAAACCACACTAAAACTTAGAGATTTAATAATAAGCTTGGGATAGTTTTCAGATAGATAGGTTATGCATTTCTTCATTGCTCTGGAAAGTTAAGCAGTTTCTTTTTACAAACACCTGATAATTTTTATCAAAGGTACCAGGATCATAATTTAGTACGACAGAAGCGCTTGAGTTTCAGAGATATAAGACAAAAACTGCATTTTACCCCTATGTACTATTTTAAGTGCGAATTTCTTAACAAAATATGAAAATAAATGCTGAAAATAAAGTATTTTTGTAACAAGGAATAGTTATTGTATACTAGATTGGTCATGTACCCGATTGATTCTAAAAAGCAAATTGAGTACAAAGTTGAAAAGCATTTGAGGACCCAAAATTCTAAAAAGTTGTGCCAAATACGGCTCAGGCAAACTACTCCTGAGGTAATAAAATCATTAGTTTTTCGAAAAATTTAAAGTTTTGCAAACAGGAAATTAAAAAAAAAATGAACATAAAATTGTTATTATAAATCTTTCGTTATGAACTAGGTACACAAGGAACACTCACTCACAATCGCTGAACTGTAAATCACTTTTGTTAGATAAGTTTTACTAAAACATTCAAATAGATGTCTTATACAACCTGTTTCAAAACATGTTTGAAAGTTCATCGGTTGCTAAAGAATACAATAAAAATAATAAAATCCTTCGCTGAGCGCAGCGAGATACGACGAAGAACAGTTAGGGCAGGTTCAGACACAATTTTCAAGATTGATACTGTCTGAATTTGGATTATGATCCAAGTTTTGATATAATATAGGTTTGTGATAAAAAAAAAAAATGCCTTCAAAGGTCTGATAAATCTTTGAACAATACTGTTCAATTGAAAATTTCTTCTTGACACTTTTGAAAAATTTTGAAAAAAAGTATGAACTTCTCAAAACCATTTGGAAAGAAATCCCCCTTGAAGCAAAAACCCCAAAACTAAATCCCAGCCTTTCATTTGAAGTATCGAACATTGTAGTACAATTTTAGAGAGATCCTTACACTTAAACACAGTTTATTGTCTGGAAACTAGAAAAATGCTTGTTTTTTCCCGTTATGCCTGCATGTTTCGGGCAATTACCCCCAAACTCAACCCCAGCCTTCCCTTTGTGATATGGAACCTTGTGGTATAATGTCAGAGAGATCCATACACTGACACACAAAAATTATTGTCCGGAAACTACAAAATGCTTCTTTTTGGTCCTTAATTTCTGCATGTTTGGGGCAATTACCCCCAAACTCAACCTCAGCCATCCTTTTGTGATATGAAACCTTGTGGTACAATGTCAGAGATATTTATACACTCACAAACAAGTTATTGTCCAGATACTACACAAATGCTTCTTTCTTGGCATTGATTCCTAAAATACCCCCCCCCCCCCCGAAAAAAATAGATCACAACCTCTCTTTCGTGCTATTGAACATTACAGTACAATGTCAGAGCAATCGAAATACTTATACACAGGTTATTATTCGGAAACTAGAATAATGCTTTTTTCGGACCACTTTTGGCTCCTCATTCCTTAATGATTGGGACCAGCATCCCCCAAATCAACCCTAACCTTCATTTTTTGGTATTGAACCTACTAAAAAATTTCATAGAGATCAATTCACTCAAACTAAAGTTATTGTCCGGACACCAAATGCGTCTTCGGAAGACGACACAGACGACGCCGCAGACATCATACAATTATACGATCCCAAAAAAATTGTCTGCGGTCGTATAAAAATATACAGAGTTTAACACAGTTATATAAACAATAAACAGGTTTCTAATTTCCATAACTACATGTAACCGTAAGCTTAGTAACGTTTCCTGTCAAGTACTGTAAATCCGAGAAATACAGAGTTTGACCCACAGCTGGCTCTACTCTTTAGAATTTAAAATGTACGTGTATTGTATTTCTCTTCTGTACGCATAAGGCTATTGGTGTGAGAGCAAATATGTGTATGTTTTCAGGCTGATGAATTGTCTCCCTTGTGAGCAAGAATCCAGTTCACTGTGACATATCTTATCTGAGTTTCTTGTCCTGTCGACTAATAATAAAAAGTAAAAACACAAAAATACTGAACTCCGAGGAAAATTCAAAAAGGAAAATCCAAAATAAAAAGGCAAAATCAAAAGTCCAAACACATCAAACGAATGGATAACATCTGTCATCAATCTTATTAAAATAAGTTCTCATCACTTGCTCCCCGATTTTTTTAATCTCGCCGTGTGCGACGTAAAAACAAGAGGCTGTCACAACGACAGCAAACCGGATTTATTAGCATTTGTTTGTGTCCTGGCAATATCACAAGAACCATTACTGATGATTGGTGAAAGTTAAAATTGTCAATATCAAATTTGACCTCTATTTTGTCATCAGTATCAACATATTAAAATTTGAAAAGCTTAGATTGAATGGTTTGTGAGTAAATGCAACAACGTGAATGGAAACACCATTTTACGATCTTTCAAGAACCATAACTCCTGAACGGTAGAAGTCAAAATCGTCATTATTGAACTTGACCTCCATTTTGTCACCAGTAACAACATATTAAAATTTGGGAAGCTTTGGTAGAACTGTTCATGCGTAAATGCACGGACACGACTGGAAACGCCATTTTTCAATCTTTCAAGAACCATAACTCCTGAACGGTAAAAGTCAAAATGGCCATTATTGAACTTGACCTTCATTTAGTTGTCAGTAACAACATATTAAAATTTTAAAAGCTTTGGTTGAACGGTTCTTGAGTTAATGCACGGACAACATTTAATTGCCGCCCGCCCGACCGCCCACCCGCCCTGCCGCCCGCCCGCCGAGCATCCCCAATTTAATAACCGACATTTTTGTCACAAAAATCCAGTTAAAAATCGGGGAGCAAGTGATGAGAACTTATTTTAATAAGATTGATCTGTCATATTCCTGACTTGGTACAGGCAATAATGACATAAGACTTTAAACACAATTTTGTAGACGAAACGCGCGTCTGGCGTATACTAAATTTAGTCCTGGTATCTATGATGAGTTTATTTACAACCAATGGGTCGATGCCACTGCTGGTGGAGATTTATTTCCCCGAGGGTATCACAAGCCCAGTAGTCAGCACTTTTTGTGCTGACATGAATTGTCATTAATATTGCTATATTAAAAAAATGACTGTTTACCAATTTTTGAATTTTTTGAAATACTAAAGCTTTTCTACCTCAGACATAGATTATCTTAGCTGTATTTTGGCAAAACTTTTAGGAATTTTGGTCCCCAATGCTCTTCAACTTCGTACTTTTTTTGCCTTTTTAACTTTTTTGGATTCGAGCGTCACTGATGAGTCTTTTGTAGACGAAACGTGCGTCTGGCGTATTCTTAGTTTAGTCCTGGTATCTATGATGAGTTTATTTTCAACCATCATCCTCCATAATAAACACATCATAGATACCCGGATTAAAATTTTATATTTACGCCAGCCGCACATTTCCTCTACAAAAGTCACATCAGTGACGCTCGAATCAAACTAGAGGCTCTAAAGAGCCTGTGTCGCTCACCTTGGTCTATGTGAAAATTAAACAATGGACACAGATGGATTCATGACAAAATTGTGTTTTGGTGATGGTGATGTGTTAATAGATCTTACTTTACTTAACATGCTTGCTGCTTACAATTATCTCTATCTATAACAGTAGTTTCTGTGGAAAATGTTAGTTAAAATCTACAAATTTTATGAAAAATTTTAAAATCTGACTATGAAGGGCAATGTTCTCCTTAGGGGGTCAATTGACTATTTTGGTCATGTTGACTTATTTGTAGATCTTACTGTGCTGAACATTATTGCTGTTTACAGTTTATCTCAAAAACATCAAAATTTCCTTAAAATTACCTGTTCAGGGACCTAAAAACGGAATGTCGGATTCATCTGAAAATTTCAGGGCAGATAGATATTGACCTGATAATCAATTTTACCCTGTCAGATTTGCTCTAAATGCTTTGGTTTTTGAGTTATAAGCCAAAAACTGTATTTTACCCCTATGTTCTATTTTTAGCCATGGCGGCCATCTTGATTAGTTGGCCGGGTCACCGCACACAATTTTTAAACTAGATACCCCAATGATGATTGTGACCAAGTTTGGTTAAATTTGGCCGGTAGTTTCAGAGGAGAAGATTTTGTAAAAGTTGACGCAGGACGACGACGGACGCCAAGTGATGAGAAAAGCTCACTTGGCCCTTCGGGCCAGGTGAGCTAAAAACGTTAAAAAGACCAAATAAAGTACGAAGTTGAAGAATTGATTGACCTTTTCCATGGACTTTATAGAATGTTATTCTGCTGCTATCAGTAAGGCCAAAAAAACTTTGTAGAAAAGTGATCATTTTATTTCTCCCCAAAATCCCACTTTTTGGTAATTTTCCCCCACTTTCAACAGTTTAATCCAATTTACCACATCCACCGTTGACCACCTATACCCAACATCCTAATTTTTTTTTTACCTCAAATTCCAAGATCGTGTCATTTCCCTAATAATATTTTTGTTTTGTTTTGTCATATCCCTTATAAAAAATTTTGGGTGGTTTCTAGGAATCACCTTATATATTCAGACCTTCCTTCCATCTGACCATGCACATAGTTTGTTTTATCGTTTGATTTGTTATACATTTGTGATTTCGGGTCATTTTGTAGCCGACTATGTGGTATAGGCTTTGCTCGTTGTTGAAGGCCATGTAGTGACATATAGATGTTAATTATTGTGTCATTTGGTCTCTTGTGGAGAGTTATATCATTGGCAATCAACCCACATCTTCTTTTTTTTGCATTGTGAGTGCAATATTTATGTTACTTTACACAGATGTTGAAGATACGCACAAGGAATATAAAACCAGTACTTTCATCTGTTATAAACATACTGTATACACTGAAATGAGCAACCAATGTGAAAGAGGGAAATCAAGATTAATAAATAACCTGAAATCCACAGGTTAAAAAAAACCAAGGTAAGTAGGCTAGCTATTGAGATATATAATCAAATCAAAAAGCATAAATTCTCTCCACATATACATGTGTAGTTGTTTATATAAGATATATATACATGCTTAAAATGGGGCATGTATTAAATGTACAAAGTAAGAATTTAATAAATTAAATACAATTCTAAGACTATAGATGTCTTTTGAATTTTATAAGCAATTTTTATTTCTTAATATAAGAAAAACTGTTTATAATTAATTAAATACCTTTCCATATTCTGCGATTAAATACACTGCATGACCATTTTAATATTCATAATAAATACAAAATTATATCTCTTGCTCTTCTTTGATTGAAAGGAAGAGAAGTTAGAGATGTGCTTGTATGAACACTACTAGTTTTATCTAATTGTTATATATTTCAGTAACTGTTACACTCTCTTCACGCTCAAAATCTATTTTAACGCCTATGTATCTCCTTAAAAAGCATTATCATTCAAATGTTTATAAATAACCAAAATTATCCTTTACCAATTCCTATTTTGTTCCAAATGCATTAAACCATGAGAAATCGGTAAAAATACATGAACTCCAAAGTATCGGCTGGCAAAACTATATGATCTTTATTTGTAAGAGTAATTTAAGGTATTACTGTCTTGAGTCTTGACATATAAATCAAAGTTTATAATAGCATTGACAGAAAAATTTAATGAGGATCATTAAGTAGTGTTTTGACAGGGCAAACATAAGCTACCAAATGAGAGGAGTCATGGAGCAAGTAAATTATCCCTCTTATAAGCCAATAAAAATCTTGCATTTCAACGCAAAGTATAATAATAATTGTTGACAATTGAAAAAAACCCAACAAATTACTAATTTGACATTTGAAATGAAACATTTTTTTGTAGGTAGACATTTTTTAAGTTATTGCATCTTGTCGACCTGTAAAGGTAAACATTTTTTAAACTGTAGGTCTTATGTTTATATCAAACCTATCACACATATATCTAAAGTCAGCAAGGAACTATATATTTGATACTTCAGTTTACTTCAATACTAGACAAATTAGCATAATTCTTGTGAAGACGATCAGAACACCTATCAATTGTTTAAACAAAGTAAAAATAAAATTGTCAACTTTACTTCTGATATAAAAACGAAGATGTGGTATGATTTCCAATGGGCAAACTCTCCACAAGAGACCGAATGACACAGACATTAACAATTATTAGGCCTTAATGAGCTCAGTCAGAAATAAAAGGCCCCGAAATGACAGATATAAAGCCAAACAAGAAAGCTAACTGCCTAATTTATATACTTTGATGAATTTATTGCTCTTAATAAAATGCCAAATCCATTTTTTGTAATGTGATCCTTCCTCTCTTTAACTAATAACATATTTTTTTAGATCAAACACAAAACCACACACTTAGAAAAAAACTTTTATACAAACTGAATACACAGCTGCGTCATAGACGAATAATACACCCGTCACTTTTTCAAAGACAAAATTTAAAAACAAATAATCAATGTCATATCAGAATACATGAAAAACTAAAGGGATACTATCTTGATAGATATAAATCAGTTACAAAAATTCATGATAACTACTCAACGCATTGTATAACACTGGAAAATCCCTCCTTTTTATGAATAAATTCACATGACTCTGAAACATAAAAAATCAAATTTATAAAATCGTAAATGGGCGTATAAAAATTCAGTAGATATTTTTTTGTTACTAGCTTTCAACAGAAAAAAAAATCTCTATCTGTTTTACCTATACATATACAAATTTTACTATATGTTTGTGTTTGAAATACAATATTCTTAAACATTACTATTTTTGCAGACGTCAATGAAACAGATTTTTAACTACACTGATCACCTGAAGTGTATTTATTCATTTATTGGTAAAGCTACTTAATATTCAAAATATCCGACCATTGAAGGAATTTAAAATAACGGAAGGATTTTAAATAAAACAGTCCTGTGTTTGAAGAGAATCGTTAAGCAATTTAGTGCGATCTGACATGTCTGAGTATATTTTAATTTATAATCAAAAATGTACATACTGAAGAACATGCAGAAATTAAAAAGAAATTTATGTGAATAAATTAGATGTTGAAATTACTTCAACAAAAAGGTAAATAATAATAATGATAATAATTCATTTACATGTATAGAGAGTTCAATTTTTAAGTGTACTGATCTTTCCTGATGTCATAATAAAATACCATGAATATGAAAAATAAACAAAAAAATGTGTCAACGGGACACTCCATCAGTTTGTTACATTTCCATGAAATATAGAACAGTCATAAATAATACTAATATATGGCATGTGTATATACTGATATAAGTAAAGAGGTAAGTAATAATGTTTACTTGTTTAAGTTATTTTGTTGGTTTTGATTTTCTTTCATAGGTTTAAATAACTTTGCTTATGCTTATCTAAAACTCTGACATACATTCCATAAAGTTCAAATCATAATGAACAATTTTTCAAGTTGATTTGACCACAACTTTAACTTTCCTTAAACCAAAATCAAAATGATGAACAGATCAGAAGCATAAACACTAATGTAAAGTTGGGACATCAAATAAAATAATAAGTAAAATGAATATATACTAAACTCAGTTAAGACATTATCAAAAGTTCTACCATTTATAAAGTCAAAACTATTAAAATACATAAGTATTGACATCATTCTAATAAACATAACAATTAACAGACTTTACACATCTAAATCAAGTGTGACATATACATATACTAGTATGCATCTACGTTATTCCATAACGAAGATTTTGAAAATATGTTTATTAAAGATATTTATAAATGTGTTTCTATTAGACTTTTGGAACTTGTAGTTGTGTGTTAGACGTATCCCTCAAGCAATATTGGTTGTCATTTGGGATTTTAAATTAAAGGAAAATAAATATAAAGGAGCTTGCCTCATATGTATGGCATTTATGCAGCAATTTGATGGTTTAAGATTCTGTTCTCTACTGTCATCCATCCAACAAACTGTTGTTGATGAGGCTTATGATTATGTGTGAATAATCAGCATTTAATTAAGCGTTGCTGTCCCTTTCTGCAATTTAATTAATAGTACTCTTGCTTGCTCATTTTAAGCGCAACCACTCCATACAAGACAACATTAATTGATGAGGGCAAGAATATCATCTATAAAAAATAATTTTATTATGTAGTGTTTTTACATTACGATACCAGTATCCCAGATAAGGTTAGGGTAGCTCTTAAATCCTGCTGCATTATATGTGTGCCTCACAGTCCCAAGTCAAGTCACATTACTTGAAGGTTACCTTATAAGTTGAACAAAATTAACATGTCGCGAGTTATCATGGTAACAAACCATGATGAAATTAGTATATTTTGTAAAATTTCTTTCTTTTCCTTGCTTTTCATAAAATTTTAAGTATAGTTTAGATTGGCAAACTATATGCTTATGCAAGATACTTATATTTGGTGAGATTATATCAGTAGTTACAATTATGCTTAACTATTTGTTGTTTCTTGAAGGTGCACAATGTTTCAGCAATGGAAATATAATTGAAAAATTTGCTTCGCCGAGGGCAGCTAGATACAACCACAGAGGTCCAAACCCTGAACAGTTGGGGTAATAATTGACGCAATAGTGGCACTTGATACAGGTCTGAATTTGGATTGTTATTAAATATTTGATCCATAATAGGTTTCTGACACAAAACAAAACTCTAGTCAAAGAACTAAGAATTGGTTATATGATTTGAATTTATATTCAATATTTTGGCATTTGTGCAATACACTATGCTGTTGTAATTTTTTTACACCCCCTAATTAAAATTATTCAAATGACATAGATTTCTATTAACTTATACTAAAGTAATGGTCCGGTAAACAAATGTTTTTGACAAAGATGACGTGATACCAATATAGGATTACAAAGTTTTTTTGCTGTCGTATAAAACTGAATTTACTCTGTATTTTTCACGGTTTTCATGAAAACAGGTCATATTATGATGTAATTGTGACATCATCAGATAAAACATCTTATGTTTTTCTTTCATATTTCCTTTCTCTATGCATTTTCATACAATATGTGCAAATTTGAAATAGTTGTCGAATATTTTATTTCTGTTGGCCAAAAATTTGCCTTCATGCCCCTACTACTTTGAGGGTGGACTTAGAGTTGACTCTTACATATAACATGTATTCAAACAAAAATGTGTATACATTTATAAAAAAACAAAAGTTATTTCACAATCTCAAGGGAATATGCTTATTCAACATGATCTTTGAAGAATGATTTTAATATTTTCATACTAAATGTAGAACCAAATTAATCAACTTGTTCCTCTTTCTCAATTGTCTTCTCAAGCTCCTGTGAATCTGATCTATATAGGTGTCTATACTTGTTGTGTTTTTGCATATGTTTCTGCAAGTTGTGTCTTAAGCTGAATGATTTGTCACACATTTCACAAAAAAAAGCTTTTTCACCAGTATGAGTTCTCATGTGCTTGGTTAAGTCTGAACTTTGACTAAAACCTCTGCTGCATGTAGTACATGTGTAGGGTTTTTCTCCAGTATGAGTCCTTATATGTGCCTGGAGTGTACTATTTTGTCTAAAATATTTGCCACAAATTGTACATGAGAACGGTTTTTCACCACTATGTATTCTCATATGTTTTTGTAGGTCCCAGTTCCAGCGGAATCTTTTACTGCATTCTGTACATGCAAATGGGCGATCACCACTGTGTGACTGGTCATGTCGATGTAAATCTCTCTTTAGTCGAAAACTTTTGCCACATGTCTCACAAGAGAAGGGTCTTTCTCCTGTATGGGATCTGATATGTGCCTGAAGAGAACTTTTCCCCTGATAGCACTTCTCACATAAATGGCATTTAAATGGCTTTTCAGCTTCATCTGTATTAGACTGTTCTTCTGATTCAGTTACATATGAATTTGTTATCTTTTCCAGCTCAAAATGTAGCTTCAAATGATCTTGTAACATTGATAGCTCAGTAAATCTCATTCCACAAGTAGCACAAACATTTTCCTCTTCTTCACATAATGAAGAGTTATTTTCTTTTTTGACAGAATTCTGAGGATCATTATTATCATCATTTTTTTCATAATTGCCAATCATGTCAATTGAATTATCTGATGTATTACAAGAGGTATCTATTATATCAACAGGTTCTTGCTTTATTCCATCATCAAGTTCTTCACAGCTGCTCTTATGAGTTATGGGTGACAGATCAGGACTGCATTCTTGTGACCTTTTATGTGCCTGAATGTCTTCCATTTGACTGAACTCTTTGCCACACTTCACACAAGCAAACAACAATTTTTCATTTGAGGTTTGTGTGATACTGGTATAATTATCACAAATTTGTCCATTTAATGTTTTGTCTTTATCTTTATCACTATCATGATCAACTTGATCATCATCATCATCATCATCATCATCATCATCATCATCATCATCATCAACTATAACTGTATCTTCAAATGTCTTGCATGCCTGTGATAATCTATGACTTTTTAGTTCTTTGATTTGACTAAATTCCTTGCCACACCTAGTACAAGCAAAAAATAATTGGTCAGAATGACATTCTTTATGTTCTTGCATTTCATTAAGCTTATCAAATCCTCTTTTGCAAACAGAACAAACATGAGGTTTATCTCCTACATGTGTTTTCATGTGCTTTGTCAAATCCCCATTTTGTGCAAATCCTCTTTCACATATGGTACATACATATGGTTTCTCTCCCGTGTGTGTTCTAATATGTTTCTGTAAATCTCCACTCTGACTGAATCCACGTCCACATCTTTCACATATGTGAGGTTTTTCTCCCTCATGTATTAATACATGTCTCTGCAAGACATAACGTCTCCCAAACGTTTTACCACATGTAGTACATACATAAGGTTTGTCAGGTGTATGTGTGGTCTCATGTATTTTAAGAGTGTTTTTTCTACTAAATCCTTTATTGCATACACTACAAACAAAAGGTTTTTCGCCAGTATGTGTTCTCATATGAATCTGTAGAGATGCATTGTGATTGAAGCCTTTATCGCATTGATTACATGTAAACATTTTTTCATCTGCATGTGTTCTCAAATGTGTCCTTAAATTAGACTTCTGGTTAAAGCCTTTGCCACATGTTGGGCATGTAAACAGTTTCACCTCTGAATGGATCATGCTATGTTTTCTCAAGTGGCTCATGTAAAAAAATCCTTTTCCACAAGAAGGACAAATATAGCGATTTTCTCCTGGCTGCCCAAACACGTCATCACTCCAAATGGAACCTTTCTTTCCAGGTTTTCTGGGAAGGCTTTCTTTTGTCATTTTCTCCATGATATTTTTCAAATTTGAATACTTTTCACTCTTTTCGTCATCAGAGGAACCACTTTCATCTAAACTTTGATTAGAACTAGACTTAACCTCAATACTTAGTTTTGAAGCTTTTGGCACTTGGTCTTTTGGAAATTTTGGATCAAGTTCAAGATTTTGACGTACTTCTGAAATTATTTCATCTAGTCTTTTGATTTTTGTTTCTGTTAAATCAGATCCATATTGCAGCAAAGCCCTTGAGTTAACGTTTGGATTGTCTATCCCTGACGCCTCACTTGATCTTCGAAAATCTGTTACACTTAGAGGCATGTCAGCCTTTATTTCTATGAAGAAGAAAAAGAGATAAAAATCAATCATATGCTAGAAATCACAACAGTTAACATTAAAGTGATACTAACAAATAAAATACCGGTGACTGTGACAGATTATGTTTTCATATCTATTATTTCCTTTTGTTTTGTCATTAACAAAGATATCAGGGTAAATTCAGGGAAGAAATTCACACATGTAGAAAATTTTGGGATTTACATACCTTAAACAATATTTCTTTGTTAAGCTCATAACTTTTTATAAGGGGTCAAGGTTTCATCTCATTAATTCAACAAAGAAACTAATTGTGCAAAAATCTTAAGTAATTCCACCAGCCCTTCAAAAATTGCTCCTTAAGGCTTGTATTTTAATGAGCAGTGTTCTGAAGATAACAGACAAATGAGATTCTCATTGCCCATGGGATTACACTTAAATGATAAGTAAAGATATCTGCAAGTGACACACAATAAACATTCTATTAGAGCAAAGAAGTCTTGAGACATTCAAGAAAAGAAGATGTAACTTTTTTACTCGCACATATAAATGTACATGTATATATAAGTAAAACATCGGAAAGTCTAAGTGACATAACTAAACCATTAAATACACTTGTATAAGTATCTTACCAATTAACTGATACAAGTATATAGATATTAACTTTTCCAGTAAATGAAAAAAAATGCTTCGCTGAACTTAGCCTGAAACGACCGCAGTGGTCAAACCTCGAACAGTTAGGGCTAATTTGGACACAATACTCAAGCTTGATACTGTTCATATCTGAATACTGGATTGTGATCAAATATTTGACATGATATAGGTGTTTTAAATATCTATTGCGCAATACTGTGCAATTGAAGATTTCTTTCTGAAACTTTTTAAAAGTTTTGACAAAAAAAATATGAACCCCTTTAAAAAAATTAAATAATACCCCCCCCCCCCCAAACTCAAACCCAGCCTTCCTTTTGTAGAATGGAACCTTGAGGTATAATCTAATAGAGATCCATACACTCAAACACAAGTTATTATCTGGAAACTAGAAAAAAAACTACTTTTTGGTCCCTTTTTGGCCTAATTCCTGCATGTTAGTGGCAATTACCCCCAAACTCAATCCCAGCATTCCCTTTGGAAAATTGTGGTACAATGTCAGAGAGATCAATACACTAAAACACAAGTTATTGTCCGGTACTACAACAAGGCTTGTTTTTGTCCCCGAATTCAAAAACTGTTATTACCATAATCCCCAGAATCTATCCCAACCTTCCTTTTGAGGTATTGAACCTGTTTGTAAAATTTCATACAGATCCATACACTTAAACTAAAGTACTGAAACGAAATATGTCTTAGGATGTCGCTGCCAACATCATACAGGTTTGGGATAATCGTAATCAGTAATCATAATCAGCTGTAATCCTATGTAATCAGTAATCGTGCCATTTCTGATTACATTTAATCGTAATGTTAATGATTACATTGCAAACAACAGGTGTAATCATGATTACTATTAGATTACTTTCAGATTACATTCATATGATTACTTACTGATAACAAATCTTGTATATATATCTGAAAACAGTTTTTGATTGACAATATGAAAATAAAACTAGAGCCACTCAATAGCCTGTATCGCTCACCTGACTCTACCTTGGTTTTTGAAATCATTTAAAAAAAGATAAAATTTTGCTACAAAATAACAAAACTTGGTCAGCACCTCATAAGGAACATTCATGCTATGTTGGGTTTCATTCCATTCAGTGGTTCTCTAAAAGAAGACTTTTCTATGCATTTCCCAAAGGGTCCTATGTTAAACTAAGTCCCCTGCTGGCGGCCATCTTGGATGATGTATCGGCTACAAAGTAACAACACTTGGTATAAAGCACCTCATAAGGAATATTCGTGCCTTGTTTGGTTTCATGTTAAACTAAGTCCCCCACTGGCGGCCATCTTGGATGTTTGATCGGCGACAAAGTAACAACATTTGGTCAGCACCTCACCAGGAATATTCATGTCAAGTTTGGTTTCATTCCATTCAGTGGTTCTCCAAAAGAAGTCATTTGTATGCATTTCAAATAGGGTCCTATGTTAAACTTAGTCCCCTGATGGCGGCCATCTTGGATGATGGATCGGCTACAAAGTAACAACACTTGGTAAGCACCTCATAAGGAATATTCATGCCATGTTTGGTTTCATAACATTCAGTGGTTCTCTAAAAGAAGTCATTTGTATGCATTTTCCATAGGGTCCTATGTTAAACTAAGTCCCCGCTGGCGGCCATCTTGGATTATGGATCGGCTACAAAGTAACAACACTTGGTTGGTACCTCATGAGGAACATTCATGCCATGTTTGGTTTCATTCCATTCAACAGTTATCTAAAAGAAGTCATTTGTATGCATTTCCCATAGGGTCATATGTCAAACTTAGTCTCCAGTTGGTGGCCATCTTGGATGATGGATTGGCTACAAAGTAACAACACTTGGTCAGCACCTCATAAGGAACATTCATGCCATGTTTGGTTTCATTCTATTCAGTGGTTCTCTAGAATAAGTTCAAAATGTAAAATGTTAACGACGACGACGACTGACGACGGATGCCGAGTGATGAGAAAAGCTCACTTGGCCCTTTGGGCAAGGTGAGCTAAAAATGTAAAGCATGAATAAAAAATCATGAAACTAGTATTCACTATGATGGGACTTTGTTTAATGTGATAATTTTTTTTTTATCTTTAAATAACATGTTTTGTATATAAACCAAGTGTTTTATTTTGTTAGCAGTTTACTAACAAATTACGTTCCTGATGAAGGTAAATCCAGAAAAGCGCTTCGGACGCAAGAAATTAATAACGTGTTGTTTTCAATATTTTACTAAAGGATTTGCCTTTCCAATGTTTGGTTGTGATATTGAACTCTTAAGATACAAGAATATGCATTGAAATCATTCTTTTGTTCCTTGATTGAACACTTCTGATATTAACAATTTGAATAAATTTGGTCTTCCATAAATATTATGATATATATGTTTTCTAATTACATCAACTATTGAAAATTTTCAAACAAAATTAATAATAACAATTAACCACTAATGACTGTATTGATATTATTGCAATTAAGACTATCAAAGGAGTACATGTAGGTCCAGTAAGACCCCTTTTTGTTCCCAAAATATTGCAGTTTTACAAAATTGTTAAAATGTAAACTTTCAGTTATTTATTTGACAGTAGAATGCTTCTGCTACATAAAAATGGGCTGTTTTTTGACAATACAATGCTCATATATCGGGTACCAGCAACCTTAAGTCATGTTGAAATACTTAAATCTTCACAATTCTAGCATTTTAGTTAAATTTTAGATTGCTTTCGTGTAAATTGAAAGGGGACGCATTTTTGGTCATCCTAACTATTGAAATGTAAGTTGTATTTGATGATAATACATAACATTTATACAATGTGAGAATGAACACGGATGCAGCCACTTTCGTTTTTGACAAAAACCATCTAAGCAGTGACATTTTTTAGCATGTTTGATAGATTTTTCATATTTGAGCTTGAATCAGATCGTTTTTAATGACTAAATCAGTTACAATCTTTCACATAAACTAATTGAATCAAATGAAATAGACACTTAAGTGTTGAAAAAGTGGTCAAAATCTTTTGTCAGATGAACCTGAAATTTGAGGCCAAAGTCCGTCCTTTTTCTATTGTTTGTGAAAAAAATGAAAGTAGGGATTAACACCTGTAAAAACGTTTATGGATGTGTCAATTATGTCCAAACATACAATAAAACTATACTTATTTAATTTTTTATTATTTGTTAAGTTTTTTTGTTAAATGGGCAGTTGGTTAAAATTTGTAGAAAAAAACAAAATTATATGTTTTACATAGAGAAAGGACTCTTGTCTATAGCTGTGTTGTCAAATTAAACATGTTACACTGTACTTGTCTATTTTGTTTTTGAATAAGATGAATGAATTAAGGCTTAAAAAAGAATAAAAAAATAGCTTTTTTATGAGAATTAAAAGTTATAAGAAATTCTTTGATATTGCAATATACAATGTAATCATCATGATCATAAGTAATCCAAAGTAAGTAAAAGTAATCTAATATAATCGATAACATTTGAAATAAGGTGTAATTGTAATGTAATTCATTACATTTTATTTGCAAATGAATTGTATTTTAAAATTTTAAAGTAATCGACCCATCCCTGAGTGACATCATACCATTATATGAACCCAAAAATAAATTTACAGCCCTTTAAAAATAACTTGCATGTATATAAGTAATACCCCTGTCTGAGAGTAAGTGACTGGGTTAGACATTTTTGTGAATACCGACCCTCCCCTACCGGCCAAACCATCGACAATGGTTTAACAGCACATCATACTTTAAAGGAACAAAACCTAATGAAATGCCATGCTGACCGAAGAGGTCCAACCCTAAACAGTTGGGCCAAAAAATATTCGCACTTGATACAGGTCTGAATTTGGATTGCAGCTAAATATTTGACACATAATAGGTTTCAGAGAACTGAGAATTGGTTATATGATTTGCATTTGTATTCAATTTTTTGCTTTTCTGCAATACACACTATGCTGTTGTGTATTGACACACCCCTCCCCCACCCCTAAGGAAATTAAAAAAAAATAATCCCCCCCTTTTAAAACTAGAGGCTCTCAAAAGCCTGTGTCGTTCACCTTGGTCTATGTGCATATTAAACAATGGACACAGATAAATTCATAACACAATTGTGTTTTGGTGATGGTGACGTGTTTGTAGATCTTACTTTACTGAACATTCTTGTTGCTACAATTATCTCTATCTATAATGAACTTGGCTTAGTAATTACAGCGGAAATTATTTTCTAAAAATCTACAAAAATTTATGAAAAATGTAAAAAATTTACTGTAAAGGTCAATAACTCCTAAAGGGGTCAACTGACCATTTCGGTCATGTTGACATATTTGTAAATCTTATTTTGCTGAACATTGTCGCTGTTTACTATTTATCTCTTTCTATAATATTATTCATGATAATAACCAAAAACAGCAAAATTTCCTTCAAATTACCAATTCAGAGGCAGCAACCCAAAAACAGATTGTTTGATTGATCTGAAATTTTCAGGGCAGATAGATCTTGACCTGATTATCAATTTAACCCCTTGTCAGTTTTGCTCTAAATGCTTTGGTTTTTGAGTTATAAGCCAAAAACTGCATTTAACCCCTATTTTCTATTTTTAGCGATGGCGGCCATCTTGGTTGGTTGACCGGGTCACCGGACACAATTTTTAAACTAGATACCCAAATGATGATTGTGGCCAAGTTTGGTTTAATTTTGCCCAGTGTTTCAGAGAAGATTTTTGTAAAAGTTAACGACGCCGAACGACGACGGACGACGCTGGACGCAAAGTGATGGGAAAAGCTCACTTGGCCCTTTGGGCCAGGTGAGCTAAAAAAGAAATTCTTTCCCTCAAAAAACGGTCATTATCTCAATTCAAATTTGCAAAGGAATTTGCAACCATAATTACCAATTTAAATACATTTTGTATATCATAAAAGTCTAAAAATAGAAAATGACATCACATACGAGTCATGGCTAAATTAATGTTCCTTTAATAGTTAATTAATCAACAGCTAATCACTTCTAAAGTGAAGACAATACAACATTTCTTGATACATAATTTAAAAGCAGTGTTAGGGAGGCAATCCAACCATACACAACATTGTTCTCTAATTTGTTTGAATTACCCCCTTACACTGCTTTTAAATTGTCCATTAACAAGGAAACCCTTGTTTTCCCCCTTTTTGCCCCTAATTCCTAAACAGTTTGAGCCATAACCCCTAAAGTAAATTATTACTATTCCTTTGTGGTATGGAAACTTGTGGTATAATATCAGAGAGATTAAAAAAAAATGCTTATTTGGGCCCTAATTCCTAAATCGTTAGGACCATGCATATTATTTTATTATCAATCATTGGTATGGCCAAGAGATTACCATAACTGCCTTTTGTTTTTAGGTCTTAAGGGATCAAAATCTGGGTAAGGCATAAAATGTGCGCTGGCTCAATTTTTTTGTTTGTAGCCCTGGACCATAAACCCCCAAAATTAATCTGAACCTTCCTGCTGTGGTTATAAACGTTCCGTTTAAATTTCATAGATTTCTATTTACTTATACTAAATTACTAAAAGTTATTGTTCTTTGACCAAATGTCTTCGGTCGACGCAGATGATAACAATGACAGATGATAACAATATAGGACCACACATGTTTTTGAGGTCGTATAAAAACCAGTTGAAAACAGTTTGATAGATAGATAAACATACTGATACAAAAACCGAGTACAATGACCATGTATTTATGTAAACCTTAATTTTAAATACCTTTTTCAACATGATCTATAAAAATTTCTTTCTGTTCTGACGATATCATTTTAACTTTTCCAGTATTCTCTATATACTTTGGACTTTCTATTTCATTTGATGACTTTTGTGTTTCTTTTACTTTCCCACATATATCTATATAATTCAGATCTCCTCTTGATTTCTGATACAAAAATGAAGCTCTACCACTTAATCTGAATGGACTGCTTTCTACTGCATCCTCTAGTTTTGTTCCTGTTTTTATGTTGGGGACACGTACAGTCAGTGGTGTTCCTTCAGGTTGACAATTATCATTATTGCCATGACTGCTGTTGTGACAGTTTTCATTTTTGTTCTCATTATAGTTATCTGACGGCTCAGTTTTAATTTCAATCAGCAGATTTTCTGTTTGCTTTTCCATTATAGCGCTTCAGAACTCAATCATGCACAGCAATAACCAAATATTGATGTTTCTGGAAGACAAAAAAAAAATTGTGCACCTTTTAATGTTGCAAGAACAAAAACATATAACATTAGTGACACTAATATTTTAAGTAACTTAAATATAATTTCCGTGCAATTGGAGATTTCTTGCGTTTGGGCTATACTTGGATATATTGAGCAATACTGTGTTGTTGTGCAATACTATTCAGTTTGGGGGTGTCCAGGGTTGGAATCCCCCTTTATTGGACGATCAATGCAATTGAATGGGAACACATGGTTGGACCCCCTTTATTCTTGGTTGAGAAGTTGGGAACCCTCCTTTTTGGAATGGTCTCCCCTTGGAGTATTAACATTCAAACTCAATCCCAGTCTTTCCTTTGTAGTAAGGAATCTTGCACAATTTTAGAGAGATCAATACACTTAAACATAATTTATTGTCTGGAAACTTACAAATGCTTGTTTTTGGCTCCTTTTTTTGCCCTTAATTCCTGCATGTTTGGGCCAATAACATCCAAACTCAAACCCAGCCTTCCTTTGAGACATGGATCCTTGTCATACAATGTCAAATTTCTAAAGGAACTTTGCTACCATAAACATATAAAAGCCCATTTAAATACATCATAAAAGTATTAAAATAGAAAATGACATCATAATTATGGCTAAAATTAACATCTAAAAATATAATGCCTTCATCGGATCAGCATTTATTAACCGTTATTTCTAAAAATAAATTGCCAGCACCATTAATATTTTGCAACATCAATCTATTTCTCTCTCTTTTTAAAAATTTTAACATGAAGAAAAGCATTTAGCATGTTTAGGGAACTGAGAAGTAGTGAAACACATTTATTCAAAGTTTTTCAAAATATGCATCATAAATGAACATACTGACAAAGGTGACTTTCTATCAAATTGATGTTTTCCCAATTGTATGCATCCCATAAACTGCAGGGTGGCATGAATTAAAATCTTTGGTTATATCAAAGTTCAAACTGAAGTAGGCAGAACTAATGACTGTATTTTAAGAAGTTCACATTTGAAACTTCAATTCTTATCATGTTATTATATACCAAATATATTTTTAACTTGAATACATATCTTTTAATTTACTCACATTTCAATTTCGGCATTAAGATTAAATCCTATGATTTAAGAATAATGCCTAACATTATTTAGGCAAAAGACTCACTGCCTAGGGCTTAGTTTATTGCCTAGTACACCGTAGTAATATTTAATGCCTAATTTCATTTATTGCCACTAACAAATATATAACTATTGAACTCAAAAACTTATGTTTAACTTTTCTCTGTCTTCTGCATTAGATATCAGGCGGTCTCACAAATTAGAAACAAGAAGCAACAAGAAGAAGAATTTACCAACAAGAAGAATATTTAGCGACAAAAGACTATTGCATGCTTTAGAACAATTATATACATGTATTCGTGTTATAGTTTTTTCGCACTGTTTGTCTAATATATTTGATAAACTCAATGCATGCATTATGCACTATTCGTGCATCATTGTCCAAAAAAAAATACAGACATAATTTATGAAATACTATGAACTGAAATCATTGGAATCAAACATTATTAAAACGTAAATAGTTTACATCATTTTATTGTGTGCATTGCCGCCATTAAACATGTTAAACGATATTTATCATGTTTATGCATAGTTTCATGTTAGTTTAAACATATTTATTTATAGTGGTTTGTGAAACCAGTTTTGCAACTTATATTTATCCCTTTCCACTTTGCAGATGCAAGTGCTGTCTTGTAGCAGCATTAGCCTACTCTTTTTTCGAAATCTGCAATGATGTCTTTTACGTGCAAGAGATATGGCCACTAGAGTAGTTGTGCGCTAATTTAGCTCTGCAGTATTTTGGCATTTTGATGTGTTTTTAGAGTGTTAACATAAACAGAAAATATATGTGCATGTTCAGTTTTTGATGGACAATCTTGTTTCAGGACTTAATTGTGAAAAATGTTTTCATTTGAAAAAGATAATGAGGATAAAAACTTTTTAGTGTGCAAAATTGGATTTAATTTTATTAGTATCCATTGTTATCCATTACTTTCACAGTATGTCTCTAGGCAAAACCCAGGCAGGTGTTAAGACTATACAATCATTGTTAGCTGCCAAAAAAACCTGGAGGCAACAAAGATCAGAAGTAAAACCACCAAAGCGAGACAAGCGAACCCATTCAGATGTGTCTGAGGAAAGTATATTGACAACATTGACATTATGAGCATTCACTCAGACCTAAAATATATAAAAAAAAATCCCTTCAGGACACAGTGATCAACTCTGATTTAGAGTCGTTAGTCAAACAAAGCGACTAAAAAGAACTTGTTACAAGTATTGTTAGTCAATTATTGAATACACTAAAAGATTATATCACTGCAGAATTCAATAGTAAGTTAAGAGAGAAAAAAAACAGGACAGTTGCAAGACAATGTTGATTCTCTAAACCTTCTGAAGGAGAAACAAAGGGAGAAAGAAATTAAGATACAGGAGTTGAATGAAAAAGTGGAGGATTGTAATTTAAGAAGTGTGGATGCTTTGAAATCTGCAAATTACAATGAGCAATATTCAAGGAAGCACAACATTCGCATTGTGAACTATCCAGAAAAAAACAATGAACATCTACATGCTGAATTTATCAACCTTATCAAAAAAGAATTGAAGATTATTTTGGAGCCTACTGATTTAATTGCCATACATTGCATTCCTGGAAAAGAAAGGGCAATATGACCAATCATTGCCAAAGTAAGAAACACAGATACGAAAATTAAGATCATGAGGAGAAAATTAAGATCATGAGGAGCAAAAAAGGATTGAAAAATGATATAATGGGAAGCTCCAGAACAGTAATTCAGTAAAACTTGTAACCAAAGAATAAAGTTTGACTTGATTGACAATATAGAAGAGAAAATTAGAAAGAAAACAGCTTCGTGAGTTGTTTTGAAATACTGATCTTAAGAAGGGAGACTCTTTTTTAAATTGTAAAAATGTTGGTCTCATCTGTTTATGTTACATTTCCATTCCATTGTATATGAGCAAAGTTGAAAGTTTTTATGATAAGGGAGATAATTTAATATATTTTTTCAAGATAACAAACAGGTGTTTCACCCTTCCATTCAAGTTACTTTTACCAGGCTACACCTCTGTGACTTCAATAAATTAATAAATAAAGAAGCAATCAATTCATTCTTTGCTTTAAATCACTATTAGACTACGAATTTTTTTTCTTTCTAACTTTGAGTAAGATAATCCTCCAGTCTATGTTGATACATTTTTTTTGTTGTGTTTTTTTTTATTAATTTTTAAATACCGTTCATAATTTACGCCAATACTGTGAAACCAATCTGATGTGATTTGTACATTATCACCAGTGTCATTTTATTGTATGTGTGTTGTGTGTATGTGATTACAATATGCACTTTATTACTGTTTTACAATTAACTTATTTGCTCTCCGGTTTATGTTCTATATATATAAACGAGTCTAAATTGAAAACTACGTTCAAACCTATGACTGCGTTGGATAAAAACCGCAATTTTTATACGTGTGCATGTCAAACAAATTTCGTTGTAGAAGGGTCTAAAAACAGCACAAACAACATTTTCCAAAAGACCAAAAGAGTGAAAAAGTATATTTAAACAAAACGCATTTGACTAACAGGTCGAACAACTGATGTTCTTTAACCCTGCTGACTGCCATTGGCGATTGCCAAATAAAATTGATCACAGGTTGAAACAAAATGGATCTTATTATAAATTTAATACGTCACAGAAAAAATAAATTGTTAACTTGTGGACAGGATGTTGTGCCACAAACATTCGGTGTCAATATTTCTTTAGTACACCATATCCGGATTCACAAACATTCGGTGTCAATATATATATATATACAACTCGTCTAAACGTCAACCCAACAATGTTAGATCTGTAAATTTGCTTTCGCAAATTTTTGGTTCTTCCCTCGCCGGGATTCGAACCCATGCTTCTGTGATATCGTGACACCAAATCGCCTGCACTGCAGCCGTCCCGCTAGACCACACGACCACCTGGGCTCTATATATATACATAACCTATGGGAATAAATAATAATATTACTATACTATCTATGAATGTAAGGGTTTTATTTTCTAATAAAAGAAAAGATTGCATGTCTTTGATTGGGCAAAGGGCAAACATGCTTCAATTATATGTTTTCAAGAAACACATAGCAGTAAAAATATGGGAAGAAGAATGGGGCAATACTTGCATTTTTTGTCATCATAACAATAGAAGCGCTGGAGTTAGTATCATGTTTAAAAAGGGTTTAGATTTTACTATACATGACACTAAAGGAGTAAGTTCGGTAAGTGCCATATTCGGCCCCAATTATAAAGTTCATGGTTACAAGACAATAATTGTTTGAAGTTGCCTTAAAGACATGTGAGAAGGTTAAACAGAGCTGTTTTTGTTAAAGTTTAATTCTAACACGTTGATTTTTACATCTCAAAAAGGTCAAGATAAGGGATTTTGGTGAAATTTGACAAAATCAGCTGGATTTCAACCAAATAAAGGACCAGGAAACATAGAGCGCAGGCGTCGACAAGCTTAATATTTAAATAAGACATGTTAAATGTCTTCACAAACATTATTTTAAAAGATCTTTGTTGTTGATGTATGCGCTCTATGTTTCCTGTCAAATAATCTTTGGAAATTTACCCATTTTCATTGATTCTTTCGTGAAAAATCAATATGAGTACAACTTGTGACGTCATAATGAAACGCAGAAACGTAAAATTTTCAACAAAATGGCTTATTTCCTATCTAGTATTAGCTATAATTTATCGTGATATTGATCAATAAATCCTAATTTGAAATTTACACTAAAAAGGGGGCATTTTTAGGACCTTATCGAACATACTCCAGAATGGTCGTTATATTGTTATTGATATCACTTTATTTGAGCAGAGATTGACTTTAGTTTGTCTATATGGATATAAAACGGATGAACCTGGCATTATTGTTTGATGATATATTATATAAAATAGCATTGTATGCTACTACTAGTATTATTATGTGGTGATTGGAATGTTGTCCAGGACTGCAATCTAAATACATATAACATTTTACATAAAAGAAATCCCAAATCTCGTGAAAAGATTGAAGAAATTATTGAAAAATTAGAATTATTAGATCCTTGGCGAACATGTCAACCTACGGACAGAAAATTTACTTGGCGTCAACCATCTCCTATTAAACAAAGTCGACTAGACTATTTCTTAGTCAATGAGGACATATATTCTCTTATAAAAAACACGAAGATTATACCCGGTTATAAGAGATCATTCTGCCATTGTCTTTACTTTTCCTGCCAGTCTTGCTAAGCGGGGAAAGGGGTATTGGAAATTTAATTCACAACTTGTAAGAGATGTTGAGTATGTTGAGAAAATTAAGACATGTATAAAAGATACTATTCCTGAGTATTATCTTTCAGGTGACATTCAAAATTGTCTCGATGTTAAACTTACATGTAATGATCAATTATTTTTTGAAATCCTGAAGATGAAGATCAGGACTTTGTCTATTTCTTATAGTATTGAAAAAAAAGAGAGGATATAGAACCTCAGCTTAGCTTGAAAAAGAGATTGAACAATTAGAAAATTTTATGAATATGTCACCAAATGTTAATGTTCAAGCTGCTTTATATGGGAAGAAACTAGAACTAGAAAATAAAAGGGAACAAAAGATTGAAGGTTTACTCCTCAGATCAAGAGCAAACTGACATGAAAATGGAGAAAAATGCTCCAAATACTTTTGCAAATTAGAGAAGAGTAATTTGATTAAAAAGACAATGGCTGAATTGATTGATGACCAAGGTAAACATATTTCTGAACAGTCAAGCATTCTTTTTGAACAACAGAAATTTTATAAAACTCAGTGTTCAAGCAGAAGATCTGACAGGAAAGACAACTTTTTTTATAACATTGAGAATGGAAATGGGGAATGTGTCAAAGAGACAACCCGACCGTAGAAAAAAAAAACAACAGTAGAGGGTCACCAACAGGTCTTCAATGTAGCGAGAAATTTCCACACCCGGAGGCGTCCTTCAGCTGGCCCCTAAACAAATATATACTAGTTCAGTGATAATGAACGCCATACTAATTTCCAAATTGTACACAAGAAACCAAAATAAAAATAATACAAGACTAACAAAGGCCAGTGGCTCCTTACTTGGGACAGGCGCAATAATGAGGCGGGGTTAAACATGTTTGTGAGATCTCAACCCTCCCCCTATACCTCTAGCCAATGTAGAAAAACAAACTCATATCAATACGCACATTAAAATTCAGTTCAAGAGAAGTCCGAGTCTGAAGACAGAAGATGTTACCAAAGAAAATAAACAAAATGACAATAATACATAAATATCAACAGACTACTAGCAGTTAACTGACATGCCAGCTCCAGACTTCAATTAAACTGACTGAAAGATTATGATTTCATCATATGAGCATCAGGCACAATCCTTCCCGTTCGGGGTTTAGTATCATACCATCATAACATATATGAGAAAAACATAACCCGTGTCATGCCAACAACTGGTTTTTGAATAAATGTGTTAAGTTCTGACGCAAAGACCCTATGAGTGAATCAATATTAACGCCAAAACATGCAATCTTTAATGACCTGACAACAGTATCGTAACTATATCCCTTCTTAATAAGTCTATTAAAAGGTTTTGTTACTTTCTGCTGTGAATACTGACCAAAAATACCTTTGTGCTTTATGAAGAATATTTCCATAAAACATTGGATGTGGAATACCTGAATGTATAAGAAGTCTGCATGTTGAGCTATATTTACGAATGATGTCCTTATACCGATTATAAAATTTAGTAAATGTTTTGACTAGTTTGTGATATCGAAAACCCTAATGTAATAATTTTTCAGTAATACATAAACTTCTCCCGTTAAAATCTAAAACATTGTTACATACATGAGCGAATCATACAAGTTGAGATATATAAACACCGTAAGATGGAGACAAGGAAAGTCACCATCTAAAAATGGATAATTAACGATAGGAAATGAAAAATCATCTCTTTTATCATAAATTTTAGTATTCAGCTTTCCGTTAGTGATATCAAGATCGAGGAAAGGACAGTGGTCATTGTTAGTATTAGCTTTATTTAAAGTAAGTTCAACAGGATACATTTCTTCAATATACATACTGAAGTCGTCATTATTGAGAGCAAAAATATCATCCAAATATCTAAAAGTATTATTAAATGTGTGTATCAGATGTTGTTTCGATGGGTCTTTGCTTATTTTTGTCATAAATTGTAACTCATAGCAATACAAAAACAGGTCCGCAATAAGTGGTGCACAGTTAGTCCCCATTGGAATTCCGATAACCTGACGACGATATACGGAATCCCAAAAGCGAACAAAAATGTAATCTAGTAAAAATTCAAGGGCATATATAGTATCAAAGCATGTCCAATTGACATAGTTTTTTTGTTTGTTGCTACTAAAAATGACCTAAAAGAGTTTGAACATATATATTCACATTCTGACTTTTTAAATGCCCATTCAATTAGGTGTGTGAATTTTTTCTTAATGAGAATGTGAGGCAATGTGGTATACAGGGTAGAAAATTCAAAATCACCAAATATAAGCATGCAATTTATCAAGTACTTTCATCGAGTTCTTGACACCCCAAAAGTAATTTATTCCACTATTTTCGAAGGCCTTATTTGAATAATTTATTATCAGGTTTTTAATTGTACCAAGTGTGCTGGTAAGAAGAATAGACAATTTAGTAGTGGAACAATGGCTTGAAGACGAAATAAATCTATATTTGTAAGGTGTTTTGTGTAGCTTCGGAAGCCAATACATAGTTGGGACTTTCATTGTATTTGGCCCTGCTTGTAAAGCGATAGCTAAAAGTTTATTATTGTTACAGATGTCGTTTTCTGAAAATGGAGTCAGTTGGAATGTTGGTGAATTGGTGATTTCTTTTTTCAGAACCTCAATGTAAAATTTACGTCAAACAATAATGATATTATTAGCAGCTTTATCGGCCGGGACAAAAACAAATTCCTTGACTAGTTCTTTTAGTTTATGTTTGATACGAGAAATAGGTTTATTATGGTTATTGTTAATAGTAAAATGTTCTTTAAAATGTTGAATACGTATATCAACTATCTGGACTTCATTACTGAATTAAAAAAAGGGTCCAAAGATTTTTTTGTCAGCTTTTTCCCGTTTTATCCATTTCATACAGGAAGTATGGAGTGAGTCGTGGATGATATAACGACACTCATTCCAATTAATAATCGACGGGGGACGATATTTAGGTCTTTTTTATATAGATAAATTAAGTAGTCTAAGAAAAGCAAAATGAGTATGTTAAATTTGATGTACATGCCTTTTTGTGCTTCTTCGTAACATTTGTTGTTTTTATAGTGATATTAAGATGATAACACAATATTGACTGATGTACCCCTATTTTTGACATTTTTACTCTTTGAGTATGTTTGTTTTGTTCATACATCGTTGACAATGTAATGGAATTTGATGCGACTGTCATACAAGTGAGAGGTTTAGCTAGCTATTAAACCAGGTTCAATCCACCATTTTCTACATTAGAAAATGCCTGTACCAAGTCAGGACTATGACAGTTGTTATCCATTCATTTGATGTGTTTGGAATTTTGATTGTGCCTTTTGATTTTTTATTTTCCTTCTTGTATTTTCCTCGGAGTTCAGTATTTTTGTGTTTTTACTTTTTACTGAGGAATAATTTTAACTCGCGGTCTTGAACGATGTTAAGATCTCCTGTTATAACGTGGGAAATGGGTCCATAAATGTATGCGGAATTACTACAATTACATGAAGTAGGTGTATTTTCACTAATATTAACATCTTTACACAATTGGTTATAATTACACACAAATTTCCGGGTAGATTTCTTGTAAATATAACAAATAAGAGGAAGCTCAGTATTGTCAAAATATCCAGGAATTTGTTCTTTAACAGAATGATCTTTAAATATACCGGCAATATTTACAAAATCAAAACCTTTATTGACATACTTTATTTTAATAAAATGTTTTTTATGATCTTCAGGGCGATCAATTTTGTAATATAGTTTAGAACAACAATATGCCATAATAATTTGAACAATTTCATTGGACTGCTATATGAAATTGTGTTGCATTCCTCCAAAATTTTATTTAACTTATTCACCTGTAATGAACAGAGTTTTGTTAACAGATAATGTCTGCCGTTGTTTTTTGAAATAGAAATTAGGTCCGAAATATTGGTATGATTGGTCCGAAATTTTCTTTGATTGCGATTTGTTCTGCGACCGTGAGAATTGTTTTTACAAACAGTTTTAGAAACTATATCCAAAATGTTAACGAAATCGGTTCTA
This sequence comes from Mytilus trossulus, assembly GCF_036588685.1. NCBI lineage: Eukaryota > Metazoa > Mollusca > Bivalvia > Mytilida > Mytilidae > Mytilus > Mytilus trossulus. Next base: position 46,525,204 of record NC_086380.1, on the reverse strand, counting down.
GATATATTACCAATTCCCATGATATTATCATTAAAACCGAGAGGGTAGACTGTCTGTAATTTTTTAATCCAATTTAATTCAATTATTTTCCGTGATCGTACAAACTTTGAATGAGATTCACCAGGCTGCTTATTTACTACTTCTAAAGGTTGAACTGCTAAATATTTAAAAGGATGGCTGTGCTTCTTAAGGTGTTGATAAATGATACTTTTGAATTTATTTTGTCTTTTAAAACGATATACTAGTAGATGTTCTTGAGTGCGTTTAGATAAATATCGTCCAGTTTCACCTACGTACTGAATACCACATCCCAGTTTGTTTCATGTGAGTAAATTAATAATACTGTTCGTTTTTCAAGTTATATCAGTTTCAAAATTCAAAGAAAATGTGCGACCATTAAACGTGGACCTTACCGTATTGTTGGTGGAAAGACGGGAACATGTAAGTCATTTTTTTGCATGACACTTATCGATAGAAGGGTTACCACGATTTTCATTGTTAAAAATGTTAGCGATGGTAGCCTTTTAGGATCTTTTTAGATAACCGATTTTGAAGATTGAGACGTGTAGATACCCTTTGAACAAGTTTAGTATGTTTCCATTTCTTAGCTTCATAATTATTTTTTGTTAGTGAATTATATAATAAGGGAGCAAAGACTGGCGTCCAGAATATGAACCAGCATACAATAATTTAAGTTATGTAAAATTGATAAATCTGTTAGCTAAAAATGTCAAACGCTATCAGTATTAGTTACCCGAAACAGATAGGGTATATCAGGGTAGGACTGATGGCTGACTAAATAGTAGAATGGGGCTGAATATTGAAATACTACTTTTTGATAATAATTCCTAAAGTAATGAACTAGAGCATTTCTCGCTCGGACACACACTCCATAATCTAGTATATTACTAGTATAAGAGCATAAACCTGAAGCACGGGGAGGCACTCTACTGAAAAAAACAACAGCAGAAGGTCACCAACAGGTCTTCAATGTAGCGAGAAATTTCCGCACCCGGAGGCTGGCCCCTAAACAAATATATACTAGTTCGCCATACTGATTTCCAAATTGTACACAAGAAACCAAAATAAAAATAATACAAGACTTACAAAGGCCAGAGGCTCCTGACTTGGGACAGGCGCAAAAATGCGGCGGGGTTAAACATGTTTGTGAGATCTCAACCCTCCCCCTATACCTCTAGCCAATGTAGAAAAGCAAACTCATATCAATACACACATTAAAATTCAGTTCAAGAGAAGTCCGAGTCTGATGTCAGAAGATGTAACCAAAGAAAATAAACATGATGACAATAATACATAAATATCAACAGACTACTAGCGGTTAACTGACACGCCAGCTCCAGACTTCAATTAAACTGACCCATTCTGAGTGTCACTTATAATAAATGGCAATAATGGTTTTAGTCTGTTACCTATAGCTGCTGAAGCTATTTTAAAGCCAGTATTCAGTAAACTGATGGGGCGCCAAATTACTTATATATCTCCTATCTTTTCCATCTTTTGGAAGGCAAGTAATGACACTCTGATATTGAAAACTAGAAAAATTTCTATGCTCATACCCAAAATATAAAGATCGATATACAAATGGACCGAGATCTCTCCAATTTTTTTTATAAAAATCAACTGTTAATCCATCGGAATCAGGACTCTTACCATTTTTCATATGTTTCAGTGCCAAAGAACATTCATGAAATGTCAAGTTACCCTCACACAGATCACTTTGTTCCTGTGTGAGTTTAACATTATGGCGTTAATATTGATTCACTTATAGGGTCTTTGCGTCGGAACTAAACACATTTATTCAAAAACCAGTTGTTGGCATGACACGGGTAATGTTCTTCTCATATATGTTATGATGGTATGATACTAAACCCCTAACGGGAAGGATTGTGCCTGATGTTCATATGACATGTATGATGAAATCATAATCTTTCAGTCAGTTTAATTGAAGTCTGGAGCTTGCATGTCAGTTAACTGCTAGTAGTCTGTATTTATTTATGTATTATTGTCATCTTGTTTATTTTCTTTGGTTACATCTTCTGACATCAGACTCGGACTTCTCTTGAACTGAATTTTAATGTGCGAATTGATATGAGTTTGCTTTTCTACATTGGCTAGAGGTATAGGGGGAGGGTTGAGATCTCACAAACATGTTTAACCCCGTCGCATTTTTGCGCCTGTCCCAAGTCAGGAGCCTCTGGCCTTTGTAAGTCTTGTATTATTTTTATTTTGGTTTCTTGTGTACAATTTGGAAATTAGTATGGCGTTCATTATCACTGAACTAGTATATATTTGTTTAGGGGTGCGGAAATTTCTCGCTACATTGGAGACCTGTTGGTGACCTTCTGCCGTTGTTTTTTTTTCTACGGTCGGGTTGTTGTCTCTTTGACACATTCCCCATTTCCATTCTCAATTTTATTTTTTATAGAGTTTGTCTTTAGTGCCGTGTGGAGGCAGTAGAGTGCCTCCCCGTGCTTCAGGTTTATGCTCTTATAATATACTAGATTATGGAGTGTGTGTCCGAGCGAACTGCTCTAGATCATTACTTTAGGAATAATTATCAAAAAGTAGTATTTCAATATTCAGCCCCATTCTTCTATTTAGTCAGCCATCAGTCCTACTACCCTGATATACCCTATCTGTTTCGGGTAATTAATACTGATAGCGTTTGACATTTTTAGCTTACATATTTATCAATTTTACATAACTTAAATTATTGTATGATGGTTCATATTCTGGACGCCAGTCTTTGCTCCTTTATTATATAATTCACTAACAAAAAATAATTATGAAGCTAAGAAATGGAAACATATTAAATACTAAACTTGTTCAAAGGGTATCTACACGTCTCAATCTTCAAAATCGGTTATCTAAAAGAGGGGGGCAAGGGGGTCCCAATAACAGCAAAACAGCAAATTGATTTGGCTCATAACAGAAAAGAATCTATTATTGTCTGAATTAACCAAATTTGGTGGTGACAGAGTCTTTTCTTTTCAAAAAGAAAACTGCTAGAAATTCATGGCTATGTTTAATAAGAATTCCTTTTGGAAAGATGTTTTATTTTGCTTACATACTGCAAAGCCTTATACTAAGGCTTGTACAAATGATATACTTTTTGGACCTTTTGGATTATAGCTCTTCATCTTTTATATATGCTTTGGATTTCAAATATTTTGGCCACGAGCATCACTGAAGAGACATGTATTGTCGAAATGCGCATCTGGTGCAACAAAATTGGTACCATTGATTTTATTATCGCTAGATATTTAAAATGTTGTGCCACTTTCAGATTACACTATTTATATGCAATGGAAGGACTTTGGTGTACAGTATATAAAAGACCTTGTAAATGGTCAAAACAAAGACTTCTTTACATTTGAAAAGATTAGATATAAGATTCTTACAAATAATTTTCTGAAATATTACAGTTTAATCTCCAATATTCCAAAATTTATTAAAGATCACATAAAAGAATATTGTGATTCTCAACAGATTGAAAATGTCAACATCTCTGATGCTTTTTGTACTCAGATTATTAATAATAAGAAACCAAAATTTGTGTCTAAGAGTCTTATCGATCATATATTTCAACCTCTGCTTGAAAAATTTCAGAAATGGGAGCAGTTGATAGACTCAGAAATTGAGAATTGGCAAAAATGTTTTATGCTACTAAGAAAGTCTTGCAAAGATATCTACTTAAAAAGCTTTCAATACAAAATACTGCACCAAACAATTCCTACAAACTCTTTTTTGTACAAGATAAACATGATAAAGAAAAAAGATTCTAATTCATGTACTTTTTGTAAACTTGATGGCGAAACTATTATACATTTTTTCTATGATTGTCCAATAACATATCAATTTTGGTCATCATTATTACAACAAATCAGATTGTATAGCATGGATTTTGCCATCAGTAAAAAGCAGATATTCCTTGGTTTCTATTCAGAAAGCTTATTCATGAATCTTTTATTTATAGTAGCAAAAAATTATTAAAAATAGAATAAAACAATATCAGTCATATGAATGAATATTATATTGCAAAGAAAAATAATAATGTTGATGTATATGAAAAATTTTGGACCCCATTACAATATATATTTCCACCATAGCATAGCATAGGCAGATCCAGGGGAGCCCCCCCCCCCCCCTTTTGTGGGAAAAATGACAGTGTTCTCCCCAGGATTTTTGGATAGCACCAGGGTGACGCGTGACAAAAAAAACGAATTTTACAATATTTTGTGTCGCGTTGCGTCTACGTTACACTACATATTCCCTATGTTAGATTTCACCATACATATAGCTATGAACAAGATTAAATTTTGATACAGAACCTTCAGTAAATTAAAAATATTCTCCATAGTTTGAGACCTGATTGTAATAAACAAAACATTTTTTTTTAATAGTTAACACATTATTACAGTCATGAAGATTGCTTTTAAATAATATCTCTTCATTAGGTTAATTAATGCATAGCTTAAATCCTGTGTAATATTGGCTGTTATGAACTAGTCACACATACAGTCCATTAATACCCATCATGAAAAAACTACCCACTCATTATAATATGTCTGTTAATCAATAAAGGTATGATTCTAAAAAATAATTTGCAAAACATTTTTGTTGGTATGTTGTAAGAAAGTTTTCATCCTGAATATTACATTTTAATATAATTTTGAATTCAATTTGTACTTTATTTTTATTTTCAATGAGAAATTATATGTGAGGAGCAATTATTTGTAATAAGCAAAATCAGGGGAAATAACTCCACAATTAATTTTAAACAGGCAATTTTTGTTTACTAAAGACTGACGTAATAGAGTTCAATAACAAATGCTTGCTTGTCCCTCACAAGTCTGTTATTAAAATTATGATCTCTTAATTATAATTAAAACACAAAAAATCATGTACATCAATTAATCCAATCATCAAGGTTAACCTCAACAGGTAAATCGATCACGTGGTGTAAACAATTTACTTGTCAACACTGGATTAAACTGGTTAGAACTGGTCAATTTTCATGTAAAATTTTACACCTGACTGAAAGTTGAAGTCATCCGAAACTTTACCGATTTTAATACGATTTTTTTACCGAAAACTTAGCACCACGGAGAAAAATTATACATCGCGGCAAGAACGATACCACCGCGGTAGTAAATTATACATCGCGGGCCCGTGGTCCTTTAAGGGCCTGGGGAGAACACTGATTTAAAATGTGGTTGATTATATAGGGAATCACTGAAGCATGACTGGAGATCCAGAAACCTTTGTGTTATTTGTGTTAGTAGTCTGATGCACTACACCACGGCTCTAGACTCTAGTTCAAAGTTTGATTGAAGATTAATGATAATTAAAGATAATGTGGAGTTTTCACTATTTACATGTACAATGATTGTGGCGCTTGTAATTGTATAGTCTGACGTGTGTACAAAGTAAACTTTTATGTTTTTTATAAAGTTTACAGTTTTAGTTGTCAGCCATTCAGACTTATTCTCGCAAAAGTATGTGTTGTGTGCAATTGCTAGAATACGAAACGCATAGATCTAGGTTTACCTTTTATTTATTAATCAGAAATTATTCATACTCTGATTTTTATTGAAAACATTACATACACTACCTTTATCTTGCTCTTTATATTCAATAAAAACAGGACAATTCATTTCTTCTTAACAAACGTTTTTTTCTTCATCTATCAATATAATTTTTTTTAAATCACTTTATTATATTAACAGTAACGTCTTATCAAGTGCCTTTAAATGTAAAAAAAAATTGATGCATATTTTATTTAATATATTTATTTGGAATGACTATAAGTAGTTTTCAAAAGTTTTTTTTTTAATTTCTTTTCGCTATATATATATATGTTTTACTTGCACACGTATAAAAATTGCGGTTTTTATCCAACGCAATCATAGGTTTGAATGTAGTTTCAATTTAGACTCGTATATATATATATATATATATACAACTCGTCTAAACATCAACCCAACAATGTTAGATCTGTAAATTTGCTTTCGCATATATACATGTACATGTATTGTCTTCTTGACCATGCAGACTCTTCTTGTAGCTTATTAGTGAGACCTGAATTATGTAAAACTTAAAAGAGCCAAGGCCAATAGTCAAAGCTTTGAATTTGGATCATAATTATGAAATACATGAAAGTAAACCTTATAAGTTAACATGTTTACCCTTATTTAACTCTGAATACAATAGTGTGAGTCTTTTGTTCAGTCAATACATTTTGTAAACACAAAATATTTCTCAGTCTTACATGTAGGTGGGTCTCATTGGGGTTTAAGTGTGATGAGGGATTGCTGATTTTTTTGTAAGCATAACATGTGAAAGTCAAGTTATTGTGCCATGAACACTGGAATTGAAGTCTAGCAGGACACAGGAACTTTATTAGTTGTTAGTGGCTTTGAATTAGCTGTCGGATAACTGTGAGTACTCTCAGATCTGTTCATTGTGTCTTTTTGTGTCGGGATTTATACATGTAAGTACTCGGCCACGTCCACTTGTATTTTTTGTCTATCTGATGAGTTAAGTCTTTTTCAACTGATTTTTATAGCTAGTTCTTAATATTCTTATGTTGTACTGTACATGTTTAACCCCGCCACATTATGTATGTATGTGCCTGTCCCAAATCAGGAGCCTGTAATTCAGTGGTTGTCGCTTGTTTATGTGTTACATATTTGTTTTCGTTCAATTTTTTTTACATTAATAAGGCCGTTAGTTTTCTCGTTTGAATTGTTTTACATAGTCTTATCGGGGCCTTTTATAGCTGACTATGCGGTATGGGCTTTGCTCTTTGTTGACGGCTGTATCATGTATGGTGACCTATAGTTGTTAATGTTTGTGTCAATTTGGTCTTTTGTGGATAGTTGTCTCATTGGCAATCATACCACATCTTCTTTTTTATAATATCAAAAAAATAGGAACTGGTTTTGTACAAAGTATAAGCGGGATACAGGAATATGACATAACAATAAATGGGATCGGGATCAGAACCCCACAATGAGACCACCTCTAACTTAAGTAGACTGGTACTGGTAGTGGTAGAGACATACAAATGATACTTTTTTGGATATATATATGTCTCAGGTCTAACGTATGTCACATGTTACAGACACAACTGTACATCACTGTCTCCAAATCAGTCGCAATTTCTAAATACTATAAGATCCAATTTACTATATAAATTGTGAAAATTGCAACAACTAGCCATAACTACGTTGTTATGATATCAATATCCGTAGACAATACCAAAATTTCAGCGTTCTACTTTTCTGTTGCGTTTATTGACACTCACCCCATAAATCTATAATCTTTAAATATACGAATGCATTTTCTATCCATAACTTTTGCCAAAAGGAAAAACATCAGGTTATTGCTGTTGGAAGAAATCAATAATGGGACAATACATCATTCTAATTTATGTCAAAACTCGGATTTGTATCGAAAGTTCTGATTGGTTAGTTTCGGCATTTCCGTTCTATATTTATCCCTGAAAAAAGAAAAGAAATCGTGAACATATATAAACTTCAACAAGCATCAATTTCCACTTGTGTCAATTTCAGGCAATGATTCTTCTTCTTTTCCTCTTTCAATACAGAGCCGGACTCTTCTTGAGTGTATAATGACTCTTGCTCGTAAAATCATGAGGCCTTTCCTCCTCAATTTATCAAAACCAACTATTTAGGCCTCTACCGTAATTTGGGATCTGAGGCTAAGGAGTTCGAGGTGACCTAGTCCAAAAAAATATGACGTCTTGGAAGGCTATTTTAAATTTTTGATTTGATGCCTTCCTGTGATGTAAGGCGTCAAAGAAAAAAAAATATATAATAGCCTTTCAAGATTTCATAATTATTTGGACTAGAGGTGACCTATCTCCTGTCAATGTCTCTGGCAGGATGGTTTTATAGCCTGGCCTTTACTGAACTCTTCCAGTGTAGCTGCTGTTGTGGTCTTTTCCGGTAGTGTGTTCCATTCCCTGGTTGCTCTTGGGAAGAAGGAGTACCTGTACTGGTCTTTTAGAGTATCGCTGTTCGTGTATGCCGGGTGGCCTCCAAGGAAATAGATACTGCGGAAAACTCCCAGTTTCATAAGTTATTATACATCTATATTAAAATGATTGCGGGTTATACATGTTATATAGGTACTACATGTATATGCTATTATTTTCTATTATATTCTATATATATATTACATATATATGTAGGACTCAAATCTATGGCGGGTTCCAAATCTGTGGCAGATTCCTAATCTATGGCAAATGTGACGTTACAAACGCCAAACAACTCAAATCTATGGCAGATTTTTGTTTACTCCAAATCTATGGCAGATCTTGTGAAAAGGGTACCGTATAACGTCACAATTGAATATACCGCCATATTACATCTTCGCCGCAGATAACGATGGCGGAACCGGCATAGATTTGAACACCATTCAAGATAAAGATATTTCCCTGGCAACAATTTTCGGGTGGTTTAAAGGAAGATGTGACATATTATCCCGAAGATGGAACAAATGCGCTGTACTGACCGAGTCCCGCGATTAATTATGGCGCCGCTATTTTAAGTAACGCATATTTAAGAAAAAGAATTTTTAGAGCCCTTTATAGTTTACTGTTCAGTGTGAGCAAAGGCTCAGTGTTGAAGGCCGTACATTGACCTATACTGGTTTACTTATAAATTGTAACTTGGATGGACAGTTGTCTCATTGGGTTCCAAATCTGTGGCAGATTCCTAATCTATGGCATAGTGACGTTACAAACGCCAAACAACTCAAATCTATGGCAGATTTTTGTTTACTCCAATTCTATGGCAGATCTTTTGGAAAGGGTACCGTATAACGCCACAATTGAATATACCGCCATATTACATCTTCGCCGCAGATAACGATGGCGGAACCCATAGATTTGAACACCATTCAAGATAAAGATATTTCCCTGGCAACAATTTTCGGGTGGTTTAAAGGAAGATGTGACATATTATCCCGAAGATGGACCAAATGCGCTGTACTGGCCGAGTCCCGCGATGAATTATGGCGCCGCTATTTTAAGTAACGCATATTTTAGAAAAAGAATTTTTAGAGCCCTTTATAGTTTACTGTTCAGTGTGAGCAAAGGCTCAGTGTTGAAGGCCGTACCTTGACCTATACTGGTTTACTTATAAATTGTAACTTGGATGGACAGTTGTCTCATTGGCACTCATACCACATCTTCCTATATCTAGTAGTTTACTGTCTACGGCTGGCAAAGTTTCTATGATATATAAAATTACCGGATACAAATTTGATTTAAATCGTCGGCAAATAAAAAAAAGATGTATTAACGATATCGCTGAAATAAATATTATTTGAAAATTCAAACTGTTTATTTTTCTTGGCCGTTACTTTTTTTTATTTTATTTTGTATACATAGCGGCCCAGGATCCTGGTTTGTTATTATTCTGACTTTGTTTTATTAGTTTGTTTAATGAATTCGTTAAACAGGTACCATGCACAGATTAAAGAATGTTTATTTTTTACAGAGCACAAAAAGTCCTCATTTTAATATTGAAGTCTGTATTAAGGCATATGCTTTTATCATTTATGATTTTTTTTTGGTTGACCATTATGGAATGTTTATTTCACAAACATTTATAGACATGCTCCCGTTCACCGGCCGTTGTCGTATTTTTCCACTTGCTCATGACAAGTCATTGGTAAACAATGAACTGAATTGTTTTCCATTTGCACAAAACTTGCCATAGATTTGGAAACAACATAAATCCGCCATAGATTAGGGAATTACAAAACTTGCCATAGATTTGGGATGGCATGACGTCACATTCACCATAGATTAGGAATCTGCCATAGATTTGGAACCCACCATAGATTTGAGTCCTATATATATATGAATCATCAAAAGATTTTTCGTACCATAAATATTTCGTACCGCTATAATTTCGAACCTTATAAACAAATTGCATACACCGTTTCGTACCTTATGGACTAAATGGGTAGCAGATCCGTTCGCGCCCGATACAGTTTCGCACCCTTTGATGCAATAAACTGGCCCTGCAACGTACTCATTCAGATTCAGATGTTCGCAAATGCATGCATCATGCCATAGAAATGTTATATGGAACGTTGATTTGATTGGTTAAGCTGTACTTTGAAACTTTAATAGCTTTAATTCACACTCTAATTACAAGGATTTGATCCTTCATTGCAACAAAATCTGGTTAGCCTGGAAGGGGTCATAGACTTGGATATGAACTTTAACGCAAAGAAATGTTACATGTACATCCTGAGCATAAAGAACAATTAAGTCAGAAATTTTATACCTTCGATCATTTCGATGGACACATTAAATTTTACTCCAACATAATTCATACTTGGGGTAACCGATATCAGAAGATGGACCACCCACATTTCAAATGTAGCCAATAAAGCAAATTAGACACAAGGCTTTCTTGGACGCAACATTAGATTTTTTTGGACATGCATTTTTTATGCAGAAAATGATATTTTTCTGTATAAAGGCAAGTGTCCTCCCCTGGTTAGATTTTTGTTTCATGCATTTCATGCATTAAATAAGCGCCCGGAAAATATTTACTAGGTTTTCAATGATATTCATGATCTATATATTAGCGTGTTAGCGGCAATATTATTAAGTGAAATTAGCTAACGCCTAGGGATTAAGTTATTGTCTGAAATTTTCAGGCATTAAGCTTATTTTCTGAAATCTAATGATGATTATTCATCCTATTGCCGAACATAATTTTAGGCAATAAGTACAACTCTGGAATTTATGCATATTTGGTTATTTATTTTTTATTTAAAGTCGTTTCTTAATACTATTTCTAATATTACATGTAGAACTATACATTTATTTGATAGATCTTCAAATTTAGTAAGTTTAACAGTAAAAAAACAGAATTAACTCATACAAATTCATGTTTTTGAAGTATTACAAAATATTAAAAAGATTTAAAAAGCGATTGTATCCAATTAAAAAAGGGTGGAGATTCTTTAGAGTAATTATAATATTTATTTGCAAATGTGTACACTTCACTAATCGAAGTTTGAACTGGTCAAAAGTGGACAAAATAATGATAAGATATTTGCTCACATTATTTTTTTATTTTTTTTGGATAAGTAAATTTTTTTAGTTAACAGTTCCGCAATTTGTGATAACAAAATGGGTTAAACACAAATTTCTATTTAGTTTTTATATTTATAAATTATTATTTGATGCGTTTAATAAATAACATATTTTATCAGTGGTTTCATTTCCGTTCTCTTGTGGACAGTTGTCTCATTGGCAATCATACCACATCTTCTTTTTTATATATAGGATGAAACTGGTCCTATAGTTTTGCCTTGGTAACATTAAGATTTTCTCTTTTACTCATTAATTTCAAACGTAGAAATAAAATAAATATTAAAACATCATCCACTAACATAATGCAAAGTCAACAACGAATCACAATTCATACAATTGATGAAAGTGAATGTAGTGATAATGATGATGAAACAATTCCGATGAAACTAGTTACCCCACGCCGGAGTACTATAATTCAAAAAGCAAAGAAAATAAGCAATAAGACCAGCTCGCCATCATTTGGTGTTATTTCCGCATTAAGAAGAATTGAAGGTTTACTTCTATCTACATCTGAAGATGTCTCAAATTTAAACGACACTATAAACTGTAACATTGACACTTCAAATAAACAATTTCAAGATATCAATGATACATTTGTTTCCTTGGCAAACACAGTAAAAGTGCAAACTAGTTCAACATCAGCCTCTGTTGAAGAAGTGTTAGAACAAACCCAGATCATAAAAGCGGACATTAACTCTAATAACAAAACGTTCGTTGACAAATCTAAGAGTTTATGGGATAAACTTAACTCAGTATTCCAAGAAGTTAAATCATTAAATGCATCTAACGAAAATATCGCTATGCAAGAAAAAGTTGCCCAAATACATACCAGTACCCCAAACAGCAAAAGGAAAAAAAATAATTTAACCACAAAAAAATGACACCTGGAACATACAGTAATGCAGTAAAAAGTGGATTACAGTATAGAACAAGCAAATCAACTACTCCAAACACACCAGAACCGTTTTTGAGACAAAGGTGTGAACAAATACCAAACGTTCAGTATCATGTGACAGAATTGGAACGTCCCAAATATCCATTATTTGAGAAAAAGAAAAAAAAGAAAAACTTATTTCTAATAGGAAGTTCTACACTAAAACGAATGTCGGCCAGAAAAATGACAACAAATAGCATAACAACAAAAGTAAAGACTATCCGTGGAGGAAGAATAAGGGATATTGAGAATTGCCTTATAGAATATATATCTGATGGCAAACTCGACTCTGTTGATGTCATAGCTGTGCATGTTGGAACCAACAATGTGTCTGATAGAGATACTGTTCGTACTATGATAAAGGATTATAAAAATCTTAATCACACGGTAAAACAGAGCTTACCGGAAACGCAAATAATTATTTCATCAATTCTACCAAGGCCTACAGATTACAAGTCAAACCATATTATTTCTGAAGTCAACCAGCAGTTACTAACAGTTGAAGATAATCAAGTGAAAATACTGGATAACACGTTAGACTTTTTGTACGGCAATCGTCCTAATCAATTGCTTTTTCAGGACCATGTACATACCAACGTAGACGGTGCTAAAGTTCTAAGCCATAACATTATTTCTTGTGTTAACACAATGCTTAGATTGTACGATTCAAATTCACAATTTGAACAAAATTTTTATTCGGAGAGGATAATAGGGAGGAGATATGCGCCATTAGAGACAACCAATCAAGATTATCAACATCCACATTCATTTCGTCCAAACGTCTGGAATTAGAAGAAACTTTTGAATTCTGCTCAAGTCAAGCACACGATTGTATTTTATATCATTCTATAGTTATTCTCATTGTATATGTGTGTATTGCTATTTTTCTTCTTGAGCAAAAATCAGAATGCTCCAAGTATTTCCAGATCAATCCTTTTATATTCCCACACAAATCCCTTAACATTTGTCACTTAAATATAAACCATGTTTTACCAAAATTTGCCGAAATACAAATTATACTTAATTTCGGAATCAAAATCAAACACGCATGTTTTATGTTTGAGTGAAACATTTTTGTTAAAGAGTGTCAAAAATAAAGAGATCAATATTCTAGGGTACAATTTACATAGAAAAGACAGAATTGATAAAACTGGGGGTGGGCTTTTACTTTATACTTCAAAACAAATAAATACGCTTAGAAGGGACGATTTGGAAATTCAAGAAATTGAGTCAATGTGGATAGAAGTTATTAATATTCATCAAAAGCCTATTTTACTAGGTTATGTATATAGACCACCTAACAGTAATGCTGACTGGGTTTCTAAGTTTGAAACCATGATGATAAAAGTTGACACTGAAGAAAAGGAAACTATTATTATGGGAGATTTTAATATTGATATAATGTCAAGTAAAAAACATGCTAAGTGGTCACACATCAAAAATATTTTCAACATGAGTCAAATGGTTACAGAACCTACCAGAGTAACTAAAACTTCATCTACTTTAGTTGACCATGTGTATTGTAATCTGCCAGAAAATATTAATTATATTGCAGTTCCAAAATATTCAATCAGTGATCACTATCCAGTATGTATTTCTCATAAAAGAGGGTTCAAATCGAAAAAGCAAATTCATGATTATATAACTTATAGATCTACAAAATATTTCAACGAGACTGATTTTATTTACCATTTATCTCAGTGTCTCTTTGACAGTATACTAGAAATTGATGATCCTGATGAAGCGCTACTAAGTTTTATAAATATTTTTACTGAAGTGTTAATCAAAATCAGTGGATAAATGATGAAATTAAGGAGGGCATGAAAAAACGTTATTATTATCATAAGAGAAAAGACACATATAACTATAAATTTCGGAGAAACAAGGTTAAATACCTCATAGAAAATTCAAAACAAAATTTTTATACTTAAGTATTAGAACAAGAAAAAGGAAATAGCAGTAAATTATGGAAACACTTGCATAAGGTAAATGGTAGTGAAAATTATCATAACCATGCAATCTTAAATAACTGTAGCAATAAACTAATTACAGACCCTAAAAGCATTGCTGATACTTTCAATAATTATTTTACAAATATTACTGAAAATGTTAATCTTAATTCAAACTCAAGCACCAGTTGTTCTGGAAAACTTGATAATTATATTTCATGTCGTGTACCAGAAAATGTCTTTTTTACCATACCACAAATAACTAATGAATTTGTTCTCCATCAATTAATCACACTTGATGAGAAAAAAGCAACAGGTCTTGATAATATCAGTGCAAAGTTTTTAAAAATGTCATCACACCTAATTTCAGTTCCATTATGCCACATTTTTTATTTAAGCATCAGAAAATCAGTATACCCATCGTTATTCAAACTGGCTAAAGTTCTACCAGTTTTTAAAAATAAAGGTTAAAAAAATGATGTTTTTAACTACAGACCTATTGCAATTTTACCATTACTGTCTAAGATCCTTGAGCGACACGTAAAAACTCATTTGATGAATTTTCTAAACAAATATAATCTATTGTACATGTATGTCATGCAATCAGGCTTTCGTGCAAACCATTCCTGTCAAACTGCTATGACTTCTTTGTTAGATAAATGGTTAAAAGCCGCTGATGAAGGAAATTTAGTAGGGGCAATATTTTTAGATCTGTGTAAAGCTTTTGATCTTCTAAATCACAAACTGCTCCTTCAAAAATTACAAAAATATAAATGTTCTTATAATTCAATTCATTGGTTTACTTCGTATTTAGCTGATAGACATCAAGTCGTATCAATTTCAAATACTTTTTTCAGATGTATCTACATTAAAAGCAGGTGTACCTCAAGGGTCCGTTTTAGGTCCTATATTATTTTTAATATTTATTAATGATTTGCCTTTGTGTAATCCTAATCATAATCTTGATCTTTTTGCTGATGATAGCACTATTTCTGCAATTGAAAAAGACGAAAGGTATATAAGTCAGTCACTCAATGTTGTATTAGAAAATATTTGTCAATGGGTTGATGAAAACAAAATGTTAGTTAATGTGTCAAAAACTAAGACAATGTGTATAGGTTCAAAACAAAAACTGTCTGTGATGTGTAATGACACATTAAATGTATTCATTAATGGCCAAAAGATTAATGAAAGTCACTGTGAAAAAGTCCTGGGTATTTTTGTTGACAAAACTCTTTCTTGGTATGATCAAATTAATCATATAATAAAAAAAAGTTACTTCTTCATTAGCTTTATTAAAAAGAATCAAGAAATACTTGAATCACAATGCACGAATTCTATTTTACAATGCGTATATTCTTCCAGATTTGGATTACTGTTGTTCTGTATGGGGAAACTGTAACAAGTTTTTAGTTGACAGTTTACTAAAATTGCAAAAAAGGGCAGCTAGAATTATTTTAAACGAACACGATATTCGTAAACCATCTATTGAACTATTTAACCCATTAACCCCTAATGACGCATATAGGCGTCATGGCGACAACCATTCTTTGATGGCACGTATGACCCTCCATACCTTTTTTGAATTGCCCAACTTGAACTGTCATGATAGCAGGGACTTCAACCAAGCAGTTCATGGTCCATTACCTCTTGTCAGACGTCTGTTCATGAAAATATGGCACTTTGAAAGCCGTTTAAGAGTTCAAAATCGGAAAAAACGTGAAAAGTAGCCAAAATCAGGTGGGGGTGGGCATCTGTTGATGGCCCCTTCTTAACTGGTAGTCATTGTAGGTATACACTATTATCGTAAATGCATGCATAGGTGGTATAGGAACACAAAGAGGTATAATATGGCCAATAGGAATCTAGTCTGTAAAATCTAGGTCACCGTTTTGTCAAAAATCCGTAAAATCGGAAAATAGACGGAAATTACCATTTTTCAGTGGGGGTGGGTTCAAACCCACGAGAAAATCTTCGACCTTCTACCCCACCCCCCACCCATGCCATCCGCCCCCAAATTTCAATACATAGTTTAATAGATGAGCAGCAGTTACAGCATCAAGAGTCTGCTAATTTGCATATAATTTGCATATTATTGCAAATTTTCGAAAATGCCTGATTTTCCAGAAATCTCTTAGGGGCCAATGAGTAAGGAATCCGGAATTATTCCTGTTACTAAGAGAATATTTTACCACAAATCATTATTTATGTATAAATCAAAACACCAACTGGCACCAAAATATTTATCCAATCTTATTGTGCCTACAAGTAGTAAAAAGTAAAATCACAAAAATACTGAACTCAGAGGAAAATCAATTTGGAAAGTCCATAATCACATGGCAAAATCAAAAAACAAAACGCATCAAAAACGAATGGACAATCATACAATACTCGACTTTCATCATCGGATAATTTTATTGTCCCTAAATCAAATACAGAATTATACAAATCAAGTTTTTCTTTTAGTGGTCCAAAAGTGTGGAATTCACTGTCCAGTAAAATTAAAAAATCAAAAAGTATATCTGCATTCAAAAACTCTTACAAGTCATTTTATTTTTGAAAGTGTTAAATTTATAAGTTAAGCCACAATGTATACCATAGTATGGCACGCCTGAACCACTTTTATTAATTAATCTTAGATTATCTCAGATAAATTAGGTTTATCTGAGATAATCCCGGTTTATCTCAGATAAACTTAGATTATCTCAGCTTAATTCAAATTCGAAAAAATCCTAGTTTATCTCAGATAATACAGAAAATTCATTATCTGGAGAAAATCCCGATTTATTTGAAAATATTAAGAAAAGCTAGGTTTATCTGAACGATTTTCAGATAATCCTAATTTATCTCCAGATAATTGATTATCTGAATTTCAGATAATTCATTATCTCATTTTCCAGATAATTCAGTTTTAAAAATACCAAAGAATAATGTAACGAGTGTTCTGATTGGACGACAATCGTTTGCCAGATTATTTTTTAAAAATACCGTCAGATAATTCATTATCTCATTTTCCAGATAATTAAGGTTTATTACGGATTCTAAATATACCAAAGAACAATGTAACGAGTGTTATAATTGGACTACAATCGTTTGCAAGATTTTATATGAAAAATAGTTTTTATACCGTCCTTTTTTAGAAGAGGGGCGACGTTCTGCACACGGCACGCAATTAACAAACTACTTACGGTGTGGACATCATCGTTATTGACACCTGGACAAGCGAAATTTGTTGAATAAATAAAAAAAAAACCACTGTGAAATACAGAAGGGCTGATTAGATACAATATACATCATATACTTTAAACATACTTAATAAACACATTTGTTAGCTGTTTTGACGCTAACTGACTGTTTATAACTGACGGCTAATTTCCGGGGGCGACATCGCCGATAATAATTGAACTCTCATATTCATTTAATCAGTCGATTTTAATATAGAAAATTCATTATCTGGAGAAAATCCCGGTTTATCTGAAAATTCTGAGATAAACCGGCATTATCTGGAAAAATCGAGATAATCCCGGTTTAAATGAGCTTAATGTAAAAAATTGAGATAATCCTAGTTTATCTGAGAAAATCCTGGTTTATCTGAGATAATTTAGGATTATCTATAAAAGTGGTTCAGGCGTGCCATACATAGGTGTTTTTGTTGTTGTTGTTATATTACTTTATATACATCTATTGTTTACATGTGTGTAATAGTAGAATAGTAGAGGGTCTGAATGGGGGGGGGGGGGGGGTCTGTTATTCTGTAAACATTTAATTTTCACCCCTTTTTTCTCTAATCTTCAATAAATAAGTCTATTCTTTAAAAGTGATTTTTTTATGCATTATTCATATTGTTAACATTGTATGTAGAGAGCCTTATTGAAAATTGGTTAAATCCAAATCAGTATTATTATTATTATTATTATTATTATTATTATTATTATTATTATTATTATTATTATTATTATTATTATTATTATTATTATTATTATTATTATTATTCACAAAAGCGTATTTCTAATGTGAATTGGATCGAATTCGCGAATTCGAATCAATTCGTCTATTTCGAATTATAAAAGAAGAGTGTGTAAACGCAATTAGCGAATTCGATCCGCATTCGATTCGAATTCAATTCGAATTAAATGTCCGTGTGAACGACACATACATATAAGATTCGTGTTGCTTATTCTTAAATAGTTGTCATGTGTACCATTGTATGTCTACTTATACGGTTATACCTGTCTTTTTCATTTTTAGCCATGACGTTGTCAGTTTATTTTCGATTTATGAGTTTGACTGTCCCTATGGTATAGTTCGTCCCTCTGTTATATATTCCTAGCAGAAATATTCAAAAGAGCAGACTCATTTGGCGGGTGGGGGAACCTACTAGAAAACTTTTTGGTAGGAATTTTTCATAAATTCCACCTAGCCAAAAGAAACAAAAACAAAGGAAATGCATGGAATATCGAGTGTTAGGACTGGTCATGGTATTTGCAGTTACCACTATCAAAAACTGGCGAAGCCAAAATCAAGTAAATTTTACTTCTTCTAATTTCTCCGTGTGCACGCGTTGTTTTCAAGAATGTACCATATTGTTGGGCGTGCATGTTATTAATATCATGCGGCCTTCACGATTACCGAAATAATAACTACCGATATTTTATTCCAATAATTTTGTAACGTATGATAATCGTAACTGGATTATACGATGGTGGTTACTTGGACATGATAATAGTAACTTATCAGTGATAATCGTAACTTTCTTTATATGTTATATGATGGAGATGGCGACTATACATCGTGTTTGGATATAATTTACTAATAAACATTTTGCTTTGTAGATAGAATCATATTCAAAACAGTGTGGTCCTGGCCATTGATTGACGATCTAAATTATCCCATTGACTGGGACAGATTAGGTGAACGTTTGTCTGTAACGAGATGTAAGGAGATGCTGAAACGTTTTTCATGTTCACATGTTGTTAATGAAAACTTTAATGTTTAAATGGTTCGTTTTCAAGTAAAGATATGAGTATATTCAATGTTTAAAAACATTTTTTCATACTTTTATAAGATTAATATTAAATGTGCAATAATTAATTCTTGTTTATTTAGCAAAACAAACAACAGTTGCATTGTTTATCTAAGAACATTTTACTGCATAAAATAATGTGGGACATTCAGAATTTTTCATATGGGACAATCAGAACTCTAAAATTTTAAAAAGTGGGACAATCGGGAATAAACCACTGACGTAGTTGTACTACGTATTGACGACAAACAATATTCCTACGACTTGTGCCATTTGGGAAATCTAAACAACTTGTCTTTAGAGATTTTCGGCGATTAAATATTTCATACAGTTGTTTTTTGACATCTTAGCCAAAAGCTCAGGGGATAATAAACTACATAAGGATTCCTAATGTGCTGTACTTCCTATGTGCAACTTCAAAACTTTTGGGTGATTCGACGATCATTTAAGGTTTTTTTGGTCATATTTTTTGTAATCCAGAATTAAAAGTATGAAAATACTGTCCAATTAGTTATAAATAACATAATATCCAGCTAGATAATAACAATGGCACGTATTTCAGCATGTATTAGGTAGAACACAAATCTAGTGTGCTCGCATGAGGCAGCTTAACTGCCTAAAAATCATTAGACTGGAGCATAATTCGAAATTGATCTTTCACTTGTCATGATAAAACTATATACCGAATTTCAAATCAATATCTTTAAGCACGAAGAAACAAAAGTGCACACGCTGACATGTCTCGCCTTCTTTACTAATCATTGATATTATGTTGGTAGTCCTAAATATATAAAGGTTTATTACAACTGTCACACAAAGTTAACATTAACCAAGAAAACTAAACATTGACCAATGAAGCATGAAAATGAGGTCAGGGTCAGATGAACCATGCCAGGCAGATGTGTACAGCTAACAATTCTTCCATACAACAAATATAGTAGACCTATTGCATACAGTATAAGAAAAACAAACCAAAACACAAAAACTTAACTATAACCAATGAACCATGCAAATGAGGTCAAGGTCAGATGACATCTGACAGTTGGACATGTACACCTTACAGTCCTTCCATTCACCAAATATACTAGACCTATCGCTTATAGTATCTTAGATATGGACTTGACCACCAAAATTTAAACTGATCCATGAAATGAGGTCGATGTCAAGAGAAAACTGTCTGACGGGCATGACGACCCTGCAAGGTACGCACATACCAAATATAGTTATCCTATTACCTATAATAAGAGAGAATTCAACATTACAAAAAATCTTCTTTTTTTCAAGTAGTCACTGAACAAAGAACAATGAAAATGAGGTCAAGGACATTGGACATGTGACTGACGGACACTTCGTAACATACAGCATCTATATACAAAGTATGAAGCATCCAGGTCTTTCACCTTCTACAATATATTTGCTTTTAAGAAGTGAGCTAACGCTGCCGCCGGATCACTATCCCTATGTCGAGCTTTCTGTGACAAAAGTCGCAGGCTTGACAAAAAAGTATGGAAAATTGACAGATGGACAGACAGACAGAGTGCAAACATTAAGTCTCCACCGTACTGCTTTCTACAATGAGCAAAGCCCACACCGCATAGTCAGCTATTATAGGCCACGATATGACAATTTACAACAATTTAAAACAATTCAAACGAGAAAACAAATATGTAACACATAAGCAAACGACAACCACTGAATTACAGGCTCCTGACTTGGGACAGGCACATACATAAATAATGTGGCGGGGTTATAGGGACCCCCCTAACCTGGGACAGTGGTATAACAGTCCAACATAAGAATTGATCCAGTGGTTTCAGAGAAGATTTTGTGAAAGATTACCAAAAAAAATTGTTAAAAATAACTATAAAGAACTCCTTAACAGGTCAATTGACAGTTTTAGTCATGTGGACCTATTTAAGGATCTTACTTTGCTGAATTTTTTTTGCTGTTTGCAGTTTATCTGCATCTATATTAATATAAAGATAAAAACCAAAAACTGCAAAAAATTCTTAAAATTACTTTTTTTCTAAATTGTTGTCTGATTTATCTGGAAATTGAAAAACAAATATACAAATGTATTCCTGATGAACATTTTTACCCATGTCAGATATACTCTGAATGCTTAAATTTCGGAGATATTATCCAAAAATTTCATTGTACTCCTACGTTCTATTTAAACAATGTTCTGTTTAATGTGTCATTGCTTTTATTATAATTTGACTAATTGATATAGTCTGTTTGTCCATCTGTCGGTCTGACAGTCTGTCCAGCTTCAGGTTAAAGTGTTTGGTTAAAAATTTTGGTCAAGGTTAGCCAGTTGAGATAAAAATTTGTAAGGGTTCCGCGGAACCCAGTGTCTCGCCTACTATTGCTCTAAATCACAGGCTCAACAAAAATGAGGAAAAAAATCAATAAAAATATTCCTCTTGATATTATCTTTTGATTGTAAGAAGCTTCTGTCCAAGTTTGGTAAAAATCTAGGATAGTAAATGAATCTAATAAATGTTTTGAAAACTTTAACTGCAGACTGTATGCAATGTTAACTGGAAGAAAGTCCAAATTTACTTCTGGATACTATCTTATGATCATAAATAAGCTACTGTCCAAGTTAGGTACAAACCCAGGATAGTTTAAGAAAGTAAACTTTAACCACAGAGTGAATGTAATGTTTCCCCGCAGAAAAACTAAGTCCATTTAAAAGTAAATACGGAAAACATGGATTTATTTTTTCACAAAATTTACTTCTGGATACTATCTTATGATCATAAGCAAGCTTCTGTCCAAGTTTTGTACAAACCAAGGATAGTTTAAGAAAGTAATTAAAATTCTAAAAACTTTAACCACAGAGTGAATGTAATGTTTCCCTGCTGAAAAAGAAAAAACTAAGTCCATTTATAAGTAAAATACGGAAAAAATGGAATTTTATTTTTACAAAATTTACTTCTGGATACTATCTTAGGATCATAAACAAGCTTCTGTCCAAGTTTGGTACAAACCAAGGATAGTTTAAGAAAGTTATTAAAATTCTAAAAACTTTAACCACAGAGTGAATGTAATGTTTCCCCGCAGAAAAAACTAAGTCCATTTATAAGTAAAATACGGAAAAAATGGAATTTTATTTTTTCAAAATTTACTTCTGGATACTATCTTATGATCATAAACAAGCTTCGGTCCAAGTTTGGTAGAAATCCAGTATAGTTTAAGAAAGTTATTAAAATTTCAAAAACTTTAACCACAGAGTGAATATTTGTGGACGCCGCCGACGACGACGCCGACGACGACGGAAAGTAGGATCGCTTAGTCTCGCTTTTTCGACTAAAGTCGAAGGCTCGACAAAAATGTTAGCTTTTTATACCTTATATGGGATTTGCATATTGTTAAAGACTGTAATGTAATTTCAACGACAAGGCTGTCAGAGTGACAGCAAACCGGATTTTTCTGCAGAGGTGCAACCCTGAACAGTTGAGCTAGTCTTGACAATACGTTTAAAATTTAAACAACTCTGAATTTGGGTTGTGATTGAATATTTGACACAGCATATGTTTGTGACACAAAATGAATGTGGTCAAAGAACTGAAATTGGACATTAACCTATTATGGTCCAATATCCAAAATCTAAGTACGTTGTTATCATCAGCATATCAAAGAAACCCAAGAAATCAATTTTTGGATGAAATCAAACAAAAGTTTAATTTAGGACCCTTTGGATCCCAACTGTTCCCAAAAATTCGAAATCTGAATATACATTGTATGTTTATTAATATACAATATAAGTTCTTTAAGGAGCTTACTTAAAAAAAAATATATATAGCATTCCAAAAAATAGTGTTTTTTTTTTACAGAATAACAAACCAACCTACCACAAAAATTTACAAACAATTAGCCAAAGAAAAGAAAAAAATAACACAAAAATTTAATTTATCATTAATACAATGTCTTTTATAAATCTATAAAACTTATCTGTAATTATCTTCAAAATGTCTAAAACATAACAGTTACCCTTCCCGAGCACCTGAGATCATCCCTAGTTTTTGGTGGGGTTCGTGTTACTTATTCTTTAGTTGTCTATGTTGTGTCATGTGTACTATTGTTTGTCTTTTTCATTTTTAGCCGTGGCGTTGTCAGTTTATTTTTGATTTATGAATTTGACTATCCCTCTGGTATCTTTCTTCCCTCTTAATTTCTTACTATATTTATACAGTCCTATATAGATTATAGTCACCAGCATTTCAGAAACAGAAAATTTGGAAATAAATCTGTCACTCCAATAGTGTGATAAGCCATTTACTGAAATGCTTCACCAAGGGCAGCCTGATACGACCGCAGCGTTTGAAACCTGAAAAGTTGGGGCAAATATGGTCAAAATTCAAGCTTGATTCTGTCTGAATTAGGATTGTGATCAAATTTCTGACACAAAATAAATGTGATTTAAGATCTTACAAATCTATTGTGCAACTGAAGGTTTAATTTTTCTTCTTGAAACTTTTTTTTTCAATAATTGGAAAAAAAATCCCCCTTACTTCTTGAATCCCTTCTTGGAGCAATTACCCCCAAATGCAATCCCAGCCTTTCCTTTGTAGTATGGAACCTTGTTTTACTATTCTAGAGAGATCCGTACACTCA
This sequence comes from Mytilus trossulus, assembly GCF_036588685.1. Taxonomy (NCBI): domain Eukaryota; kingdom Metazoa; phylum Mollusca; class Bivalvia; order Mytilida; family Mytilidae; genus Mytilus; species Mytilus trossulus. The sequence continues at coordinate 46,501,505 of NC_086380.1, read as the reverse complement.
CACACAACTTATTGTCTGGAAACTACAAAAATGCATGTTTTTTGTCCCTTTTTTCCTAAACTGTTGGCACAATAACCCCCCAAAATGAATCTCAACCTTCTTCTTGTAGTATCAAAAAATTTGGTACAATTTCAGAGTAATCATAAAATTGAGAAAGGAAATGGTGAATACGTCAAAGCGACAACCATATACTTATACACAAGTTATTATCCTGAAACTAGAAAGTGCTTTTTTTGGGCCCCTTATTCCAAAACGGTTGGGACCATCATCCCCAAAATCATCCCAACCTTCCTTTTGTGGTAATAAACCTTCTTAAAAAATTCATAGAGATCCATTCACTTAAACTCAAATAATTGTTCGGAAACTAAATGTGTCTTCCTATGACGATGCAGACGATGACATCATACCATTATACGATCCCAAAAAATATTTTGCAGTCGTATAAACACACTTAGTGTAATCAAACTTTTTATACCAGTATATAATTAACAATTTCTGTTCATAGAGAAATAACTGAAGCACATTAGAAGTACAAGTACCACTTTCGGATATTAAAAAGGATGTTAACTCAACAAGAAGATATCTGAAATCATGAAAATTGCAATTGGCCTTCATTTAGTCACAGGAAACAACTTATCTAAATTTGAAAATATTTCTTCCAAGGCTTTTCATGTAATTGAACACACATGCCCGCCAGCCGTATATCCCTAAATCAATAAAAGAACCTTAGTGAGCACGCTCACATACCCCACGTCCCCACATTGTCATTGGAGAAATTAAATAAGTGTAAGGAAAAAAATTGTATAAGAAAAAATATTGAATAATAATTTCCTGTCAATATGCACATCTACATGCATAGTATGTCCTTATTATCTACAAAATTTCATGAAATTCTGTTGTGTGGTTTCAGATGAGTTGAGATGACAAACTGTTGCAGAAGTACATTGAAGCAAATAAGTTCAAAGGGGCATAACTCTTAGAAAAAAAATGAATAAAAATGTCTTGTCGATATGCACATCTACATAGTATGTCCTTATTATCTGAAAAGGTTTCATGAAATTCTGTTGAGTAGTTTCAGAGGAGTTGCGATGACAAACTGTTGCAGTAGTACACTAAAGTAAATAAGTTCAAAGGGGCGTAACTCCTAGAAAAAAAATTGAATCGCAATTTTCCTTCAATATGCACAACTACATAGTATGTCCTTATTAACTGAAAAGGTTTCGTGAAATTCTGTTGTGTGGTTTGAGAGGAGTTGCGATGACAAACTGTTGCAGTAGTACATTAAAGTAAATAAGTTCAAAGGGGCGTATAACTCCTGGGAAAAAAATTGAATCGCAATTTCCCGTTGATATGCACAACTACATAGTATGTCCTTATTATCTGAAAAGGTTTCGTGAAATTCTGTTGTGTGGTTTGAGAGGAGTTGCGATGACAAACTGTTGCAGTAGTACACTAAAGTAAATAAGTTCAAAGGGGCGTAACTCCTAGAAAAAAAATTGAATCGCAATTTCCCGTCGATATGCACAACTACATAGTATGTCCTTATTAACTGAAAAGGTTTCGTGAAATTCTGTTGTGTGGTTTGAGAGGAGTTGCGATGACAAACTGTTGCAGTAGTACATTAAAGTAAATAAGTTCAAAGGGGCGTATAACTCCTGGAAAAAAAATTGAATCGCAATTACCCGTTGATATGCACAACTACATAGTATGTCCTTATTAACTGAAAAGGTTTCGTGAAATTCTGTTGTGTGGTTTGAGAGGAGTTGCGATGACAAACTGTTGCAGTAGTACGTTAAAGTAAATAAGTTCAAAGGGGCATAACTCCTAGAAAAAAAATTGAATCGCAATTTCCCGTCGATATGCACAACTACATAGTATGTCCTTATTATCTGAAAAGGTTTCGTGAAATTCTGTTGAGCGGTTTGAGAGGAGTTGCGATGACAAGAAACAGGACTGACGGACGGACGGACAGACGGACTGACAGACGGACGGACGGGTCAAAAACATTATACCCTCCGCAACTCGTTGCGTGGGGTATAATAACACATTTGTTATTCCAATGAAGTAAGTAGTGTAAATTATCATTTTAATATTTAAAGAGTAAAATGCACTGTTCTCATCACTTTTTAAGGTCACCAACATCATCTATACTATCTTCATCAATCTGAAACAAACAAAAATCAAACATTAAATGTTGTAACTTTCATCTGTAAACAAGAGTGCACACGCTGACATGCCTCGCCATCTTTACTAATCATTGATTTTATGTTGATAGTCCTAAATTTTTTGTATAAAGGTTTCTTGCAACTGTTAAATAAACTTAACATTAGCCAAGAAAACTAAACATCAGAGCAACCATAACAGGCAGGCATGTACAGCTAACAATTCTTCCATACAACAGTTAAAGTTGACCTATTGCTTATAGTTTAAGAAAAACAGACCAAAACACAAAAACTTAAAACTTAGCAATGAACCGTGGAAATGAGGTCAAGGTCAAATAAAACCACTGACATAGATCATAAAATATTTCCATACACCAAATATAGTTGACCTATTGCCTATAGTATTAGAAAAAAAGACCATAACTCAAAAACTTAACTTTGACCACTGAACCATTAAAATGAGATCAAGGTCAGATGACACCTGCCAGCTAGACAAGTACACCTTACAATCATTCCATACACCAAATATAGAAGACCTATTGCATACAGTATAAGAAAAACAGACTAAACACAGAAAACTTAACTTTAACCATTGTACCATGAAATTGAGGTTAACTTCAGATGACACCTGCCAGTTGGACATGTAACACCTTACAGTGTTTGGAATTTTTTCTTGAGTCACATTATAGAAGGGCAGACACGAAAACTACTAAACTTATAGATTGAAATGTTTTCCGTCCGTGGTAATTTTTTAAAAGAAATTGGAGGATATGCATTTTCTACATCCAACTTGAAAGATGCTCATGTCGTCGACCTGATATCTGATTGTTCTGCTTAACTATGTACTAGATAAATTGAACACTTATGCAAATGGTGTTTTTAAAATAAAACACTTCGTTATTGGGAAGAAAATTGTAAATTTGTTTGTTTCTATTAACTTTTATGTTTTTTGTCACTATAGTAAACATTACAGTACACATTTATCTCCTTCTCTAACAAAGAGCTTCGATTCTTTTGTTCTATTTCAACCGGTTTTCCGGCTGTTTAAAGCAGTGTGAGGGAGGAAATCCAACATATTATGTTTGGATTACATTTGGATTATCTCCCTTACACTATTTTAAAATTGTCTCAACTGTCTATTAATGATAGGAAAAGGAAGACATTTAAAAATACCTAGAGAAAAAAGACTATGCACATCCTGTAATACAATGGAGGATGAAGCCCATTTTATTTTATACTGTAAAAAAGTCTCAGCTTTATACAACGGCAGAGGTCGAACCCTAAACAGTTGGGGCAAGTATGGACACAACATTTAAGCTTGATACAGCTCTGAATTTGGATTGTGATTAAATAGTTGACACAACATAGGTTTCTGACACAGAATGAATGTGGTCTAAGAACTTAACCTTAAAAACTTAAAATTTTTAAATTGGACATTTACCTATTATGGTCCAATATCAAAAATCTAAATACATGGTTAGATCCAGCATATCATAGAACCCTAAGAATTCAATTTTTGATGAAATCAAATAATGTTCAATTTTAGACCCTTTAGACCTCAATGTGGACCAATCTGATAACAGGGCACAAATATTAAAAATCTTAATATATGGTTAGATTCAGCTTATTGAAGAACCCCATATATTCAATTTTTGTTGAAATCAAACAAAGTTTAATTTTTGACCCTTTGGACCTAAATGTAGACCAATTTGAAAATGGGACAATACTGTGCAATTGAATATTTCTTGCTATTGCACAAAACTGTGCAATTGAAAATTTCTTGCTATTGCGCAATATTGTGCAGTTAGATATTTCTTGCTGATGCCCAATACTGTGCAATTGAATATTTCTTGCTATTGCACAATACTGTGCAATTGAAGATTTCTTGCTATTGTGCAATACTGTGCAATTGAAAATTTCTTGCTATTGCACAATACTGTGCAATTGAAGATATCTTGCTATGGCGGAATACGGTGCAATTGAAAATTTCTTGCTATGGCACAATACTTTATATAATAATTTTTGACCCCAATTTGGACCTACTTGAAAACTGAGCCCATAATCAACGAGAGGCTGTCAGAGCGACAGCAAACCGGATTTATTAATATTTATCTGTATCCTGGCATTTTTCAATATTACAAGAACCATGAATGATGCACGGTTAAAGTGAAAAGCATCAATATCAAACTTGACGTCCATTTTGTCATCAGTAAGAACATATTAAAATCTGAAAAGCTTTGGTTGATTGGTTCATGAGTAGATGCAACAACATGACTGTGAACACAATTTTTCAATCTTTCAAGAACCCTTACTCTAGAACCGTAAAAGTCAAAATCGTCATTATTAAACTTTACCTTCATTTTGTCGTCAGTAACAACATTTTAAAATTTCAATAGCTTTGGTTAAACGGTTCATGAGTTAATGCCAATTAAGACCAATTTGAAAACAGGACCAAAAATTAACAAGAGGCTCTCAAGAGCCTGAATCGCTCACCTTAATTCTTTTGGTTAAATCTCTCATCAATGATTATTTTGGCTTTTCAATTTATTTAAATGTTCTTTGGATCGTCCTATTTTCTTCAAAAGCCAAAAAAAATAATTGTTTTCTCCTATGTTCTATTTTAGCCATAGGAGCTATGTTTCTTGACATACAAGGAAATAAAATATAAAATTTATATCAGATACTCTGAAACTCATTTAGCCTAAGTTTGGCTGAAATTGATACATCAGTTTCAAAGGAGAAGATTTTTTAAAGTAAGTCAACATGATGAACAAATTGTGAAAAAAGTCTTTAAAGGGCAATAACTCCTTAAGGGGTCAATTGACAATTTGGTCAAATTGACTCATTTGTAGATCTTACTTTGCTGAACATTATTGCTGTTTACAGTTTATCTCTATCTATAATAATATTCAAGATAATAAACAAAAACAACTTTGGATACAATTTACAAACTAGATACCCTAAGGAACATTCAGTTAAAGTTTGGAAGTATTTGGCCCAGAAGTTTCAGAGGAGAAGATTTTTGTAAAAGATTACTAAGATTTACAAAAAATGGTTAAAAATTGACTGTAAAGGGCAATAACTCCTAAAGGGGTTAACTGACCATTTCCGTCATGTTGACTTATTTGTAAATCTTACTTTGCTGAACATTATTGCTGTTTACAGTTTATCTCTATCTATAATAATATTCAAGATAATAACCAAAAACAGCAAAATTTCCTTAATATTACCAATTCAGGGGCAGCAACCCAACAACGGGTTGTCTGATTCATCTGAAAATTTCAGGGCAGATAGATCTTGACCTGATAAACAATATTACGCCATGTCAGATTTGCTCTAAATGCTTTGGTTTTTGAGTTATAAGCCAAAAACTGCATTTGACCCCTATGTTCTATTTTTAGCAATGGCGACCATGTTTGTTGATAGATCAAAACTTCGGATACAGTTTACAAACAAGATACCCTACGGAACATTCAGTTGGAAGTTTGGAAGTTTTGGCCCAGTAATTTAAGAGGAGAAGATTCTTGAAATAGTTTACGACGACAGACAACGACGGACGACGACAGATGACGGACGCCAAGTGATGGCATAAGCTCACTTGGCCCTTCGGGCCAGGTGAGCTAAAAATCTGAATACACAGTTAGGTTTGGTATTTAAAAGAACCCCAATAATTCATTTTTTGATGAAATCAAACAAAGTTTAGTTTTGGACTTTTGTGGTCATAAACCTTGTGTTAAAATTTCATAAATTTCTATAAACTTATACTATAGTTATTGTGCAAAAACCAAGAAAAATGCTTTTTTGGGACCAGTTTTTGGCCCCTAATTCCTAAACTGTTGGAACTAAAACTCCCTAAATCAATCCCAACCTTCCTTTTGTGGTCATAGACCTTATGTTAAAATTTCATAGATTTCTGTTTACTTATACTAAAGTTATTGTGCGAAAACCAAGAAAAATGCTTATTTGGGCCTTTTTTAGCCCCTAATTCCTAAACTGTTGGGACCAAAACACCCTAAATCATTCCCGACTTTCCTTTTATGATCATAAACCTTGTGTTTAAATTTCATAGATTTCTATTTACTTTTACTAAAGTTAGAGTGCGAAAACCAAATGTCTTCAGACGACGACAACGAAGATGAGGCCAATGTGATACCAATATACAACCAAAAAATTTTCAATTTTTGCAGTTGTATAAAAATTAAATATCTTCTTTGCCCATCAACCTCAAAAGAAGTAGAAAGCTTAGGGTCCTATTTTGAACAGGCATTAGAACTGAGGTCAGGGGACTCTTAATTTATTTATAAAATATATTTATATATCATATAGATAGATTGTTTTGCTTTTTTTGTTTTTATGGTTCTGATTGTTAAAATGTATTTTGTGTAAGTTTTATATTGTTTGTCACAAACTTATTGTTCAGAGTTTATAAGACAATAAATATTTGAATTTGAATTTGAATTGAATTGAATTAACCAAGAAACCCGGTTTTCCCTCTTTTTGGCCAATAATTAAACTGTTAGAACCATAACCCCCAAAATCAATCTCAACCTTCCTTTAATAGTAATAAACCTTGTGTTGAAATTTTATTGATTTCTATTTAATTAAGTTATCCGGAAACCATCTATTAATGGACGATGCCTACAACACAACGAAATGTGATACCAATATACTTACTGTAAGGTTGTATAAAAACTTCATTGCTGTCCTGTTTGTAACCTTACAATCATCTTGAACTTCTCAATATCTTTGAAGGGGTCTTCAAACATAATTTTTGAAAATAAAAAAATATTACAACAAACTCCTTGTTTACCTGGGGCCATTTCTCAGGAAGGAAGTCAAACAGATCATCTTTAACATCTCCTTGTATTTCTATTTCATCTTCTCCTTGTATTGATGACCCACATGAAAACTTTTTAGAAAATGCTTTACTTGCATCTTTTAAATCTATATCTGAAAAGAAAAAAAAGCTCAATGCAAATGATTATTTATAAAATAATTATCAACCTACTTATGCAGATTAAACCAACATTTAATCCTAGCCGTAGGTTATCTATGATTGGCTTAGAGATCATGTCAAACAATACACTTTGAGAGGCATCCAAAATTTTAAATTAAAGTTAGCCTTTTCAATCATCACTTTAAAAGTGCAACAAAATATTAAAAATAAAGAATTAAACCCTGATTAACACTCATAAGTTTTTTCCCTCAAGATATTGGCTATTGTTTGGTAAACACTTCTTTATAGAAGCTGATCCTATTTGAAGACACACTCATTTGTCTCCCTGTCTTCAGTTTTAGAATATTGAATATACATGACCTAGTGCAACTAGAAACAAATATCACCAACACCACAAAATAGAATACATCTTTATATTTTTTTAACAACAGCAATCAGTGGTTTTCATTTGAAAGCTTTCCAACTATCTATAATTTTTTTCCAAGTACTTTTTTCAAGTATTTTTTACTTGAAGAAAGAGCATAAAATTTGGTCAATTTTTCACTTCAAACCTTTATTTTCAAAGGGTACCAAGTGGACAATATTAGTTACATAGTGTGTTAGTGACCTAATATGATATATGCAGGGTCAGTAAATTCCATATAGCTCTCACCCATAGGGAATTTACTTAACATGTATATATCATATTAGGTCACTAGCACACTATGTAACAAATTTATCTTACCGACTATCTTTATTTGTTGAATTTAGACTAAAGTTGTCTTATTAGCTTTCATAATACATCTTCTTATTTCTGTATTAAAGTGTTCAAGTGTTCAATTTTAAGAACCTTCTTCAATTGGTCTGCACTAAACAACTAATGTAAACGATAAATATTTATTATCAACAACCTTGATATCAACAATATTAATCAGAACTTTAATAGTTTTAAATAATCAAACAGTTCCCAAGTCGTAAATCCACAACTAACCGTGTATTGAAATAAGCCCCGCCTCCCTAATAACCTAATATTGAATATACACGGTCTCCACGAGGTCGCTTTTAACCAATCATATTCCTAGAAATGTATAAGAGGTAAGATAAGTAGGCAACCTGAACAATAGTTCAAAATGATGTTATGATGGTATGACAAAATGGCAGCAGTACAGACATAGGTAACACTAAATACAAAAGCTACTTGAGGAAGAACTTACCATAAGTAGCTAAACCCATAACAATTGTAACCATTTTCTTCTTTCCTCTCTTTGCTGTGCCTATTCGAACACCCTGTGGTTCTGTTTTTTTCTTTGCTTTCATTTGTCCTTTTCCACCTCTTTTTTGTCTTTTTTTCTCTGCATCTCCCTCCCCACCCTCCTCTTCATCTGAAAACATACATGTAAAGAACTTGATTTAAAGATAGTTGTATTCATTTTCAAACGAATTATTCTAAATAAGGACTGTTCTAGACTGACATGTGTTGAGAACATTATGATTTGTACTTAATTTTATAAAAATTTAATTAAAAACACTGTAGCTACTTCCCAACAAACACAAAACACATTCAATTACATGTAGAACAGCTCAAATATCTACGAGCCCATATGCAATATCCATTTTAGGTGGCAGTAAAGAGTACAAGTAATGTTTTCCCAATTTTTCTGTTCCTATCATACATGTCATATATTTGGACATACATTTTTTTGTATATGATGGTTAGTTTAAAATCTCTTTTGCTCTCTTCACTTTTAGTCTACAATAAGGGCAAAATTGATTACAGAACATACTCAAGTTCTTGTTAACTTATGCATATCATGTTTATATTTTCAGGCAAATTCCTGATATCAATAAAATGCTTCGCTGAGCGCAGCCTGATACAACCACAGAGGTTGAACCCTGAACAGTTGGGCCAAATTTGCACACAATATTCAAGCTTGATACTGTCTGAATTTGGATTTTTATCAATTTTTTGACATAATACAGGTTTCTGATACAAAACAACTATCAAGATCATTCAAATCTATTGTGCAATACTGTGCAATTAAAGATTTCTTCTTGAAACTTAAGAAAAATTTTGAAAAAAAAATTGAACCCTGTTCAACTTTTTGAATCTCCCCTTGAAGCAATTACCCCCACACTTGATTCTTGCCTTTCCTTTGTAGTATGGAACCTTGTAGTACAATTTCATACACTTAAACACAAGTTATTATCTGGAAACTAGATATATAAAATTGAGAAAGGAAATGGGGAATGTGTCACAGCAACAACAACCCAACCATAGAGCAGACAACAGCCGAAAACCAATGGGTCTTCATGGTAGCAAGAAACTCCTGCACCCAGAGGTGTCCTTCAGCTGGCCCCTAATCAAATATGCATACTAATTCAGTGATAATGGACGTCATATGTATGCTCATTTTTGGCCCTATTTTGCCTCCTTTTTCCTGCATATATGGGGCAATAACCCCCAAATTTAATCCCAGCCTTCCTTTTGTAATATGGAACCTTGTGGTACAATGTCAGACAGATCCATACTCTTACATACAAGTTATTGTCCAGAAACTACAAAAGTGCTTGTTTTTTGGCCTCTTTTTGACCCTTAATTCTTAACTGTTGGCAACATAACACCCAAAATGATCCAAACCTTCAACTTGTGGTATTTAACATTGTGGAACAATTTCAGAGAAATTGAAATACTTATTTTCCTGAAAGTAGAAAAATTCTTGTTTTAGACCCCTAATGCCTAAACGGTTGGGACCATCATCCCCAAAATCAATCCCAACCTTCCTTTTGTGGTATTGAACTTCTTATTAAATTTCAAAGATATACATTCACATAAACTAAAGTTAATGTCCTGAAAACAATGTGTTGTTGTTTATACTTTTTGAAGTCATAAAACACATTATTCGTCAATGCAGATTAATCCTCTATCCAAAATTCCTAAATCTGCTTTGATCAAAAACAAATAACAAAAAAGAATTACATCTGCTGTCAACATATCAAAAAGTGCCATCATTAGAAGAAGAGATGAGCTTTTTATTTTCTATGTTTAAGTTAACAAATGATCTCCTATAAAAGAAATCAGTTAACCTGTTTCCATCCTGTCCTTCACATTGTTTGACCCTAGGCTTGTACAAGATATCAAATTGACAAATAATATAAATGACATTGACTTTTTGTAATGTATGGCACGTTTTCAAATCTTTTAAAGATAATATGTTCTGAATTGTGAAAGTGAACATATTAGTCAATAACAAACTTGACCTTTATTTTTATCATCAGTAACAATATATATATAGTAAAAGGGGGGGGGGGGGGAATAAAATCACAAAAATACTGAACTCCGAGGAAAGTGCCCAATCAAATGGCAAAATCAATCAAACGAATGGACAACAACTGTCATATTACCGACTTTGTAAAGGCATTTTCAATTGTAGAAAATGGTGAAATGAACCTGGTTTTATAGTATAGACCTCTCACTTGTATGACAGTTGCATGAATGCATTGGCTAAACAGAGAGCCATCTTTCAATATATCAAAGACCATAATTCAGGAACACAAAAAGTGAAAATTGGCAATACTGAAATTGACTTCAAATTTTGTTATTAGTAGCAACAAATTAAAATTAAAAAGCAATCTTTGTAAGGTTTATAATTTATTGCATGGAAACATTCATATTTTACAATCTAAAAATGGTCATAACTCAGAGACAATTGTCAATATCAAACTTGGCCTCCATTCTTTCCATCAGAAAAAACATACATACATGTAAATATGCATTAACTTTTAGTTAGTTATCCTCTTCCTAGAGATGATGAAGAGCTTCACATATTGTATATGTTGTGTGCATGTAATTATTTTGTATTCAGGAGTTGGTCATGAAGACATACTCAAAACTTATAAAGAATCAAGTTGACAATTTGGTAATAATTCAGCATAAATTTACCAGGATTTTCATCTGATGTGTGAACAGTGTACTTTGATCACGTCGCTCTAAAACCACTCTAGTAGCTCACTTCCGCAGACTTTAATTATATACACAATTCACCATAATTTTGAAGACTATGGATATCTCTTTTGTTGCAAATATTTCTTTGTTTAATTTAAACATTTGATTTTCCTCAAATATAATCATGATAATTACTCATGATATAACCTTAAGTAAATTTCAAACAGATTTTATACTATCACTGTCCAAACCTTTTATACTCATGAGCCTTTCAAATTCTTCTGGAAGATTTTTCTCCAACCATTTCTTGCATTTTTCATAATTTGGATAGTATTCACAATACTGAAAGTAAAAAAAACACTAAAAAAAACCTAGTCTTTTATTCTATACAAGTTTATCATGTAATTATGATAATACACTAATTGTGTAAGACCCTCATGGGTAGTCAATGTCTTTCAAAACACTAGTAGTGTGTTTAAAATATTCCAGAATAGATGTATGTATAATTAAAATTTTCTTAACAAGTTGCTAGCTTTTTGTCAGTCCTTTTTTCTTATAATTAAGATTCAACTATTCAAGAATAATAAAATAACTGAGTTCCAATGTCACGGGTATTGTTAATATGTTATCTGATCAAGGTACAAGGACAATAACTAAATAAACCAATCCTTCACAGTGTACAGTAAAGATTCAATTTTAAGGCGAAATTGGCAATAAAATCAAACTCATGTTTTGAAAATTTTGTTTTCACTGATCATGACTATTAAAACCTTAATTTTGACATTCAAATAGTTTTAAAGATTTACATCATATAAAATGAAAATTTTATTTAATATCAAGTTGATGTGACCACAATCTGGTCCGAGAACACAATTAATTCGTAGTGCATTTCTTTTAGAACATAAATAAAAATAAAAAAAATCCCACCTGCGCTTTCTCAATGAAATTTTTACAGTGTGTTGTACTACTTTTGGGACAAATTATATCAAAATTATAGAAAATTTCATCGCCTCTAACTCAAAATATGGACAATTTTGTGTTTAGGGTGTCTTGAAATCTTTTGACAGCTTCCGAAGTGCTAATTTTTAACCTTTTTCAGCTGGACCAAATCACTACTTTCCTGTAAAATTCTGGACCCAAATTTTTTTACAGTGTAATTTCACCCCCCTACTTACAATTTGAGGCATTAAACATGGAGAAATAAATTTGGAAGGGGTATAAAAATTATTGGCAAGTAACCCACTGTTAACACTAGGGACTATATTCGTGAACAACGAAAATCAAGGACGACAATTGTGGTCTCGGACCTAATAGGATAGAAAGAGTTGACAAATCTTAAAAAAACTTGGTATGACCAAAGCTTAATAAATTATAACACTGCTTGCAAAGTTTCATAACAATAGGATATATATTATAGACAATATGTTAAATTCTATACTCATCTTTGCGCGTTAAATTTTGACGTTAAAATTGAATAATTTCAACTATCAACATTTTGGGCTTTGAAAATTAAAATATTGCAAAAAAATACTTTTTAAATGCTCTAATATATCATTTGTTATGTACTTAAAGCAATAGAGTACTCATTTGATTTATCAGACTTAGCATAATTATTCAAAAGTCAAATTTATATCAGCCTGGGCCTAAAAATTGAGGTTTTTCAATGAAAGGGGGCCTTACATGAAGATGTAATATTTTCCAGCAATTTTAAATTTGTGAACCTTTTTGGTTATAAATAATCCTTACATATGTATTGAATGTACTTGAAATGGATAGAAAAGTCACAAATAACATATCATATTAGTTTAAAAGGGTCTTAAGCCAAGTAAGACTGGAAAAAAAATAAGGGTAAATTTAGGCCGTGCCACATATTTACATTAAAAAATGCATATTGAGGCTATAAGAAATAAAAAATTGTGTCTTTTTTATCATTTCTATACTCATGTGCCATGATACAACAAATCTGGGCACAAAAAGGCTCTTGCAATTAACCTTTCTTACAGACAGTATGGTTTGATACAAAGATTTTTGCCTTTTTAATGAAAAACTTGAATGCAATTTTAGTCTCAACAGGCTTATATTTAAACCACTTGCTATCCTACAGAAGAAAAGAAAGATATCATGTGAGATGGAACAGGTACAATAGACATTGTAAAGTGCTTTTGATACAAATTTAGTGAGGTCTTTATTGTGGACTTCAAATTTTATGTACCAAGAACCCCACTTTTGACTTCATCCAAACAGGGCGTTAGACAAGGGTCATTTATACAACACATTTTGTACATATTGTCTGAGATAATCTTCTTTTCTGTATATTCTGAGTTCATAAACAAGTAAAAGAACTAGATAATGGCATAGAAACACAAGTATTGTCACATGAAAACCTGTCAGATAGAAAGTCAGGATGCCATGTATGCATAAATATTGAAAAAGCCTTAAAATGCCTATTTTGACCATAAAATGCCAAAATTGGTCATTTTTGCAGTAATTCTATAAAATAAAAGTTTAAATCCTTTAGTTTCAAGCTATTTGACTTATTGACACCACCAAATCATTTAGGGAAGTTGCCAAAGTACAGATTCTATATTTACAGACTTCACCTCTTAGGTCCGAGAACACAATTAATTCGTAGTGCATTTCTTTTAGAACATAAATAAAAATAAAAAAAATCCCACCTGCGCTTTCTCAATGAAATTTTTACAGTGTGTTGTACTACTTTTGGGACAAATTATATCAAAATTATAGAAAACTTCATCGCCTCTAACTCAAAATATGGACAATTTTGTGTTTAGGGTGTCTTGAAATCTTTTGACAGCTTCCGAAGTGCTAATTTTTAACCTTTTTCAGCTGGACCAAATCACTACTTTCCTGTAAAATTCTGGACCCAAATTTTTTTACAGTGTAATTTCACCCCCCTACTTACAATTTGAGGCATTAAACATGGAGAAATAAATTTGGAAGGGGTATAAAAATTATTGGCAAGTAACCCACTGTTAACACTAGGGACTATATTCGTGAACAACCAAAATCAAGGACGACAATTGTGGTCTCGGACCATCTACTGGTAAACTGCCTTAAACCAAATCTTTAACGTCATGATAAAATCATCATATGACCAAGTTCATAATTAAATATATATATATAGTCAGGGATCTCACTAGGAATTTTTCATGGTGAGTCCTGGGACTCATCACTTTTAGAAATGGTGAGTCCCAAAAGATTTTGATGAGTCCAGGATGCATGTATTTTTTTGGTGTCATAATATAATGAAATATGACGAAATACAACTTAAACAATGCGTGTTGGGTTGGTAGTTTTTATTAAATCAATAAAAATTATGACCTCTTAATAGTTATTGTTCAAAATTTATACATGTAACAGACTTCTTTCTGAGTCTGTCATATTCTGTCATATTCTTGATATGGGGCCACATTGAAAAAAATGTTGGTTTGTCAAAGCCAGAGTTCCATAAAATAGATTTTTTGTACATTTGGTTGAATAATTTAAGTTTGGAATGTTGTGTGTGTCAACAATTTTTAAATGATTTCAGTTGTCGTTTGCTTTTAATTAAGTGAATTAGTAATTTCAACATCCTTTGGTTGCTATGTAAAAATGGTATATTGTTATGTATATTGTTAAAAACTTCATTATTTCTCAGGTTGTGAGTAGAAATGTACAGTAACAAATTTTCTTTTGTTGTTGCAGTTTAGTTGTCCGTAATTCCTGCAAGTTAAAAGATTTTGCTTTAGATAATTTTGCATGTACTGTCGTCAAATATTCTCTTAGAATAATTTCGGTACAAGAGCATGTATCTTAGTTCCTTTAAACTTGTATCCCTTAATTCTCAATTTGAAATGATAGTACATATGCATTTAGCTAGGTTATATGGTATATTGACTCTAGTGTGTTTAGGATGACATGATGTAAAAAGCAGATATTGTTTGGCCCCTAATTCCTACATGTTTGGGGCAATTAACCCCAAACTCAATCACTGCCTTCCCTTTGTAATATGGAACCTTGTCATGCTTGTGGTACAATGTCAGAGAGATCCATACACTTACACACAAGTTAATGTCTGGGAATTAGAAAAATGTTTGTTTTTGGAACTTAATTCCTAAATTGTTGACCCCAAAACCCCTAAAATCAAACCAATCCTTCTGCTTTATTAAACATTGTAGTACAATTTCAGAGCAATCAAAATACTTATACAGAAGTTATTATCCTGAAACTAGAAAAATGCTTGTTTTGGGCCCCTTATTCCTTCATGGTTGAAATCAATCCCAACCTTCAATTTGTGGTTTCAAACCATCATAAAATATTTCATAGAGATTCATTTACCTAAGTTATTGTCTGGAAACCAATGTCTTCAGACGACGATGTCGACGATGCAGACGACAACATCATACAGTGTACATGTGCCATTTTACGATCAAAAAAATAAATACTAAGATGTCAATTTGTATTTGGAGCTTATTATCGTTTACTTTTCTGCATTGGCTAGAGGTATAGGGGAGGGTTGAGATCTCACAAACATGTTTAACCCCGCCACATTTTTGCGCCTGTCCCAAGTCAAGAGCTTCTAGCCTTTGATAGTTTTGTATTATTTTAACTGTTAGTTTCTTGTGTACAATTTGGAGTTTAGTATGGTGTCCATTATCACTGAACTAGTATATATGTATATGTTTAGGGGCCAGCTGAAGGATGCCTCCAGGTGGGGGAATTTCTTGCTGCATTGAAGATCTGTTGGTGACGTTCTGCTGTTGTCTGCTCTATGGTCAGGTTTTTGTCTCTTTGATACATTCCCTAATTTCATTCTCCAATTTATCATAGACTACATGTACATTTGCTTATACACACCAGGATTTTATAATATTTCTGAAGACTTTCCCTAATTTAAATAATAACATACTGGGATTTTAAATCCATATATTTCTCATTATTTACCAACCATAAGACATGTAGATCAGTTTTATACTATGTCAATAGCCTGTCATCTGTTGCAATATGCATTCAGGACATAATTAAAAACATTTGCCTTAATTATGATTAAACTAAGTACTAAATAGGACCACTTTTCTTATTGCAAAATTTAATGTTTTATTGCTAACATGTCCTTTAATGTATCTCAATGTATGTAGGACTGACCCTTTATAATGAAAAGGATGTTGACAATCAGAAATAAGCAAGTTTCACATTTCTGCTGAAATTTTGAAATCTTTAACCCTTAAACTAGATACCATTGAGATGGGAGCCATCTCTGTGGGCCCCGCTGTCAATAACGTGGGGTAAATAAGTTGTATGGATAATCTGATATGAAGCATTATTCGAAGTCTCATGTGTGATTTTATTCTAAGATTTTAAGTTAAAACTGATAAATATTCTCAACTTACTTTCATAGTATAATAGTGATATGACTGCATGATGTGAACTCATTGTTGACTACTTTAAGGTGACTTCTGGATATATGGATTGATGTTTGAACAATATGTTGAAAGGTGCTGCCCAATTGATATTTGTCACATATTTTTAGAATTATGCCTTCAATATATTATGACCCACCAAGTATAAGTATGAAATATTAACGGTTCTCGAGAGGTAGAGCGGACACAATTTGGTAAGAACAACGAACGGATGGACAGACTGACGGACTGACCTTTGACCTAGGATGCATACATTTTGAGACATTCTCTGGTGTTGGTTAATATATATGTTAAGTTGAAAATGTTTGTCAGGTATAAAGTATGAAATAATAACAGCTGACCTCTCAAAATATAGTGTGGATCAAATTTGTTAGCGATGGACAGACCAACAGATAGACAGACCTTTGAACTAGGAAGTTGTACATACATCATGAAACACCCTCTGGTGTTGGTTAAAATGGATGTCAAGTATAATATTTGAAATCATAATGGTTCTCAAGATATAGAGCGGACACGATCTTCACCACAGGACACGGAGTTGTCAACTGAAACCAAAGTTTTTTTACTTTGACCTTTGACCGAGGAAGTTGTACATTCATCATGACACGCTCTCTGGTGGTGGTTAAAATGGATGTCAAGTATAAACTTTGAAATTATAACGGTTATCTAGATATGGAGCGGACACGATCTTCACCACAGGACACGGGGTTGTCAACTGAAACCAAAGTTTTTGACCTTGACCTTTGACCTAGGAAGTTGTACATACATCATGACACACCCTCTAGTTTTGGTTAAAATGGATGTCAAGTATAAACTTTGAAATCATAATGTACATACATCATGACACTCCCGCTGGTGGTGGTTAATAAACATGTAAAGTATAAAGTATGAAATCATAATGGTTCTCTAGATATGGAGCGGACACAAAGTTAAAGTGTTACGGACGGATGGACGGACAGACTGATCACTATAGGGCGACCCGCCTAAAGGCGGGACCCTAATTAACATACTCACTTCTAATGGCATAGTGCATTCTGAAAAATAAAGAAACAAAAGAGTCACATAAGAGTTGTGACTGTGCCAAGATGACTTATTTCAGATATGATACAAAATAAGTTAAAATTGGTAAAAAGACAGCCTGTACATGCTGTATGAGCCAAAAGCTGAAAACGCAATTACAGATGTGTATGGCTTTGTTTGTATATTGCTGATCATTTTAAGGGTGACAGTTCCTGTCTATCTATATAGATGTTTTACAATGTTTTAGGATGTGGCAGTTGCATATATATGATATGTTCTATAATTTTGCTTGTGAGATGTTAACATCAATTCTCTGTAATAAATTAATGGACCAAATATGAAAATTTTTGGCCAGATTATTTGTACAAAATGATAAATTGTACACAACATATACATATGATGTCACGTGGTTTCCATGGCAACCAGACTATTCAGAATTTTTTTATTGATTAATTTTTTCGATAACTTTTTTTTAAAGTTGAAATGGTCCAAACTAACCATGCTAACAGTCAAATTAAAAAAATACAATTGTTTTTCGCATTATAACTTTAGTATAAGTAAATAGAAATCGATAAAATTTCAACATAAGGTTTATGACCACAAATGAAAGGTTGGGATTGATTTAGGGAGTTTTGGTCCTAACAGTTTAGGAATTAGGGACCTAAAAAAGGTCCCAAATAAGCATTTTTCTTGGTTTTCGCACAATAACTTTAGTATAAGTAAATAGAAATCAATTAAATTTTAACACAAGGTATATGTTGGATTTGATTTTTGGAGTTTTTGTCTGAACAGTTTAGGAATTAGGGACCAAAAGGGTTCAAAATTAAACTTTGTTCGATTTCATCAAAAAATGAATTATTTGGGTTCTTTGATATATGCCAAATCTAACCGTGTATTTAGATTCTTATTTTTTGGTTCTGCTTTCAAATTGGTCTACATTAACATGATTAAGGTCAAAGTATCCAAAATTAAACTTAGTTTGATTTTCACAAAAAGGACTTAAGGATACAGGTCTGGTTCATCAAAGAATAAGTCAACAACAGAATCATTCTCTGATTGACTAGTAATTCCTAAAATGTTAAATGAAAACAAAACAAATAATCCTACTATCTATGAGAGCCTAATGTCAAAGGTCTCTGATATGATTTGCATAGACAGACAGATGAGATGGATGGAGACCATCGTGGGCATGACATTGAACAATAACAACCAGATGCTCCCCAGGGCACAGCTTTATACTACGGCAGAGGTTGAACCCTGAACGGTTGGGGAAAGTATGGATACAACATTCAAGCTGGATTCAGCTCTAAATTTGGATTGTGATTAAATAGTTGACACAGCATAGGTTTCTGACACAGAATGAATGTGGTCTAATGAACTTCAATTTTTTTTCTCACTTTGAGCAATTTACTATGCTGTTGAATATTAATCCTCTCAATAAAATGTTTGAAGAAATTTCCTTTTTTTTTTATGAAATCTGAATGAGAAAATTGACCCACCCCCCTTTTGTTTTCACATCCCCCTTTCCCTTATTCCAAAACTGATCTCAATTCAAATTTCTAATGGAGTTTGCAACAATAACTGCTCATTAAAATACATCATAAAATATCAAAATGTAAAAAAAAGTGCTTGTTATCACTGAATGGTAAAGATTGTTTTGATTTATCAGTTGGTAGTAAAAGTGAAAATACATTGTATAAAACAATGATTTAAGTTGATTCAACTACTATTCTGGACAAAGAAAGATAACTCAAATTTTCAAAGAATATTGAAAATATCTTGCTATTGCACAAATATTTATTCTGGACAAAGAAAAATAACTCCAATTGAAAATTGATTGCTATTGCACAATATTGTGCAATTTGATATTTTGTGCTATTGCGCAATACTGTCAATTGATGATTTCTTGCTATTGAACAATACTGTGCAATTGAAAATTTCTTACTATTGCACAATACTGTACAATTGATTATTTCTTGCTATTGCTGAATACTGTGCAATTGAAAATTTCTTGCCATTGCACAATACTTTATATAATATTTTTGAATCCTGATTTGGACAAACTTGAAAACTTTGCCCATTATCAAAAATATAACTACATGTTTAGATTCAGCATATCAAAGAAGCCCAAGAATTTATTTTTTGTTAAAACCAAACTTAGTTTAATTTTGGACCCTTTGAACCTTAATTAAGACCAATTTGAAAACGGGACCAAAAATTAAGAATCTACTAACACAGTTAGATTTGGCATATCAAAGAACCCCAATTATTTAATTTTAGATGAAATGAAACAAAGTTTAATTTTGGACCCCGATCTGGACCAACTTGAAGACTCGGCCAATAATAAAAAATCTAATCTAAGTACATTTTTAGATTCAGCATATCAAAGAACCCCAAGGATTCAATTTTTGTTAAAATCAAACTAAGTTTAATTTTGGACCCTTTGGACCTTAATGTAGACCAATTTGAAAACAGAACCAAAAAATAAGAATCTACATACACAGTTAGATTCTGCATATCAAAGAACCCCAATTATTCAATTTTTTAATGAAAAAAAACAAAGTTTAGTTTTGGACCCTTAGGGCCCCTTTTTCCCAAACTTTTGGGACCAAAACTCCCAAAAACAATCCCAACCCTCCTTTTATGGACATAAAACTTGTGTTTAAATTTCATAGATTTCTATTTACTTATACCTGTATACTAAGGTTATAATGGTGCGAAACCAAGAATAATGCTTATTTGGGCCCTTTTTTGGCCCCTTATTCATAAACAGTTAAAACAAAAACTCCCAAATTATATCCCAACCTGCCTTTTGTGGTCATAAACCTTGTGTCAAAATTTCATTGATTTCTATTTACTTAAACTAATGTTTTAGTGCAAAAACCAAGAAAATGCTTATTTGGGCCCTTTTTGGCCCCTAATTCCTAAAGTGTTGGGACCCAAACTCCCAAAATCAATCCCAACCTTCCTTTTGTGGTCATAAACCTTGAGTTTAAATTTCATAGATTTCTATTCACTTTTACTAAAGTTACAGTGCGAAAACTAAAAGTATTCCGATGACAACGCCAACGTGATAGCAATATACGACCAAAAAATTAAATTTTTGCGGTCGTATAAAAAGTAGGTGTTCATGGTGTTTGACAGATTGGAAAATAGATCATACATTACAAAAAAATCACTGTCCAGCAGGTCAATCTGGTATAGCTGCTGATCAAATATAAAATATTTTTTCCCATACTACCTGAGAAAAGTGAGATAGAATTATTTGTTGAAAGAACAGACAAAGTGAATGCAGCTATACACCACTCCTAGAGCAATGTAGAGTGAATTATAATATTTGCATATAACATACCTCCACAATAGAAAATCTGTATTGGATATGTTACACCAGGCTGTGGACAAGCCAATGGCAGAAATTTGCTATTTCCACAAGTCTCTGTATCTGCTGCTGCCATTCCTTTCAACAACAAGATTCTTTAATGCGTGGAACCCTAAAATATATATACAACACATACAGTCAGGGTTGTACAAGTTATTTTTAATTACTTGAAGAAGTAATATTAATATACTTATAAACATGATATAAGTAAATTTGTAGGATACTTAAAATATAAGTAAATTTCTAGGATACTTATACAAGTGAGTTTTATTTACTTGTATAGGTAAAAAAACAAGTGAAACTGTGAGATACTGCTCACTGATGATACCCCCGCCGCCAGTGGATAATATTAATAGTGTAAAAATATGCAAGTGTTCCGTAAACAGGAAGTTGTTGAGTGATGAATCTGAAAACATATCACACAGTATAGCTGACTTATATGAATCCTGAAACCAAATTTCAGAAATCCTTGTATTGTAGTTCCTGAGAAAAATGTGACGAAAATTTTCAACTTGGCTATCATGTGTAAAATCAGATAAGTGTTCGGTAAACAGGAAGTTGTCAAGAGATCAATCATCACATGGTATAGCTGACTTAGATAAACCCTGAAACAAAATTTCAGAAATCCTTGTATTATAGTTCCTCAGAAAAATGTGACGAAAAATATTCATGGGACGGACAGACTGACTGACGGACTGACGGAAGGACAGACAGAGGTAAAACAGTGTAACCCCCCCCCGCTAAGCAGTGGTATAAATATTGGCTGAGTTATGGCCCTTAAACATTCAGATTGTTTACTTGTTGAAGTAAAAAAGTCATCCTATCTTCTTTTATTGAATTCTTATGATTTCTTTGCTCTAATAGAATCTTCAAGTAAATAAAAATAACTTGTATACACAATGTAAGTAGTACCCCTGACTGACATACACATACAACATTTTTGTACAATAAATATGAAATGACACAAGCATTATGCCAGTTTTGCATGGCAATACATATTTCCTTACAGGTTAAAATTCATAGTAATGGAATGAAATTCTAACTTGATCTATAATAATTATATATAACTTGTCATGGTGTAAACTTTGTAAAAATATCAAGTCTTCAAGCAGGACGAAAAAAAACCGATGAAACTGATTCAATGAATTATTTCTTAAATGAAGTACATACATGTATCCTTTATCAAAAATAGATTATTAATAATAAAAGAGTTCACTTTATCCAAAAAAAAAATATATATATCATGTATATATATAGCATTCAGAAAATTAGTTTATACAGAATAAAAGACAATTTACCATGCTGGCCAAAGAAAAGGAAAAAATTCCAAAAATTCATTTATCATAAGACATAATATATGGACATAAGACATTTTATTTCACTAGAACCCCCACTTGGGGTATGCCGTATGTTAGTACACCATTGTTTTACAAACAATTAAAGTGCGAACATATTTACATTAGAACAACATGGTTAACAAAGGTGCAATTATAGTATATATGGACCATAATTTGGTATTCTGCCTTTGGTTTCTTTTTGTATCCTTTTTTATAAGTTCTAAAATTTTAACTTTTATTTTGTGTGTTGTGTTGGTGTTAGAATAGTATGAATGGAACAATTGAGTTTTTCGAGAAAAAATTAATACATTTTGATTCACCGTTTACGTGACATGAAACCAAACAGGAAACCAATCTTTATTTTCTTTATTTTGCACAATATAATTCAAAAGGCATAAATAAACACCATTACTAGTGTTACTTGCTTCATGTTAATATTTAAAATCTATTTTCAATGTTATATTAAAGTTTTTTTTAAACCTGACAGGAAACCATAAGAAACCGAAAGCATTTTTTTAGTTTTATTTTATTGCAAAATCTGCTTAAAATAATCTGAACAGTATACTTTTTCTTAAAATCCATCTTAAATGTAACAGTATTATAAAACTCCTAAATATGTGCTTGTTTTGAAAACAATTAGTACAATTTATTCAGAATTTTCCATATTTTCTTCATTGATACAGGATACCATAATCGTTGTATCTTGATGTTTAAGCCAAAAAAATGTATTTATATTTGGTTTTGATATTCCAGTTATATACAATTTATTCCAAATCATTGGCAATGTAACATTCTTCAAATCCAGTAAAGAAAAAAACTTTAAACTTGGAATTTAAATCTTTAAAATAGGCACAATGTGATACTTGTGACCTGTACACCATCTACATGGTTTCCACATTTTAACCTACTTTAGTGGGCTAAAATCAATAAAGTACTTCCTTTCAAGTCATGCATGGTAAAAGTTTACTTCTCCTTTGACAAGTTTATTGCGTTTCTGATAAGTGTTTGCAGAACATGAATAAAAAATATTAATTAAAAACTGTGACAAAGATTCCAACTTTGTACATTCCAAGTACATGTATAACGGTATATGTTAACACATGTTAGTTACACCATTTTATTCATCCAAGAGACAATTAGCATCTTTAAGACAAAAGAGCTTATTACAGAGAGTAAGAGTTATCTTTCTTGATAGTGATTTAAGTTATCAACATTAATTAAAATGTCTTCTTTTGTAACGTTAATAAGTCTTTATGAGATAACACAATTCTTTAGCTCAATGAACAAGATATGGTGATTAACTAATTTTTGATGTGACTGTCATAGGATAGACTGTCCTCAAGTCACGGGGATTATTCTGCCCCTTTTTCCGAAAACAAAGAATGAAAAAATTAATTTTGATGTAACCTTCATGGGATTGGACTATCCTCAGGTCACGGGGATTATTCTGCCCCTTTTCCGAAAAACAAATGTAAAAGTAAATGTAAATGTTAATGCTATTGATTCACACAAATTCTTCAGGCATTTGTCCTTTCTGTAGCACATTTAAGAGTTCAATTCCAGAAGCTCCTCTTTTGGTCATAGAATTTGCTAATTGGACTTTTCCTGGACACCATTTTACTTCAACACAGCTGTTTTCAATCATTTCAGATATAGATGCAATGTCTATTCTTAATCTTTTGTCCTCTACCAACTTGGTTGATTTTAATGCCTCGGTAACACTTTTGTTGTCAATAAAAGCTGTAATAGGTATAGTTCTTTGTGCAACTCCACAAATGTCCTCAATAATACTCCGAAAATATAATGCTGTTTCTAATCCATCCTGCAGACTTAAAGCTTCTGCAGCTATAGTAGAACGAACAACCCTTTTGATCTTATTGGCTTGCCATGAAATTGGACAACATTTTCCTATTCTATCTTTTATCCAAACAATGTGAGCTCCTGTACTCCCTTTACCATCATTTATATTTCCTAATGCTGCATCACTAAATACAAAAAATTCCCAGTCTTCTGTTTCCTTTCCTTTTAATGATGGGAAAAGCTGAATAGGCCTTATGTCTTTTAACTTTCCAATGTTTTTAATAGCACGTAAAAGATCACAAACTAATGCACTTTTCAATTTAGTACTTAAATCAACAAGTTCAAAAGCCAAATCTGGTCTTGATCCTTGCACTGCCCAGTTCAGTTGCCCAACCATTCTGCGATAATCTTTCTGCTCTTCTTGGGTAGGTTGTTTCAATTTCTGAAATGCACGCTGTGGCTCTATATGTTGGTGATCTAGTTTTTCCATGTAAATTGAATGATCAAGTTGTATACCTTCATTGTTTTGCTTTATCATAAAACCTATATAACGAAAATTCTCTTCTTCAATTTTTCCTGCTATAAATCTCTTCCTCAATTTTTCCATCAGTTTCTCAAATTCTTCATTTCCTGCATGGAGAAAGTCATCTACATGACAACAGAAAATACCTTGAAGAGATCCCTTTACTGTCAGAATAAACAAAGCAGGGTCAAGTTTTGATTGTCTGCATCCTAAATTTAAGAGTTCATCCTTAACACTTATATAAAACTGCCTAGCGCCATCCTTTAGTCCATACAATCCATGTTTAAGTTTCCAAATGAGTCCTTTTGGTGTATCACTTTCAACTGGAGGTTTAATATGGACATCACGATCTAATTTCTTTCCTTGTAGAAATGCTGATTTAATGTCGGTAGTTTTTATTGACCATTTCTTGCTTGCAGCAAATGTAAGGAATATTCTAATAGATCCTTTTCCTATTGTAGGACTATCTTTAGGAATGAAAGAGTGTTCTTCAAAACCCCGAGCTACTAATCTAGCTCTAGTTTCTCCATTTTTATTAGTTATTACCCATCTAGTAGAAATTGTCTTTTGACCACCATCTTCAACTTCCTCATAAGTGTTAAATTGTCTCAGCTTTTGTAATTCTAGTTGCTTTGCAATGTCACTATCATTTTGATCCACTTCATCAGTTGTTTGAACTTCAATGTCATTGGTCTGGTCTTCTAAAATATTCCATTCTAGATTACCCAAGTCTACACTTTTTTGTTCATCGCTTACATGATCTTTCACATTATACCAACTTTTGTTCCCTCCTGTTGCTTTGCCCGCTCTTCCAAGCACAGTTGCACTGATCCATTCATCTGAGCCTTGTAGTTTATATCGAATGTTATCATCTTTCTTTATAAGCTGTAAATCATGACTAACAGCTGTTGCTTCATGAGATGGATCTTCTTGAGGTGCACTTGTTATAGTTTCTGAAATAATGTCAAAGGATTTCTTTTCTTCATTAGTTTGTTCTTTAATTTCATTACTAATAATAATGTCACTTTTCTTCAACGCTATGTTATCTTGTTCTTTATTTTCTCCCAAATCAGTATTTATTTTGCATAATCTGTTTGGGGATACTCTAACAAATACTCCACCGTGTCTGACAAAAACAACTTTTCCATCTTGAAATACTACTTTCCCTGGTCCGAGCCAACGTTCTTTCCCTTCCCTTTTGTAAAACACCATGTCACCATTCTCATATACTTGTTCAGCTGCTCTTACTTTTGAGCGCAAAGCTCTGCGGATTCTTTCGTCTGCTTCAGTTTGAATATAAGCTTTTCGTGTCTCATGTAAAGTATTTAAATGTTTAGCAAATGCCTCACTACCAGTTGTTCCCTCTAATGCTGGTAGCTGTGCATGCATTAAGTTTGGCAAATTAGGATTTTTACCAAAAACTAATTGGTGACTGCTGAAACCATTCCACATTTGCAGTGAATTCCGTGCCATATTTGCCCATGATAAAAGTGTTCCTGATTCTACATTTTTATTTTCAGCCTCAAGTTTCATCAGCATAATATCAGTAATAGCATGTACACGTTCACAAAGTCCATTCTGATATGGGCTCATTCCAGCTGTTGTACATACTTTAACATTTAAAATAGATGCTACCTCCCTCATCTCATCAGAACTAAATTCACCTCCATTGTCAGACATGAGAGCTCCCATGACTCCGAAAATTCCTACCCAGTTTTTCATTAATGCCTCTATTACATTAGTAGGTTTCTTTCTATTTATAAAGACTGACACTGTATATCTTGACCACATGTCTATCATATGGAGAATCCAACGGTCTTTATACTGTTTCAAATCTATTGTAACTTTTTCGTTAAATTGTTTTGCCATAGGCATTGAGACTACTGGCCTTGGTGGTGTCACAGCATACATTTTACATAGATCACATTTAGATTAAATTTCTGATAGGTCCTCATCATATTCCTCTTTCCAAGTCCCAGCATCTTTTAGCAATGCCACAAGGCGTTTTTTAGGTGGATGTGCAAATTGACGATGAAGTTTGAGTAAAGCTGTTTTTCTTTTCTCTACATTCAATTCATCTAACCTGACAGCATTTACTTCTTCTACTTTCAATGTTTCTGTCTTATCTATGGGTATACAATAGTGCCCTGATGATGTAAGATTCAGTGATACTTCCTTTCCCATAATTATTGCTGTGTCATTCTCTAAATCCATTTTTACTCCGGCCTTTTTCTAGCAGACCTTGAAAGCAAGAGAGGGATATCTGAATCAACCACATCAGTTTTTAGTTTCACTTGCTCACCAACCATACAAATAGGCAAATCATACTCTCCAACTGATTTGAGCCTGGTTCCTCCTCCAAACTTGAATACTTTATGTCCGCTGCGATTGACAACCTTTTCACGATCCTCTTCATTCAATGAATAAAGATAACTGTTGAGCCATGTTTTTCCACATACTGTACTACTACATGCACTGTCCAATACTGCACAATTACGAGCATCATTTCCTAGCTGTTTAATGTCTTGTTTTTGGTATCCAGTGAATAAAACAGCATGTTCTTCCTCTTCTGTAATATGGACTTTTGACAGATTTGCCCAGCTGTCTGGACATTTTGCAACAAGATGTCTGTAGGATCCACATGATCTGCATGTTAAAAGTTTCCCATCTGGTCCTGATGGGTTTAAATTCTTTGCCCTTCTTTGAGATGACTGAAATCCTTGTCCACGTCCTCCACCTCTGCTATAGCGGCCTCCACGTTTATAGCCATAGCTGTTACCCCTTTTCACATAACCTGCAGCCCACAATGCTTCCTCGTTTTCAGCCAAAAAAGTTGGTTCAAGTTTTATACTTTGAGCTACACCCTTCACTTGACCTCCTTCTCCCTTGAACTTTTTCAAAGACCGTTTTGCTTCTTCATAAAGTGTCATTTTATTTTCATAATTCATCCCAGTCAAGACTAACATCTTTTCTTCTTTTGATATGTTAGCTTTCCTTAACAATTTGAAAGCCAAGATTTCCGAGGGCAATTTCATGTTTTTCTTTTCAATTTTTCTGTACTTGCTGTCAAAATAGGCAACATATTCATTGATTGATTGACCTTCTGGCCTTGTATAATCTTCGAAATCCTCAAATTTTTCTAAGCTATCTGCAAGGTCATCCTTAGCCAGATGCTTGTCAAGAAAATCTACTAAGGTATTTAAACCTGTATCTTTCTTCAAATCATCAAGAACAATTTGGTCAAAAACTTTTTCCCTAATCTTAGTTTCATCATCTTCAGGTAAGGAGAGTGCTACTGCAATTCCTCTTTTCTTTTTATCTAGGTCTGTTATTTCACTCCATGCTAATAGTTCTTGTTTATATAGTTCATAAGATTTAGATTTGTTGAATGATGGGAGGTTAATTCTGGTTGACATGATTGTTTTTACTTTTCCCCCTTTTTTTCTTTTTTTGTCTAGAATTTCTATGCATACAAATATTAAGCTCTCAGGAGGTCAGATACTCTTCCAGTATTGTTAATTTCAACTTTTATAACACTCTTGACAATTACACTGGACACACTATCTCAAATATTTATGCACGCTCTGCTATCATTGTTAACACATGTTAGTTACACCATTTTATTCATCCAAGAGACAATTAGCATCTTTAAGACAAAAGAGCTTATTACAGAGAGTAATAGTTATCTTTCTTGATACAGTGATTTAAGTTATCAACAGTATATTAACATGTATTTTTTATTAAATTATATTTATTCACCTAAAATATCCAGTAATATTTACTGCTGAAGTTAAATCAATCCAACGAGCATTGGTACAATGATAAGAGACGTAATTTCGATTGATTTTTCCAAGGACTCTTCACGTCATTATCGGGAAACGAAGTGTGTTCTAACGTCTGTCAAATATGAAATCGATTTTGCCAAGTCATTGGGCATTTATTTTCACACAGGATCGTATGTAACATTATGCACATAGGAAAAATAACAGACCACCGGCGCAATTGTATTTTCCTCTTTTAAACAAGACGAAACAAGTCTACAGATTATGTTTGCTAACATCCCGTTGGAAACAAAAACAATGTTTAGACCCAGTATTTCCTACATCCGGCCGTAATGGCGTTATCACATGTTAGTCACATGTTTCACGTATGACAGGAAATGATTAGAACTTAAGGACAAAAACAATTTTAATAAATAACTGGACTTCTGTTTCTTGTGAAATGTAACGCATAACGATAACGTAATTTTCTTACTTAATTATTACGAAGATCAAAACAAGAATGTAAATCATCTCGGATTTACCTGTTTGAACATCTCGCGAGAGTTTATATTTGCATATTGCATATTGTTTTTAAGAATTCTATTACAACAAAGCAGATTACATCATCTAAAAATTGCGTTACGAAATCGGACACAAAAAACACGCCACTGTTCTTACATCTGCTACATAAATACTTATAGTTCTCTGCATTTTCTTCTCACTATTCTTATTGGTCGATGTTCTTTGTTATTTGAAAGCAAAAGTTACAAATTTGCCGGTGACGATTATCTATAAATCAGTCAGCGTAATGCTCTTCGGAAGGAAGCAAAAAGTAACGCGAGAAACGACACAAAAATACGGTTGTAGAATCTTTGAAATTCGTATATTTTAATTTTTTTCTAGGGAAGAGTAGCATACACTTGTATGTTGATAAAAATAATGGCTTCTTTAGATGTAGTTGCAACTTTCCTTACAGTAATTCACATTTTATCACTTTTCTATAGTTATAGAAAACAGAGCCCAATAGCAAATTATGGTCCATATATAGAATATTTAGACAATATACGTAAAGTGTCTTGAAATATGAAATCTATTTGTATGAGGCTTAGAAACGGGGAAAATGCAAAGTTCTATCGATAAAAAAACATAAAAAAAATATGAAACAAATGTTGTTATAAAAAAGTGTTTTGAATTTCCCTACTGGGGTACCTTTTTGGGGTATTTCCCTATGAGCGTAGTCCAGGCGGTAAGAAATTGAAATTTTTAGGAATTAGAAAGGGGAAATGAACTTAGTTAATAACATTTAATTAAAAATAGTACTAGTATATCAATTACCAATTTGCAGACATAACAAGTTTAAATACATAAATGTTTAATCATTGTTACTACACGTTGTCATGGTTGTGATGTGACGTTGTTGATGAAATACAGTAGTTCAGGTAAGTACATGTAGGCGGGGCTAATAGGTTAGTTGAGGTCATTGACGTATAAAACTAACGTTTATACGTCATGTACGTATAGCTTTATCTATTTGGTAGAATAGCTGATTGCAGTATAAGTAATGGTATTCTACCCAATTCTCCATAAATCATACAATGAGCAGTACTTTTTTGAACCTTCAAAATTATTTTACAAAATTGCATATATATGCAAGTTTTCTATACCATTACATCATTAAAACAATGTCTTTTAAAACCAGATGCTCCACAGGGCGTAGCTTTATACGACCGCAGAGGTTGAACCCTGAACGGTTGGGGCAAGTATGGACACAACATTCAAGCTGGATTCCGCTCTAAATTTGGATTGTTATTAAATAGTTGACACAGCATAGGTTTCTGACACAGAATGAATGTATTCAAATGAACTTAAAATTTTTGATTTCTCTTAGAGCAATTCACTATGCTGTTGAATATTGAAAGTCTTCCAATCTAGCAGTGCGGTGTGAATTGGGCACTTTACCCATTAGCATTAAATGTTATCAACTTATGTTTAAATATTATGAGCGTCTCAGTAATATTGGTGAACGGTCTGGTGGTCCGCATGAAATTCTCAAAGCTGCTTTTGAAGTGGACAAAACTCTCACAAATAAAGAAAATTCATGGTCTTATAAACTATCTGAATTAATGAAATATATTGGAATATCCTTTAACAAGCATTGTAATATTAATTTCAAACAGAAACTAGAAGATTTCTACAAAAATAAAATTATTTTTGAACTTTCTAAGATAAAAGATGGAAACTGTGGTAAACTTTTATTTTTTAGTAAAATTTATACTAAATTTAAACAACAAGAATATTTAAATTTTAATATTCCTAAATACCTTAGAAAAAAACTCACTAAATTAAGAATAAGTGCACACTCATTAGCAATAGAAACTGGGAGGTATGCAAGACCAAAAATACCATCTAATGAGAGATTTTGTAAATTTTGCACAGAAAAAATTGAAAATGAGATTCATTTCTTGATTGAATGTCCGCAATATAAAAACATTAGATCTAAATATAAAATAAATGATATTAATTCAAATAATTTGGATGAAAATTTTACCAAAATGTTAAATCCTATGTCTGAAAAGGAATTAAAATCTATTTGTATGTATATTGAAGAAGCTCTTGATTTGAGAGACCACCATACCGTTTCATCAGATAATAATCTTTTACAGTAGTTTGTGCATATACATATATATATATCTTGTATTGTGTGTTTTAAGTAAATATACGAAAATCTATAATAATACTGAAATATAAGTCTATGGTATCAATATCAGTCTATAATGTATTTGTATACATAGAATTGGCTCATGACTTGTTACATGAATCTTTATTTCATTTATATGTTGTTTTAATATTATAATTGTCTGTATTTGGATCACGCCTCTATTGTGCTCTTTCCAATAAAATATTGAATTGAATTGAATTGAATATTAATCCTCTCAAAAAAATGTTTGAAGAAATTTTCTTTTTATTTATGAAATTTAAAATGAGAAAATTTTAACCCAATTTTTTATTCACATCCCCCTTTACCTTATTCCAAAACTAATTTCAATTAAAATATTCTAATGGAGTTTGCAACAATTACTACTCATTTAAATACATGATGTAAAAAAACTGCTTGTTATCACTGAATGGTAAAGATTATTTAAATTTATCAGTTGGTAGTAAAAAGTGAATATACATTGTATATTGTATATAACAAAGATTTAAGTTGATTCTGGACAAAGAAAGATAACTCCAATTAAAAAAAATTCTTGCAGATATTTCTTGCTTACTATACTGGACAAAGAAAGATAACTCTTAATTAAAAAAAAATTTGCTATTTTACAATATTGTGAAATTAGATATTTCTTGCCATTGCACAATACTGTGCAATTGAAAAGACTTGCTATTGCACAATACTTATTATAATAATTTTAGATCCTGATTTGGACCAACTTGAAAACTGGGCCCATAATCAAAAATCTAAGTACATGTTTAGATTCAGCATATCAAAGAGGCCCAAGAATTTATTTTTTGTTAAAATCAAACTTAGTTTAATTTTGGACCCTTTGCACTTTAATTTAGACCAATTTTAAAACTGGACCAAAAATTAAGAATCTACATACACAGTTAGATTTGGCATATCAAAGAACCCCAATTATTCAATTTTTGATGAAATCAAACAATGTTTAATTTTGGACCCCGATTTGGGCCAACTTGAAAACTGGGCCAATAATCAACCAGATGCTCCGCAGGGCGTAGCTTTATACGACCGCAGAGGTTGAACCCTGAACAGTTGGGGCAAGTATGGACACAACATTCAAGCTGGATTCCGCTCTAAATTTGGATTGTGATTAAATAGTTGACACAGCATAGGTTTCTGACACAGAATGAATCTAGTCAAATGAACTAAAAAAATTTGTTTTCTCTTAGAGCAATTCACTATGCTGTTGAATATTAATCCTCTCAAAAAAATGTTTGAAGAAATTTTCTTTTTATTTATGAAATTTCAAATGAGAAAAATTGAACCCAATTTTTTATTCACATCCCCCTTTCCCTTATTCCAAAACTAATTTCAATTAAAATATTCTAATGGAGTTTGCAACAATTACTACTCATTTAAATACATCATAAAATATAAAGATGCAAAAAAACTGCTTGTTATCACTGAATGGTAAAGATTATTTAAATTTATCAGTTGGTAGTAAAAAGTGAATATACATCTTATATTGTATATAACAAAGATTTAAGTTGATTCTGGACAAAGAAAGATAACTCCAATTAAAAAAAATTCTTGCAGATATTTCTTGCTTACTATACTGGACAAAGAAAGATAACTCTTAATTAAAAAAAAAATTGCTATTTCACAATATTGTGAAATTAGATATTTCTTGCCATTGCACAATATTGTGCAATTGAAAAGACTTGCTATTGCACAATACTTAATATAATAATTTTAGATCCTGATTTGGACCAACTTGAAAACTGGGCCCATAATCAAAAATCTAAGTACATGTTTAGATTCAGCATATCAAAAAGGCCCAAGAATTTAATTTTTGTTAAAATCAAACTTAGTTTAATTTTGGACCCTTTGCACTTTAATTTAGACCAATTTTAAAACTGGACCAAAAATTAAGAATCTACATACACAGTTAGATTTGGCATATCAAAGAACCCCAATTATTCAATTTTTGATGAAATCAAACAATGTTTAATTTTGGACCTCGATTTGGGCCAACTTGAAAACTGGGCCAATAATCAAAAATCTAAGTACATTTTTAGATTCAGCATATCAAAGAACCCGAAGGTTTCAATTTTTGTTAAAATCAAACTAAGTTTAATTTTGGACCCTTTGGACCTTAATGTAGACCAATTTGAAAACGGGACCAAAAATTAAGAATCTACATACACAGTTAGATTCGGCATATTAAAGAACCCCAATTATTCAATTTTGATGAAATCAAACAAAGTTTAATTTTAGACCCTTTGGGCCCCTTTTTCCTTAACTGTTGGGACCAAAACTCCCAAAATCAATACCAACCTTCCTTTTATAGTCATAAACCTTGTGTTTAAATTTCATAGAATTCTATTTACTTATACTAACGCTTTGGTGCGAAAACCAAGAAAAATGCTTATTTGGGTCCCTTTTTGGCCCCTTATTCCTAAACTGTTGGGACCGAAACTCCCAAAATCATTACCAACCTTCCTTTTGTGGTCATAAACATTGTGTTTAAATTTCATTGATTTCTATTTACTTTAACTAAAGTTATTGTGCGAAAACCAAGAATAATGCTTATTTGGGCCCTTTTTTGGCCCCTAATTCCTAAACTGTTGAAACCAAAACTCCCAAAATCAATCCCAACCTGTCTTTTGTGGTTATAAACCTTGTGTCAAAATTTCATAGATTTCTATTAACTTAAACTAAAGTTATAGTGCGAAAACCAAGAAAATGCTTATTTGGGCCCTTTTTGGCCCCTAATTCCTAAAATGTTGGGACCAAAACTCCCAAAATCAATACCAGCCTTCCTTTTATGGTCATAAACCTTGTGTTAAAATTTCATAGATTTCTATTCACTTTTACTAAAGTTAGAGTGCGAAAACTAAAAGTATTCGGACGACGACGACGACGACGACGACGACGACGACGACGCCAACGTGATAGCAATATACGACGAAAATTTTTTCAAAATTTGCGGTCGTATAAAAATCTAAGTACATTTTTAGATTCAGCATATCAAAGAACCCCAAGGTTTCAATTTTTGTTAAAATCAAACTAAGTTTAATTTTGGACCCTTTGGACCTTAATGTAGACCAATTTGAAAAAGGGACCAAAAATTAAGAATCTACATGCACAGTTAGATTCGGCATATTAAAGAACCCCAATTTTTCAATTTTGATGAAATCAAACAAAGTTTAATTTTGGACCCTTTGGGCCCCTTTTTCCTTAACTGTTGGGACCAAAACTTCCAAAATCAATACCAACCTTCCTTTTATAGTCATAAACCTTGTGTTTAAATTTCATAGATTTCTATTCACTTATACTAACGCTATGGTGCGAAAACCAAGAAAAATGCTTATTTGGGTCCCTTTTTGGCCCCTAATTCCTAAACTGTTGGGACCGAAACTCCCAAAATCAATACCAACCTTCCTTTTGTGGTCATAAACATTGTGTTTAAATTTCATTGATTTCTATTTACTTTAACTAAAGTTATTGTGCAAAAACCAAGAATAATGCTTATTTGGGCCCTTTTTTGGCCCCTAATTCCTAAACTGTTGAAAATAAAACTCCCAAAATCAATCCCAACCTTTATTTTGTGGTTATAAACCTTGTGTCAAAATTTCATAGATTTCTATGAACTTAAACTAAAGTTATAGTGCGAAACCAAGAAAATGCTTATTTGGGCCCTTTTTGGCCCCTAATTCCTAAAATGTTGGGACCAAAACTCCCAAAATCAATACCAGCCTTCCTTTTATGGTCATAAACCTTGTGTTAAAATTTCATAGATTTCTATTCACTTTTACTAAAGTTAGAGTGCGAAAACTAAAAGTATTCGGACGACGACGACGCCAACGTGATAGCAATATACGACGAAATTTTTTTCCAAATTTGCGGTCGTATAAAAATGAGTTATTTCCCCTTTGAACAAAAAACTAGTAATTAATAAGTATTTCATTAAAAATTTAATTCTAGGGAGAGGGCTATAACTGGAATTCTAGCATGTCTAGACAGTTCAGCACCCAGGAACAATTCAGCACCCAGACAAATTGGCACCTTATGAATTATTTATCTTTGATCTAAATATACATTTGTAGTGAACCACAAATTAAATGGCCATGGAAAAATAATTGATGGTTTCCCCAAAGCTGACCGGGTATTTTTTTTACCGCTGGCTCATTTAATTTTTCTGTGAAAAAAATAAATATATTTTTTTTTAAATGTCAGATTAATGCATGTTCCCTAAAATCTACAATACAGTTTAACACTAATGCAGTCAATTAAAATTATATAAAATCTACAAGAAATCCTTAAAAGCAGTTTGAAATAAGTGAGTCTTGAGTTGCAACCATTCCAAGTTGATAGAGGGATGTGTGTCGGAGATGTTAACTTTGGGAACAAGTTTATTTCCTAGGTCCTATTTTGATGTTTCCTGAAATTAGTTCTGTTTTGTCGCTACAAAAACTCTGTGTGAGGCCAAGGTCATGTCGTGCTGCTATGATCACCCCTCCATGAGGATCTCCTTTTCTATCCCTACGAATGATGTTAAAACCTAGGGAATCTGGGAAGATCTCCTTTCTATGAATCTTGTCAGATAGCCAACTTTCAGTTCCAAGTATGACGACTGGTATTGTAGATTCCAGTAAAACTTGCAGGTCATTACTTTTGTTTTTAATACTCTGAAAATTGAAAATGAGTATTCTGAGTGAACTCTGCTGTCGTTATAACCCTTTCACCGATTGCTGCCCTGACAGAAGTTACTCCGAGACGATGGCTTCCCTTGCTACTATTACTCAAGTGGAAGATCTTCATAATAAATGTCAATAAAAACTTGTTTATAATTATTTGTGTATTTATTTCATTCACTAACACCATGTATTCCGCTCTTTCACCCCAAATCGTAATTTTTTAACCCAAAACGGCAAAATTTTGAAAAAATTGATGAGGCTGTACATATTCCTCACCCTGATCGATGTCCATTCCAAGTGTTTTGTACATAAAACGACATTTTATGTCAAAAAAGTATACTAGTTTCGCTTCAATTCTTCCATATTCTATCAAAAAAAATGTTCCCTCATTCAAATTCTCGTAAATTCTGTAAATTTCCTCTGATTTTGACACGGTTTTCAACAAACGGAACTGCCATGTTTACATTTTCATCCGGGTTATTCATCAAAGAAAGATAACTCATGTTTGCCGTGGTGTAGTGGTTAGTGCATCGGACTACTAACACAAAGGTTCCTGGTTCGATTCCCGTTTGGGATGAAAATTTCAGGAACTCAATTTTCGGCTCTCCCTTGACACCATTTGCGAGTATGGTCTTGAGGAAACGATGATAGTCCGTCGGACGGGGACGATAAATGGCTGACCCGTGTTAAGAGAGAGCCATATCTCTTGCACGTTAAAGACACCCTTGTAGATTTCGAAAAAGAGTAGGCTAATGCCGCTACAAGGCAGCACTCGCACCCGAAAAGTGGAAAGGGATTAATATAAGTTGTAAAACTTGTTTCCCAATCCACTATAAACAAATATGTTTAAACTAACTCATGTTTGCACTGTTTGAGTTGGAAATATAAAAGAGGTATTCCGATCCCGGTAAAACAGGACTCATCGTCAGCTGTCTGAAGCGTGAATCCCGGTAAACCAGGACTCGTTGGCAAAAGGGTTAATGGTAAAGCCTTTGGTTTGTTTGGCTTTGGTGATGATGCGGCTTGTGGATGACCAGGGCTAGACATCAGAGAATTCGACACGCTAGCATAACTCTGGTTTGATGATAATACTGAGTATGTGTTACTATTCTAGTAGGTCGTAAAGTACAGTTGAGTAGTTGCAGTTGTTACATACTACACAATGCCAGGAAACAGATGTGTTTGCTAGATCTGTGTATTCTAGGGTATCAGGTCCGTTCGCGCCCAATACACTTTCGCATCCTACACGTTCGCACCTCGCACGTTCGCACCCAAGGTTCGTTTGCACTCTACATGTTCGCGTCCAATTTTAATTCAAATTCCAGTAGAATAATTGGAAAATCATGATTGTTGTTTTAAATTGCTTTAACTGAATGTATTTGGCTTGGTATGAGTAAAACATTGAAGATTTTAAATGAAAAACACATAAAAGATAATTGTTTTTAACAGCTTGGTCCCTTTGATCTGAACAATGAAACAATAAAATATAGCAATACACTATTATAATCAAAACATGATTAAAAAAATATTCAACACACCAGAAAAAGTCGGAAATTCACTTTATTTTGAAACAAATCAAAGAAAAAATTATAACAATACACTTAACAAAACATGATATAGAGTTATTCAAACAAATTAAAACGTTGACAGAATCTCACTTTATTTAGAAAGGATTATTTTTTTTTAACAATTCACTATCCAAAACATGATAAAGATTTATTCAACACCAAGCAAAATGCTGTCTAACTTTATTTTTGAGACAACGACAACAAATACACTTGCCAAAACTTGATTACAAAGTTATTAAACACAAAACCGATTAAAATTGGGCGCTAACATGTAGGGGGCGAAAGTGAAAGGGGGCGAACATGAGTGGGTGCGAACTTGAATGGGCGCGAACGGACCCGGATTCGTATTCTAGTGTGTCTATTCCAGTGCATGTGGCCTGGTACCAGTGGTCGCATTCGTCACATTAAGGGCTTTTTGACCCCATTATATTAAAATGGGTACGTTTTTTTAGGCAAAAATGGCACACCCCTACCAAAAAAATACCCCCCCCCCCCCCCCATATTTTGTATTAAAAGTTTTTTTAGATATCTTTGCTATTCCCGTGATATATCTCTGACATGTTATAGATTAGCATATTAAAAATATTGAATAAACAGCAAAAGCAAGGATTTGTATAGTAAGATCTTAATAAAATACTATAGTCTTTACAAATACTTTGCAAAACATACATTTTTGTGTACCACTTACTGGGGGATTTTATTAACACGGAATAAATTAAAAATTGAAATGGTAAATGAAATATCCTTATATAAATATATATTTAAAGGACTGGGAGTTTGTGTAACAGGCAAAATGTGTTAATCATGCATTATCATCATCATTTTTATGTAGAACCAATTTACCCTGTTACCGGAAGTAATATTGTACATTTGTACTTATAAAGGATTGATTTTATCTTGAGTTCTATTATCGCAAAATCTGGTCTTTATTCTCCCCCGGAACCGGAAAGAAAAACAACAACTGTAAACAAGTTCAAACCAATATTGAATAACGTACAAAGACTACTGTAGGCGTTATTCTTGTACGTCAACGTACAAAAATAATTATAGATTTAATTTATGTTAGTCCTTTTTCTAAAATTTTATGATATTCTGTATATAAAAGAACTTTTAAGGTTACCATACGAGGTGCACCAAAGACTACTGTAGCCGTTATCCTTGTCACATAATTATTTATGATATGATTATGAGGCAGATGTTATCTGTGAGTGTTAACCCCCAGTTTTGAAAATTGAAGGCCTAGCTAAGCATCCACTAAATGTATAAAACTTATATTAATTTTGCATATCAAAAATATAATATCCTATTTGGATTGTGATGGTTTTTTTTTCATTCCAGCAGAAGGTGTTAAAATCTGTCTCAAGGTACTTGTTACTTGACAATGCTTTAGCGTACATTTTTCCTACGATATATCTTTCTACATTATACGAAAACTAAAAATCTGGACTTAGAATAAGGCGTATACAACATTGTACAATGGTATAGGTACATCACATCATGAAATTTGAGCCTGTGTATTGTTCTCAATGAACCTCCAATTATAATGGGTACAAATTTAATCGGCACCTGGTCAAATCGACACCTTAAGAAAAAGTC
The DNA here is from genome assembly GCF_036588685.1 of Mytilus trossulus. Taxonomy (NCBI): domain Eukaryota; kingdom Metazoa; phylum Mollusca; class Bivalvia; order Mytilida; family Mytilidae; genus Mytilus; species Mytilus trossulus. The sequence continues at coordinate 46,462,680 of NC_086380.1, read as the reverse complement.
AAATCGGTACCTGGTTAAATCGGCACCTGGTCAAATTGGCACCTAATTATTAAAATCGGCATCTGATAAAATTATAAATGATATAATATAATATAATATACATGTATCAACACATATTAATCATTAAGCAGTTAAAATACATTTTATAAAAAAAATAATTTTATAAGTTAATCATGTTAATTTGTTTGAAGTTTTCTCAACATTCTTTGACTGATGTTTTGATTAGACTATTCTGTGCATTAATTAAGTAATCACTTTTATCAATCAAATAATTAACATGTTTGTTGTTATGAAGTCAATGACCTATATGTAATACTATAGTCTGAAACACCAGGGTCACAGCATCTGTTTACTATCCAGAGTTCTTATCAGATCCTTACTGTTACCACTTTTATATATGAGAACTGTTTCTAGATCAGCATCACTTGTGTGCTTTATACTTGACAAGACATGTACTGTATATAGTTTAGATTAGAATAAAACATCTGTATATATAAAAAAATAAATAAAAAAAAATGAATAATTCTTATACTTACCATTTCCCTGTGAGGATTAAACAGCACCAACAGTCATGCAAGATCTCAACTGTTCCAAACATGCATAACAAATATCCATTACCTTAGCTTGATGACATATTAAGTTGAACAACAAGAACAAAAACATACTAAAATTCACAGAGATGTTTTAAAGTCAATATTTGTACATTTTAGATAAAACCTTCATATTAATGAAAAGAATAGGATTATTCAACATATTTTAAAATGGGTGCTGAATTGACTACAATTGGTGCCAATTTAACCAGTTGCTGATTTGACTAGGTACCAATTTGACTATACCAGGTGCCGATTTGACCAGGTGCCGATTTAACTGGGTGCCGATTTGACTAGAATTCAATTATAATGATACTGAAAAAAAAATATATCACATCACATACATGTAGCATGTATAGTGCGCAAGTCCAGAATGTTCTCCATGAAGCTACCATGATAACAATAATGATTCAGAAGTACATCACATGATATAGTGCAAATCCAGTATTGTTCTCCATAAATCTCCCATGATTCTGATTGAGAAGTACATTTCTTTATCATGTTTGTGTAGTCTTAAGTTCAGTATTGTTCTCCATGAACATTATATATATATATATGAACCTCCCATGAAAGTGATATTGATTCAGAAGTTCTTCATGTCATTTATAGTTAGTTTTGTATTTTTATGACCCCGCCTTAATGGGCGGGCATTATACTGATACCAATAGTATATTCACCTGTTACCTACTGTGGATTCATTATTATTCGTTGTATACCAATTTTCGTGGATTTCGTGGATACAGGAGAACCACGAATTCAAATGTTTAACGAATTACAAATTCTCTTAAGGAATATATGCAAACCACGAAATTAAATATCCACGAACAAGCAAGTTTTCATCAATCCATGTAAATTGGTGCCCATGAAAATAAATGAATCCACAGTATCTACATGTACATGTATATCTATTACCTTATCTGTACATTATCTGTACGTTCCGCATCTGACAGGCCCACCACCAAACGGTGTATTTAGGATTTTGCTATATCATGTATATACACGGGTCATAATCAAAGGGGTGACACTTCTAAATTCAATCATTGTCAAATTGTTCCCTATTGTAGTATTTCAATCAGTGAGACTTTCTACGATATACATGTACGAATACTAAAAATCTGGACTTAAAATAAGGCATATAGGTACAGTTTTTCAATTTGTTAGCAGGCATGACGTAAAACAGAGAATAAAAAAAACAACTTTAATTTATGAATTATAACTACATTGTCATGATTGTGTAACATACATGTAGTACAAGGCTGTTGATTAAAAAATACTCCATTCCAGGACTTTTTGTTTTCCAAATAATTAATATTATCAATTATTGATAAGTTTCAGGTCGACAGGTTCAAACAGAAAAATTTTGAAAGCAGAGAAAACTGTGTATCTTATAATCGGCATGACTATCAGATGACAATACCAAATACTAAAATAAGGCTTACCCATACATGTAGTTATATACTTAAATTCAGTCACAGACCGGCGATATCAAGGGTGTGTTCTTGTTTATTTTAAAATGAACCTACATGTATAATGATTATGATACTTATATATCTTTTGACTTAATTGAACAATGACAGTTCTAGTGGGATCAGAGAGTGACTGTATTATATTATAATTTTAGGTCCTAAATTTTTGTGAGACTTATGAGTGACCAACAAGAAACACTATGGACTGCTTTAATGGATGAATCAGGTATGTTCACTGGTTTTTTTCCAAAACATTTATTGTGTGTACATCAAAGTGTTTATGTATATACTTTTATCACCTCACTTTAATTTTCCCTCTCCAACATGCCCAAGGGGCCATCCTTCAAACGATATATTAAATATTTGTAACAAACATACATTTTGTAGGTTACTACATACTTCTGTAGGTTTAACACCTCTATTATTCTTGTAATCTCCATTATCTACATTTGTACTATGTCTATTTATATGAATTAAAGGAGATGCAGGAAGTATATAATATATTGATTGATTGATTAATTGGTGGTGTTTTAACTCCACTTTTGATTGCAACTTTTGGACTATTTCATGGCAGCCAGTTTTTATTGGTGGAGGAAGCTGCCAGGAGTTCTAAGAGAATACCACCTATGTTTCGATCAGAAAACTGACAATCCTAGTCAATTAAGATTGGAGTCGAGTGCACTCACATGAGTAGGGTTTGAACTCACAACCTCAATTTTGACTGGCTATTGATTATATATTACAGCACAAGAACTACTTAGACCACTTGGCCACTGAGCATGATGAGGCCCCTTGATGTATATATATATAAACATAGTATCTAGAGGAAAGCATTTGGTGTCCAACAATGAATTCACACTAGTCTAAGTTTTAAAAAGTATTGAATGACATTCCAACTTGCTTACATGAACATTTGGCAGGGTTAACAATTTTTTCAACTCTCAGCCTTTTCATGTTCCAATAGTATTATACTGCCATCATGTTATATACAAGATGAAAGTAAAATCCAATAAGGTTCAAATCAGGAATATCATATACTGTGGATTCATTATTATTCGTTGGATACCAATTTTCGTGGTTTTCGTGGGTAAAGGTGAACCACGAAATTCAATGTTCAACGAAAGACAAATTTTCTATAGGCTTGTATGCAAACTTTTGCAAAACCACGAAATCGAATATCCACGAATATGCAAGATTTCTTTGATCCACGAAAATTGGTACCCACGAAAATAAATGAATCCACAGTACATGTAAAGTATAACACAAATACAAAGTTGAATATTAGTAAAATAGTCTAGAAGAAATTCAGATTCAAAGAATGCTTGCAGTATCTGAAGGAAAGCTTAAATGCTTAATATAAGAATTAAAACATAAAAACAACACACAACTTAAGCCAGTGAAGACAACTTTAGCCAGTTAAGGTCTTATGGCCAAATTCATGTTTTATTTTCTCAGGACAAACATTTTTTCTTGCAAATAAGAAACTACAGTATATAAATTTCAGATACATACACATGATACAAGAAAAAAGAAAGGGGCAGTTCCGGTAAGGACCGATTTTGGCCTCAAATTCTAGGTTTGTTTAATAAAATATTTTTGGACACTTTTTAAACACTTATGTGTCTATTTCAATTGATTCAATTGGTTATGTGAAAGATTTAAACTTAGTAAGTCATTAAAAACGCTCCGATTCAAGCTTAAATATGAAAAATCTATCAAATATGCAAAAAATTGTCAGTTTTCAGATGTTTTTTATATGACCGCAAAATTTGAAAAAAATTTGAGTCATATATTGCTATCACGTTGGCGTCGTCGTCGTCCGAATACTTTTAGTTTTCGCACTCTAACTTTAGTAAAAATTAATAGAAATCTTTGAAATTTTAACACAAGGTTTATGACCACAAAGGAAGGTTGGTATTGATTTTGGGAGTTTTGGTCCCAACATTTTAGGAATTAGGGGCCAAAAAGGGCCCAAATAAGCATTTTCTTGGTTTTCGCACTATAACTTTAGTTTAAGTTAATAGAAATCTATGAAATTTTGACACAAGGTTAATGACCACAAAAGAAAGGTTTGGATTGATTTTGGGAGTTTTGGTTTCAACAGTTTAGGAATGAGGGCCAAAAAAGGGCCCAAATATGCATTATTCTTGGTTTTCGCACAATAACTTTAGTTTACATTTGTAAGTAGATAGAAATCAATGAAATTTAAACACAATGTTTATGACCACAAAAGGAAGGTTAGTATTGATTTTGGGAGTTTAGGTCCCAACAGTTTAGGAATTAGGGGCCAAAAAGGTACCCTAATAAGCATTTTTCTTGGTTTTTGCACCATAAAGTTAGTATAAGTAAATAGAAATCTATGAAATTTAAACACAAGGTTTATGACTGTTTTGGTCCAAACAGTTTAGGAATAAGGGGCCCAAAGGATCCAAAATTAAACTTTCATCAAAATTGAATAATTGGGGTTCTTTGATATGCCGATTCTAACTGTGTATGAAGATTCTTTACTTTTGGTCCCATTTTCAAATTGGTCTACATCAAGGTCCAAAGGTTCCAAAATTAAACTTAGTTTGATTTTGACAAAAAATGAATCGTTTGGGTTCTTTGATATGCTGAATCTAAAAAGTACTTAGATTCTTGATTATTGGCCCAGTTTTCAAGTTGGTCCAAATCAGGGTCCAAAATTAAACTTTGTTTGATTTCATCAAAAATTGAATAAATGGTGTTCTTTGATATGCCAAATCTAACTGTGTATGTAGATTCTTCATTTTTGGTCCTGTTTTCAAATTGGTCTACATTAAAGTCCAAAAGGGTCCAAAATTAAATTTAAACTTAGTTTGAGTTTAACAAAAATTGAAATCTTGGGGTTCTTTGATATGCTGAATCCAAACTTGTACTTAGATTTTTGATTATGGGCCCAGTTTTCAAGTTGGTCCAAATCAGGATCTAAAATTATTATGTTAAGTATTGTGCAATAGCAAGTCTTTTCAATTGCACAGTATTGCGCAATGACAAGAAATATCTAATTGCACAATATTGTGAAATAGCATTTTTTTTTTTATTAGAGTTATCTTTCTTTTTCCAGAATAGTAAGCAAGAAATATCTAATCGCACAATATTGTGCAATAGCAAGATTTTTTTTTAATTGGAGTTATCTTTCTTTGTCCAGAATCAACTTAAATCTTTGTTATATACAATATTACTACCAACTGATAAATTAAAATAATCTTTACCATTCAGTGATAGCATAAGCAAGCAGTTTATTTACATCTTAATATTTTATGATGTATTTAAATGAGTAGTTATTGTTGCAAACTCCATTTGAAATTTTAATTGAGATTAGTTTTGGAATAAGGGAAAGGGGGATGTGATTAAAAAAATTGGGTTCAATTTTTCTCATTTGAAATTTTATAAATAAAAAGAAAATTTCTTCAAACATTTTTTTGAGAGGATTAATATTCAACAGCATAGTGAATTGCTCTAAGAGAAAATAAAAATTTTAAGTTCATTAGAACACATTCATTCTGTGTCAGAAACCTATGCTGTGTCAACTATTTGATCACAATCCAAATTTAGAGCTGAATCCAGCTTGAATGTTGTGTCCACCATACCTGCCCAACTGTTCAGGGTTCAACCTCTGCGGTCGTATAAAGCTAAGCCCTGCGGAGCATCTGGTTGTCAAGTGGCCGCATCCGTGTTCATCCTCAACCTTTATATATATGTTATGTATTATCATCAAATACACATTACATTTCATTATTATGAATGAACATGAATGCAATGCGGCCACTTTCATTTAAAAGACAGAAACCGTCTAAAATATTACTAAAATGCTAAAATTGTGAAGATTTCTGTAATTTAGCATGACTAAATGATGTTAGTACCCAATATATGTACATTGTATTGTCTAAAACATCCAATATTTGTGAAGCAGAACCATTCTACTTTCCAATAAATAGCTAAAAGATAACATTTTCACAATTTTGTAAAACTGTCATATTTTGGAGCCAAAAATGGGTTTTACTGAACCTACTCCTTTGTTTGGAAACACAATGTTGACTTTATAATTTTTCTGATTTTCATCGAAAACTATTTTTTTCCTCAAGAGATTGCAATCAAATATTATAAAAAGAAAACACTTTACCCTCAAAACTCATCAAAGATATCAGGCTTATACATTTTATGTGTACGCCAGACATGTTTTGTCTACAAGACTCATTGGTGACGTCAAGTTGGATCAAATTGATGGATGTTTGTGAACACTCAACCCTTCCCTTACCTGGGGACTGGTTTCAAACTGCTATGTGGAACATTATAAGTACAGGCAGACAATACTGTTGTTCATGATGTTTCATCAAGAATGAAGAACTACTTCTGCATGACATGAATTTTTACAATACTGTAAATTCAGAAATTATTGCATGCATTTATTATTGCAATATTTGAGAATTAAACAATAATTAGAGATTAATTATAAATGCAATTTTATGAAAATCTGGATACAGATATATGTATTCAATATAAGAATGAAATGTTCTATAATTGCAATATTAATACTCACCTAGTCACATTATTTGCATTAATAAAAACCTCCTAATAATTTCTGAATTTACAGTAACTAATTATCATATGATATTTCAGTTTTGTATTAACATGATTAAATCTATTGGTTTTTGTGTTATTTTTTTGTAGAGATTTTTCCTGTGCCAACATCAGATGATATTCCAACGCATAGTACTCCAGTTAAGGTATGATTTATAAGAAAATAGATTTCAACACATATTATCCAGGTGAAATAAAATCTTTGAAAACTATTCCGACACAGCTGTAATTTTTTTTTTATTAAATTGGTACAGCTTTTACTAAAAGATTGAGTATCCACTGGGGTATGATAATTTTGCATTTATGACAATAAACAACTTCAAGATCATTTTTAAATCCATAAATAAAATTGACAAAACCATAGTATTACATCAATGTTCTGATATATAAAGTGACAAAACCATAGTATTACATCAATGTTCTAATATATAAAGTGACAAAACCATAGTATTACACCAATGTTCTGAAATTTGATTTGTTACAGATTGAAAATTGATGAATAGGCTGTGATGCAGTGGTAAAATATTAGGCAAAAGTTCCAAATGAATCCCCAACAAATAAAAAAACAAACATATTGACACATAGGTATTGCTTTCTAAGGACAGCATCAACAAAGTCAATTGTTAAGTTTTCTACTTATTAATAAAGTGAGTTGGAACAATTTGTTATAGATCATTGATATTTGACATAAAATTGTATGACTATATCAGTTTGACTACTTTTTAATACCCTATGCTCAAGGTCATGGTCCTGTGACTTTTGAATTAGCAATTTTCAATGATATGTTAATTAAATAAGAAATGTTGCTGTCCATCAGATTGTCTTTTTTTGAATTTTATGACAATAGACAGATGTCAACAGTTTATCTTTGATCATTTTTGAATGATATGTAGGCAATTGTGCTGCACTTTCTTGGTAATTCTGAAAAATCTATAACATCACCCTGGATTGTTGTCTTAAAGTTTACATTCATCAATAACTTTGTCTAAGCTTTATGGAATTTTATGACATTCAGACAAAAGCTTGTAAATGACTGAAACACAGTACCCAGAGCAAATTTTGAAAATATATAATTCCATTTTTTCCTTCTTTTACTGATAAATGGATTTCAATATTTTTTACAATTAACAAGAAGGTACAGTCATGACAGTCTGGGTTAAAAATTTAATATACGTCAAAAGTTTGTCAAACCATCATACAATTTTATAAGACTTTGGCAGAATCTGCTTTATCATGTTTATCATCATGATCATGTTTATGGTTAAATAATGTCTAAAACAAACTTTAATTATTTTTTTTTTTTCAATTTTCAGTACATTTCTGATAGAGGGACTTGTTTTACAGTTTAAATTCACATTTTTTCCTTAAGAAGAAAGATAAGAAGTTAGCAAAAACCTGTAACTCTACTTTTGCTATATAGATGTTGCTCTTTTACTAAATATTAATTCAAAATTTGGTGGCTATTTTGAACTATCCCATCAAACTAGAGATAAAGGTTTAAAGGTTACAACAGATACAGTTAAGTCGGCCTCATATCTTGACTTACATCTAGAAATTGACAATGAGGGTCAGTTGAAAACAAAACTTTACGACAAAAGAGATGATTTCAGCTTTCCAATTATGAACTTTCCATTTCCAGTAGCAACATTACAGCAGCACCTGCATACAGAGTATATATCTCCTAATTGATATGATATTCCTGTGCTTGCATTTCCTATCAGGTTTCTTGATAAAGGGTTGCTGCTCACAAGGAAGCTATTAAACCAAGAGTTCCGAATGGGGATCAGAAGTTGAAATCATCTCTTCGTAAATTTTATGGACACCAACACGAGTTGGTTGACCGTTATGGAATAACCGATTCACAAATGATATTGGATATGTTCCTTATGTAGTAATTACAATCCCTTCCCTTTCATGAATGTGACCTACCAATAATTAGACTATTACCAGATTTGTTATAACATATAAGCAAATTGACGGGTGCCACATGTGGAGCTGGATCTGCTTACTTCTGTTTTTTGGTGGGGTTTGTGTTACTTATTCTTTAGTTTTCTACATTGTATGTTGTGTCATGTGTTCTATTGTTTGTCTGTTTGTCTTTTTCATTTTTAGCCAGGCGTTGTCAGTTTATTTTCAATTTATAAGTTTGATTGTCCCTCTGGTATCTTTCTTCCCTCTTTTACAGACAGTCTGGGATTGATTTGATAAATTTGAAAACCTTCATGGATTGAAATGACATTTGGACAGATGCTTATTTTTTTACCATGCAAAAATGCTCTATATTCAAAGGAAGCCATTACTTTTAATAAATCAAAAGACACTACTTGCTGTCATGTACAGTTAGTTGATGGTAATGGAATAATATTTCACAGATGATAACAGATATGTTCCTTATGTCTTAAGTAATAATACATTGATATTAATTACGAAATACTCCTATAAAAATCCCACAGAGTCCCTATCTTAACTACAATCTGTCCCTTTTTCCTGATTGTGACCTACAAAATTTGACTTATTACCAGGTTTTTACTAACATGAACAACATGATGGATGTCACATGTATAGCAAGATCAGCTTACCCTTTGGGATCTGTAGCACCTGAGATCACTCCAGTTTTTGTTGTAGGTCATGTATGCTTACTTTTTAGTTTTGTGTACTGTTGTTTGCCTGTTGGTCTTTTTTGGTTTTAAGCCATAGTGTTGTCAGTTCTGATATCTTTGCCTTGTTTTTATATGCATAATAATTTTTCACCCACTTGATTTAATTTTAGATAATGTTGCAGTAATTTGAAGGGTGTCAGTACTATATGAATTCACTCTTTCTACCTGTTTTGAAAATTATATAGTTCATAACAATTTCTCATTTTCTTATATGTGTGTGTTTATTAATTTGAAAATCTTTGTTTGCAATATTTAAGAAATAAAACATGGGGCTTGAATTTATACTAATTTTACCATCATGGCCCATGGGTTGGCCCTTTGTGCTAAATACTTTACCTCAAGTGACAGCGAGGGGTAAAATAACAGCATACAGGGCAATTTTTTTTGGATCGAAGCGCTCTAGGTGAAGGCAAATATTTGCCATTCCCATAAATAAACGCACTATTAACTTAACGTAATGTCTTATATGTATAAATAAAAAATAGCTTGTAACAATTTTTAGCATCGCTTGATTATGTTTCCCAAATGTGATGATTTTCTGTTTTACAAGCATGTATTTCAAGTAAAATGGTTATATTCTTACATCATTGTTCTTTGACGTCAGGTAGCTTAATAAATAAAAACGCATAGGACGTTGGAGTACGATCGAAACAGCATTAACAATACACAGGTGTGTACCTACTCAAAGCATATGAAGCATGTCATAATGAATTCAATTTTTTTCATGAGGGCCTGTGGGAATATTAATTTTGTAGCTTACTGTGTGATCCTCTTTTAATGAAGAATTATTATTATTATCATGGGTATTAATATTATACTGTTTTTACTATAAATATGTATGCAATTATAATTGAATTTACAGTAATGTGAATTGAACTTTTTGATTTTGTAGCATTCTATTCCACCATTTACGACAAAGAGTAGATCTCATTCCAAAAAAGTATTAAGTGTTCCTCCACAAGGTTTATCTCATCCATCAACCTCAGCACCTTCAACTCTTTCACTCAAACACTATAATGAGGCACATTCTCTTAAAGATTATGAATATAAATATGGATCATGGGACATAGATAAAACACCAAAGACCAATGATGTACCTAAAGAGGACAATAAATATGTACAAATATTCCAGGATGTTTCTAAAGAGGAAAAGAAATATGTACAAATATTAAAGGATGATAATCTTATCTCATTACCTAATCAATTAGAAAATATGAGACATGAAAATCAGCATTCAGAAAACTCTAAACATCTTGGTTTACATAAACATGATAAATCAGGTTCAAACACGGGAACCAGAAATCATTCTAATCACAACCATAGCCGATCACTTAATCCAATCAGTTCACTATCAACTAACAACCAATCCTCTAAGGTACCTGAGGGTGTAGATGATTCTTTTCATGGTCTGTTTAATAAACATTCTCAACATTCTGCAAACCATGTGAAGGAGTTGTTTAATTCTGAACCAAAAGACAAAAAAGAGGACAATTCTAAGAGAGAACACACTATTCATACTGGGTCATTCAGAGTTCAGACTGACAGTGTAAAGGAAGTTGTTGATAACAATGACAATGCTCCTGGAAGTCCAAGGGGTTACTTTCGACATGGTAATGGAAAGCTGACCGAACAGTTCTCTCTGAAGGTAAGTACCTCTAAAAGCATATAAGCGATTTGGGGTCTTTTTGGTGTTCATTCAGAAAATGATAATGCATTTTAAAAATGGCATCTTGAAATCACCAACAAAGAGATATATGCAGACACTTTACACTTTTATCGGTAATAAATTACAGTACAAACCTTAAATTGCATGTTTTCTTATAGTTGTGATAGCAGAATTTAAAAGGATGTCCAAAGACCTAACTTTAAAACTAGATTTATGAACTGAAAAAAAGATCCAAAGAATCACAGACAAACTCTGCCAAAATCACAGTAATTTTTAAGGAATTATATATACATTGTGTAGTTCTTTAAAGTCTCAGTATCATAACTCTTTTTCTAGCTAATAGCAGGTTAGGCTTGGTATTATGTCACTTTTTTATAGATGCTTACATGTGTTCCTTGTATTTATATGTTAAATCAAATGGTTGAATAGGACAAGCACACTTTCCATTATCTTAATTAATTTTTTAGTTAAATAATCAAGAATTCTCATAATATTCTAATGACATAATAAAGGCACCTTTAACCAATGGAACTTACCTAAAATAAATCAAATTAAATATATACAGCAATAACTGCCCTCCTCTATGGGCAAAAAAAGATTTGGTTTTGAAGTTTGGCTGTACCTTTGTATGTGCATTCATTGTAGGCTGTAAACAATACACCTACTTTATGTACTTAATGATATCAGTGGGAGATCCAGGGGGAGGTTTCGGGGGGGTTGGTGGACCCCCTTTTTTCAGTCGATCAATGCATTTGAATGGCGACATATAGTTGGAACCCCCTTTGTCCTGGGTTGGGACCCCCCCCCTTTTTAAAATGGCTGGATCCGCCCCTGGATATGATATGTACAAGGATGACAGTAATATATATACATGTAAAATGATGTATAAGATACACATTAAATTATTTACAAATGTTGATAAGATACATAATCAATACTAACCCTTGAATTAATACATGCACTCATGAAGTATACTTAAGAAATAATTCATGGAAGCCATATATTGTTAGAAATTTACACATGGCCTGAGTCGCTATTTTTAAATTTAATTCTGAGTGTTTGTGTCGTTTGTGGTTTTTAAATGGATTTTCGAAGGAAAAATTGGTTATTGATTTGGGGATGTTCAGCCCCCAGGCTGCTGCCAAACAGTGTCCATTCATTGATATGGAAATTTTTTGACAATTTTTTTTCAAATTAAGATATGTTGTTTCCTGTGACCAAATGAAGGTAAAGTTTAATTTTCAGGATTTTAGCTTTCCTCATTGTTAAGTTATATCCTTGCCAATAGCCAAAGTGGTACTTATTATGTGATTGAGTTATTCCATATGAACAGAAATGGTAAATTTGATTACAGATAAGTTATAGATTTTTTGCAGACATTGTATTAATGTTTTAAAAATCCTTATTTAAAGGACTGGATACTCAGTGGGCAGTCACTCCTATAAACACTGATAAAGAGTAACACCCTACTTAGTACTAACTATATCAGCATGATCAGGGAAATGTGTCTTAATAGTAAAACTTGCCTTGCTAATCAATTTTGTGATTTTTTAAAAGTGTATACTATTTATCTATTATAGTTTTTTTTCATGTACAAGACAAAAACCCCCAAAAATGACAAAAAATCACCATTAAATAGCCATTAAATAGCAATAACTTCAAGGAGACATCAGATGATTTCCTCTACCTTGTCTTAAATTTTTTATCCTCTTTTGTGTTTTGAGCAAACGCTTAAAAAGATTGTGAGTTTAATCAGACTAAATGACCAGCAAAGCATGCTTAAAAAAAGGACAAACACATATACAATGATATATGAATACAGTTAAATAAACCAAGATATGATTTTTCAATATAAAACAATATTTTTGTAAACAGATATAACAATTGTCAATTGTTTGCTACATTTCTGGGTATTGGGAAAACTTTTTTGCCATTCCCATTTATTAAAAATGTTCAAACACTTTTAACTACCAAAATTAATATTGGATTCTCTATTGAATGAACAAATTAACAATTTCATGAATTTGTGGACTCTAAGATATATACATTTGTATTCAATAAAAAAAAAAAAGTGTGGCAAATGACTGAACAACATGTGTAGTATTTTTTGTTTTCATAGTCTTTTTTGAATTACAGGGAAACAGTTCAAGTATGGATACATCAACTATAAATAAGCAAAGACGTGAGATTCAGATGCTGGTTGGTGAGTTGAGAGATCGTGATCGTGAGCTTAATGAGATGACACAAGCACATCAGCATCAGTTACAGGCATGGGAACAGGACAGACATAGGCTATTAGCACTTGAAGAAAAATGTCATCAATATCAAGGTATTATATTCATGAACTATATGGGTGATTTGAACATTGTTTGTTCTGTTATCTTTATATCTTTATACAAACAAAAATATGTGTACACCCATGAAAGGTCAACACCCTTGTCAATACTTTCAATGATGATGGAAGGTAAACGGCCTTGACTGGCTTTACAGCCCTCACATGGTTGGTAATACTTTCAAATTGAGTCGAACTGATTTATATACTCAGTTTCATAAACTGGTTACAATTCTATTAAAATTTAAAGAAGTGTTGTGGTTGTTTCCATTTCACTAGTTTAATACTGTTATACATTTTCTCATATGGTTATATATAAGTTTGTTATATATTTTTTTCGCATGCAGAGATATTTGTAGTGTCACACTGCATGGAGTGTGATGCAAAGGAGTAGAGGCAAAAGGGCTCTTATTTGGCCTAAATATTCCTGCAAATTTAAAAGTTACATGTATAGTACATATTCTTACATTTGTTCAAACTAGACTCAGGTGCAAGGTTTTTATACGACCGCAAATGTTGAAATTTCGTCGTATATTGCTATCACGTTGGCGTCGTCGTCTGCGTCGTTGTCGTCGGCGGCGGCGTCCGAATACTTTGTTTTCGCACTATAACTTTAGTAAAAGTGAATAGAAATCTATGAAATTTTAACACAATGTATATGACCATAAAAGGAAGGTTGGTATTGATTTTGGGAGTTTTGGTCCCAACATTTTAGGAATTAGGGGCCAAAAAGGGCCCAAATAAGCATTTTCTTGGTTTTCGCTCTATAACTTTAGTTTAAGTCAATAGAAATCTATGAAATTTTTACACAAGGTTTATGACCACAAAAGAAAGGTTGGGATTGATTTTGGGAGTTTTGATTTTAACAGTTTAGGAATTAGGGGCCAAAAAAGGGCCCATATAAGCATTATTCTTGGTTTTTGCACAATAACTTTGGTTTAAGTAAATAGAAATCAATGAAATTTAAACTCAATGTTTATGACCACAAAAGGAAGGTTGGTATTGATTTTGGGAGTTTAGGTCCCAACAGTTTAGGAATTAGGGGCCAAAAAGGGACCCAAATAAGCATTTTTCTTGGTTTTCGCACCATAACGTTAGTATAAGTAAATAGAAATCTATGAAATTTAAACACAAGGTTTATGACCATAAAAGGAAGGTTGGTATTGATTTCGGGAGTTTTGGTCCCAACAGTTTAGGAAAAAGGGGCCCAAAGGGTCCAAAATTAAACTTTGTTTGATTTCATCAAAATTGAATAATTGGGGTTCTTTGATATGCCGAATCTAACTGTGTATGTAGATTCTTAACTTTTAGTCATGTTTTCAAATTGGTCTACATTAAGGTCCAAAGGGTCCAAAATTAAACTTCGTTTGATTTTGACAAAAAATTAATCGGTTGGGTTCTTTGATATGTTGAATCTAAAAATGTACTTAGATTCTTGATTATTGGCCCAGTTTTCAAGTTGGTCCAAATCTGGGTCCAAAATTAAACTTTATTTGATTTCATCAAAAATTGAATAAATGGGGTTCGTTGATATGCCAAATCTAACTGTGTATGTAGATTCTTCATTTTTTGTCCCGTTTTCAAATTGGCCTACATTAAGGTCCGAAGGGTCCATAATTAAACTAAGTTTGATTTTAACAAAAATTAAATTCTTGGGCCTCTTTGATATGCTGAATCTAAACATGTACTTAGATTTTTGATTATGGGCCCAGTTTTCAAGTTGGTCCAAATCAGGATCTAAAATTATTATATTAAGTATTGTGCAATAGCAAGTCTTTTCAATTGCACAGTATTGTGCAATGGCAAGAAATATCTAATTTCACAATATTGTGAAATAGCATTTTTTTTTTTTAATTAGAGTTATCTTTCTTTGTCTAGAATAGTAAGCAAGAAATATCTTATTGCAAGAATTTTTTTTAATTGGAGTTATCTTTCTTTGTCCAGAATCAACTTAAATCTTTGTTATATACAATATATATTCACTTTTTACTACCAACTGATAAATTTAAATGATCTTTACCATTCAGTGATAACAAGCAGTTTTTTTACATCTTAATATTTTATGATGTATTTAAATGAGTATTTATTGTTGCAAACTCCATTAGAATATTTTAATTGAGATTAGTTTTGGAATAAGGGAAAGGGGGATGTGATTAAAAAATTGGGTTCAATTTTTCTCATTTGAAATTTCATAAATAAAAAGAAAATTTCTTCAAACATTTTTTTGAGAGGATTAATATTCAACAGCATAGTGAATTGCTCTAAGAGAAAACAAAAATTTTAAGTTCATTAGAACACATTCATTCTGTGTCAGAAACCTATGCTGTGTCAACTATTTAATCACAATCCAAATTTAGAGCTGAATCCAAGTTGAATGTTGTGTCCATACTTGCCCCAACCGTTCAGGGTTCAACCTCTGCGGTCGTATAAAGCTACGCCCTGCGGAGCATCTGGTTAGAAAATATAAACAAATTTTATATTGAATGGGTTACCCTGGCAACAAATGATGACAAAATTTGCATATTTTGTTTAATTTATAGATTTGCCTTGTTTTTCATCAAATTTAAAGTATATTTTAGATTAAAAAGTATAATCACACCGAATAAACAGCTTTATATTTGGTGAGATTATGTAAATAGTTATAATAAAGCTTTCCTTAAATAGTTTTTTTGTTTATTATATAAATCTTGGCTGCAGATGATGTTTCTTCAAAGGGAATAAAGTTGGACAACTACAAAAATTCTGAATTTTCATATTATTTATGAAAATGGAACATATTATGACGTTATTGTGACGTCATCAGATAAAAATCATAAAGGGGCACTAGCTGTCAAAATCACATTCACAGATTTGACTGAAATTCTCATATTTGAAATTTATAACACTAAAACACATTTCCAACTTATAACAAGTCTAAAATAAACAGTTAACAGTGCATATATACTTGATGATATATATCAGCATTTCATGTGTTTTTTCGTCTAAAAGCCATCTAATTAACTATTGAGATAGCCCCCAAAACTACAGATGGTCAAATAACATGATATACACATAAACAAAAATAAAATTTTAGTAGTAATAAAATGAACTGGCCATAGGTTTATTAATTATTACATATACTGTATATAATTACAGATTAATAATTTGAGTTGATATCAAGCGATATCCAATAATCACTGGTTATGATACTTATGTTAAACATTTCATTTACTCTTATGCCTTGTTTACACCTACATTTAATTTGAATTGAAATATGTTTTTGTTAATAAGAATTAGTTAATTGGCACTAATTGGAATTAAACTATGGCATGGACACTTTCTAAATTGTAATTTGAATCTAATCTGCTAATTATAATCAATCAAATGATAATGCAATTAAAATTCAATATCATTCCGACAGTAAAGCAAATCTGACACGTATTGCAATTGGTATTTGAATTGGAATTTGGATGTAAAACAATTCAAGTGCCAATTAAAGTATAAATTAGAAGTAGTATTTTAACGCAAATCGAATTTGAAATTATATGTTAACGCAGCATTAATTTAGTAGTGACATTTAAATGTAGTGAACTACTTTACACTTACAGAGGAGGTAAAGCACAGAACTAAACAGTTAAGACAAGCCATTGCACAGCTAAGGTCAATGAGAAATGAAACTACATCACAAAACTCAACATTGGAGACAACACAAGATCAACTGAATAGAATTACAGAGGAAAATTCTAGACAGGTCACATATTTGCAGGATTTAAAGGTATAAGATGATTCCTGCAAATAGTTTATCTTGGTGAAATCAGTAGAATAGATTTGAATTTTGTTCATAGAGCTTATTCAATTAGCATACAAAAATATGCCTACTAGCTAATTCAGAGCAATAGCTATTAATTCCCCTTACATATATATACATGGCCCAAGACCACAATTAATGACCCCGCTTTTCGTTGCTCACAAATATAGTTCCTTTTAAATAGAGTGTATTTTTCCTTAATTTTTTTTCTTTCCCTTCCTCACTCATTTCTTTGATTTTTTTTGGTGGAAATGAAAGAAGAGAGGTGAAAATTTTTTTGGGATGTTGTATTTAAACTGATTTTGATATGGAATGAGTGATTAGGCCAAGTGCAAAAAGGTAGTATTTACAGTTTTCGGAACATCTCTTGACTTGTCCATAGGGGTATGGATGTGTATTGGCTAAATTTGTAAAAGTGATTGCTTCAATCTTTCTGAATTTTGAATATATATTTGGACTAGTACTATACATTACACACACAAAAAATTTGACAAAAGTGCATGGTGCAATTTTTTTAATGATGCAAAACGTTCTAAAGAACTGATAGAGAAATTAATTGTGGTCTGTGGCCACATGTGAAAGGACTCTCTTAGGGTGTAAAATGATAACCTGAAAATTTATAGGGTTATGATGGTTTTATATAACTATAGATTAAAATAAACTCACTGATGGTCAGTGAGTTTGATGGTAACATTGAAATTGGCACAAATACAAATATAACAAGTAGCTGCATACATGTAGTTAGTAAAAAATTATTAAGCTGAATCTAGTTATATATTATCTGTAAGTATGGGTATCAATATATTGAATAATCTTGACATACAGATAGAAGTCTCGACAGATTAATGTTCAGGAAAATTCTACGTCGACAAAGCCTTAAAAGTTAGAAAACTCAACTTAATCACCCATTAATCTTCAGATTTTTATGCCCCATCTGTTCGTTTATCCATTCATTTATTAATAAGATTACCCTTTGCTAGTAACTAGTAACTATGTATCATACTATTTAATTAAATCATAGATTACTGTTTTATACATATTATATCAATATCTTTAATACTTACATGTATATATGAAGACTACTTTATTACTGAATATGTATGGAATAGGCTAATATTTTTGTATTTCAAAAATTAATATTTTTGATTGATATGGATAAATAACTGTTAATGTCAGAACTTAATAGTAAAAACATCATTCAATTGACATAACTTATCATATTCATGTTAAGTTCATGTTGGGTTTTTATTTTTTTGCTGTTTTTCTCAACCTACCTGTCTGAATGTGTCTGAAAAATAATTGATATATGTTTCAAAAGTGCTAATTATTACATTTGTTGCAATGAATTCATTGATTTCCCAGTGAAATAAAAAGAGATAATTTCACATGTGAAATAAACAAGGTTATTTCACTCTCTGTCGTCATACAACAATATACAATTATGGCCTGCTGAGGAGGTGAATTTCCAAAATGGTCAACCTGAGGAAAAGTTATTTCACGAGGGCCTTAGCTGGAGGGGAATAACCCTTACTCAGGTTTACCATTTTGGATATTCACAGACTCAATGGCTCATAATTGTTTATTTTTCTACTGCCATTTCGTGTATGTACAACAAAGGTAGACTCTTATATAGATGGCCATGAAAAGGACCGTTTACACTAGATGAATTTCCAAGTCTTGTAAGGTCATGTTTGTCATCACCTGATGAACTTCTAATCTGGCCGTTGCCATATTTTTTTTTGTTTATCTGACTTTCAGTGACAACATACTTTATAGGGAGTCAACTCTTGATCATTGAGAACAACAAGGATTATTCACTGGTGAATGATAGGGTTGTTCGATGGAGGCTTAAATTTGTTAGGGTTATTCAGAGTGGAATAATAGCGTTGTTTGATTGAGTCTTCAATTTGTTAGGGTTATTCTGCAGGGAATAATAGAGTTGTTTCGATAGAGGCTTCAATGTGTTAGGGTTATTCAGTGGGGAACTATAGGGTTGTTCAATGGCGAATTCAACTTGTTAGGGTTATTCATTGCTCTTGCCAATTTTTGGAAAAACATCGAAATTAAACTATGAGACATGATTTGTTTTAACCAATCAACTATTTACTATATAAGATGAAAATTTGAAATAATATACAATTATGGCCTGTTGAAAAGGTTAATATCCAAAATTGTCAACACGAGAAGGTTACTTCAATGAGGGCGCAGCCCGAAGTGAAATAACTTCTGTGGGTTGACAATTTTGGATATTCATTGATTCTAAGGAGCCACAATTGTTTTATTATACGGATCTAACAGTGGAAAGGCCTTTCGAATACTTTCTATATTTTTTAAACTTTACAAAACAAAGTCAAAGACAAGCTGATGTTTGAAAATACATTTGTGTTCTAGAATTTCTAGAATGTACAACAAAGGTAGAATCTTTTTGTAAAATATTGATGGCCCTGAAAAGGACTGTTACTCTATAAGAGCTATCATCAGCTGCTGGCACTCTATTCATGTCCAATGCCTTATTTCCTTGTCTATCTGTGTGCTTCTAGTGTAACGTGAACGCTGCCATTTTGTTTATTTACGTCTGTTACGTCATTATTATGGGAGATAACTCAAGTACAAATTAACAATCTCAAAAGGTTATTCACCAGTGAATAATAGGGTTATTCAGCGCTGGTGGAAATTTTTTAGGGTTTTTCGTCCTTCCATGCAATTGAATTATTCCATGTCACGTGATAACGTTTCACCCAATAGAATTGTTTAAAATATATGTAAGGTATAATAATAAGAGTTGTCAAGAAGTTGTCGATAACATGGGATCCACACGAATTGTGAATGCATAGAAAAAGATATAATTCCTTACAATTTCTACATTAATTTCATTATAAAAAAGCGTTTTGCCAAAATAATAATCAAAGAATTCAAATATTGAAAAAATATTCAACTTGTGACAACAACACTGATGATTAACTCATGTGCTTAGTGAATTAATGTGTGTTCAGTCACTCCTTTAATATTATACAATTACTGTCTTTTGATGAGGTATATATGTGGTTTTATTGACTTTTGAAAAACTGATATTCAATGAGGCCAAACCACATATTTACCGAAACAAAAGACAGTAACTGTCTTATTCCATATTCTGAGAGAAATGTATGTAATGGGAAATTATAATACCAAAACCAATTGTACATCAAACATTTTTTTACCAAAATTATACTTGTAATAGCATGTGACATTTTGCACGGTAAATACACTTTTTCCGCAGGGGTAATATGCTTATTTATTCAAAATCTTATTTATATACAAAAACCTACTAAATTTTTATTAATATGGAATAATTTCATTATTTGAACCTGCGATTAGTTATTTTATAATTATCTGATATTTTAACAAAAACTTTTCATAAATCAAATATCTTCTTTTCTTTTATTAATTGAAAAAATTACCCCTTGCTTTTGAGTTGTAACATTGTATATTTTATCATTCAATATATATACAGGATGAAAATACAAGATTAAGAAGTGTATTAAAAGACATTTCCAGTATAAAGGGACAGTTTCAAGCCAGAGAACAGGAGCTTATCACTAAAATTAAACTGAAGGTTTGTTGTACTTGACTGAATTACTTTTTATAAGGGGTTCTCTGCATCAAGCAGCTCATCAGGTACTTTTTTTATCTTTTCATTTGTCCTCTTTTTCAACATGTAGAGAACGAAAATATGCATATAAAATTGAAAATGGAAATGGGGAATGTGTAAAAGAGACAACAACCCGACCATAGAAAAAACTACAGCAGAAGGTCACCAACAGGTCTTCAATGTAGCGAGAAATTCCCGCACCCAGAGGTGTCCTTCAGCTGGCCCCTAAACAAATATATATACTAGTTCAGTGATAATGATTGCCATACTGATTTCCAAATTGTACACAAGAAACTAAAATTAAAATAATACAAGACTAACAAAGGCCAGAGGCTCCTGACTTGGGACAGGCGCAAAATGCAGCAGGGTTAAACATGTTTATGAGATCTCAACCTTCCCTCTATACCTCGAGCCAATGTAGAAAAGTAAATGCATAACAATACGCACATTAAAATTCAGTTCAAGAGAAGTCAGAGTCTGATGTCAGAAGATGTAACCTAAGAAAATAAAGAAAATAACAATAATACATAAATAACAACAGACTATTAGCAGTTAACTGACATGCCAGCTCCAGACTTGAATTAAACTGATTGAAAGATTATGATTTCATCATAGGAATATCTGGCACAATCCTTCCGGTTAAGGATTTAGTATCATACCATCATAACATATATGAGTAGAACATAACTGTGTCATGCCAACAACTGGTTTTTGAATAAATATGTTTAGTCCCGATGCAAAGACCCTATAAGTGAATTAATATTGACGCCAAAATATGCAATCTTTAATGCTCTGACAACAGTATCGTAACTTTAACCCTTCATAATAAGTCTATTTTAAAGGTTTTAAATATACATGGATGTATTTATTTTTACTTCTTAAATATTTTAATGTGTGTAATTCATCAACACTAAGTTAGTTTTTTTGTATGGTGTATCATGAATATCTTATAAGCTGCCGTATGTTTAGATATCTGTTCCCTGCAATAATTTGCTTGGTTGATATTGCAGATAACTGTTTCTTTTTTTAATGGGTAGTAAGAAAGGTAATACACAGAACAACTAAAAATACTGAAATGATGGTATAAATTTCTTCAACACAAGCCATGTGTAAGTAATAAGTGTTCTGAATTGCTGATTGAAAGACTTTTGTTATTAAAAGTTTTTAAGATGAGATGAAATTAGGAATCAAGTATAGGATTCTGTTACACAGAGAAATATCTGCAATCATAATTATCTACTCACAAACCACTGTTATATGTGATATGAGTCAATGTTTTGCATTTACATTTTATTTTACTTCTTCAATTTGTGTTTCCTCATATAAATGTTTAGTAGGAGTTAAAGTTGGCAACTCCGAAGTTACTCCTATAATATACTGATGTATTTTCAATCCACTTCATTCCAAATCTTTGATTCCAAACAGTTGTGGTTTTACACAAGCCTGGCTTTTAAATTTATATTTTATTTTTCTACTTAGGATAAGGACTTAGAACTGGCTACAGCTCAAATAAAGGAGTTAAGTGACAGATTACGCCAATTAGACATCAGATCCAGGGAGTGTCAGGAGAGAGAGCTGGACTCAGTTAATCAGACAAATCACTGGAAGGATCAGTATATAAAGATGAAAAATAATCTGAAGGAATCTAGTGGTATTAAAATCATAGACTTAATGTACATTAAGAATATTTTTGCTTTTCCTTCAAGATGAATGAAATGTATAGGCTATTGTGGTTTTTAAAAAAATCTGGGTCAGTAGTGTAAAAACAAATCTTGAAATATTTTGAGAAAATGAAATGTGTTGTATAAGCCATTGACAGCGCAACCTTATGATACAAAAACTGAAAGTGTTAAAGCTTTTGTGTAACTGATTGATAATTTTACAGCAAGTCTTGATTTTTGCCGAGCCTTCCATTTTTGTCTAAAAAGCGAGACATAGCGGCCACAAATATTCACTCTAGTTTCTGCCGTATTTAACTACATGTATTTAATGAACTTGTTTATGATAAAAAGCTAGTATCTAGTAGAGAATGGTAAAGGGGGTACTGAACAAGGAAACACATTAAATAAAAATCGCAAAAATGTTGCACAAAATATAAAAATCGGGAAAAACGAAGCACGAGAAATAATCATAAGTATGAAGGAAAAAAGTACCAAAAGTAATTATTCAGTCATTCTTGGAGATCATGCAGCGTTTATTTGGACATAGAGACCTTGCGGTCAACTTTTAGCGTTTGCTACTTGCATCTTATTTGAAAAAAAATTATTATTCATAGTAATCTGATGGACTTCATAGACATTACTGGGACTATTAGACTGTTAGTATACTAGTCCCAGATACCATACATATTGCAAAAGAAGAAAGGTAACAACATACATCAATTACTATTAGATTACACAATTTTCAGAAGGTATTATAACATACCGATGTTCTAATCAAATGCACTACATGGACAAGAAATTAACGAGCACAGACATGAAACAAGGAAAATAAATAAGAGGAAACACGAAGCAAGCATATCAAGTCAAACACAAGAAAACAAAAAGTAAAACTTCAAAATATGGGAAATAAAAAGGCAGAAAAGGTTGCACGAAAATAACCCTTTACCACCATCCTAGAAGGAAATTTTATTAATTTAAAAGTTTTGTTCCTGCTTTTCCGTATTTTACTTATAAATGGACTTAGTTTTTCTTCCAATAACATTACATAAAGTCTACATTTAAAGTTTTAAAATCATTTATTTGATTCATAAACTATCCTGGATTTTTACTAAACTTGGACAGAAGCTTCTTATAATCAAAAGATATTTTAGAGAGGAATATTTTTATGATTTGTTTTCCTCATGTTTGTTTAGCCTGTGATAAACAGCAAAAGTAGGCAAGATACTGTGTTCCGTGGAACCCTGACTTTTTTTCTACTACTCTGAGTCCCAAGATCCTGTTTTCTCACAGTTTATTGTAATGCCCCATCTGTTGCCAGAGGCATGCATTAAGTGTTACCCTTTACCATCTGTATTTCCATAAGTACATAACAAAATTGGTCTCTGTTCTCTAACTTTAGTTTGATCCTTTAAGCTGATTTTTTTTGTTTCTGTTCCCTAATATTATCTTGCCTCAACCAAATCATGCAAACGCTATAAAACTTATACACAATGCTTATTACCACACATTATTATTCATAGAAAAAAATATCGGAATCATATATTTAAAAAAAATAATTATACCCGCGAGCCCCCTTAAGGTACAGTTGTTGGACTTTAATAAAATATATAAAAGTAGTCCAAAGTAGTATAGGAAGTAATTCATTTAAAATAAGGTTTTAAGTAAGTCAAAATCATGGCTAGATTTTGTTTCAAAATAAAGTTTTTAAGAAATATTTTTATTAGATATGTGTCTCCAGACCTGAAAGGTTAGCCTAAGTCATAACTAGCTAATATGAAAACTTTTGTAAAAAAACTGTATCAAATGCTTAGCCCTTTAATATGAATTGTTTATAGCTTTTATATCTCACAATTCATGAGTTTGCTAAATTGCAATCAACGCGTCTGGTTGTTTGTCCAACACATATTTTCTTCACACTTTTCTCCAGGACTACTGAACAGAATTACTTCATATTTGGCCTCCATCATGACATTGATGTGAGGTGTGAATAATGTTGGAAAATGCAGACATTGGCTGCTTGTTGCTAAAACTTTTTTTCAAAAATTTCTCAATATGATGTATATACTTTTTCAAACACTTACTTTCTGTTTTCTTGTTCTTTGATCATGAGTTATGGCATCCTTAGTATGACAATTCACATGCAACTTCTTGTTTTTATTGGAATTATTTTCTTTACTGTAGATGTTTTAAAGAAAAAAGATGAGGAGTTACAAAATCAGATGACAATAACTGACCAAACTAAACAAGTGCTAGGAAAGTTACAGGAGGAGTATAGTAAGTGTCTTTCAGCCAAAGTTGTTATTTCCCTTTAATTATTGGAAAAATATCATTTTGTCATAAAACACATTTGATAACAAATTGTTTAAAGCTTTTAAATGAACAACTTGTTTTGGTTGCAATTGTGGTAAATTTCCTAAATAATATGGTTGCAAACTTCATTGGAAATTTGAATTGAGATTTTGACCATATCTTGAGAGAAAAAATTTTGGTCAAGCCTGGGACTTTTGTCACAGAAAGCTTGTCATAGCGATTGTGAGCATAAGCTTACTCCTTAAAAGCTTTATATTTTAGAGGGTTGAAGACCTAGCTGCTTCATACTTTGTATATGGATGTCTCATGTTATGAATTTTCCTTCTGTCACATGTCCATTGTTCTTGACATCATTTTCATGGGTCAGTGACTTCTTGAAAAAAAGTTAAGATTTTTATACGACCGCAAATTTTGAAAAAATTTTCGTCGTATATTGCTATCACGTTGGCGTCGTCGTCGTCGTCGTCGTCGTCGTCGTCCGAATACTTTTAGTTTTCGCACTCTAACTTTAGTAAAAGTGAATATAAATCTATAAAATTTTATCACAAGGTTTATGACCACAAAAGGAAGGTTGGTATTGATTTTGGGAGTTTTGGTCCCAACATTTTAGGAATTAGGGGCCAAAAAGGGCCCAAATAAGCATTTTCTTGGTTTTCGCACTATAACTTTAGTTTAAGTCAATAGAAATCTATGAAATTTTGACACAAGGTTTTTGACCACAAAAGAAAGGTTGGGATTGATTTTGGGAGTTTTGGTTTCAACAGTGTAGGAATTAGGGGCCAAAAAAGGGCCCAAATAAGCATTATTCTTGGTTTTCGCACCATAACTTTAGTTTAAGTAATTAGAAAATAATGAAATTTAAACACAATGTTTATGACCACAAAAGGAAGGTTGGTATTGATTTTGGGAGTTTAGGTCCCAACAGTTTAGGAATTAGGGGCCAAAAAGGGACCCAAATAAGCATTTTTCTTGGTTTTCGCACCATAACTTTAGTATAAGTAAATATAAATCTATGAAATTTAAACACAAGGTTTATGACCATAAAAGGAAGGTTGGTAATGATTTTGGGAGTTTTGGTCCCAACAGTTTAGGAATAAGGGGCCCAAAGGGTCCAAAATTAAACTTTGTTTGATTTCATCAAAATTGAATAATTGGGGTTCTTTGATATGCCGAATCTAACTGTGTATGTAGATTTTTAACTTTTGGTCCCGTTTTCAAATTGGTCTACATTAAGGTCCAAAGGGTCCAAAATTAAACTTCGTTTGATTTTGACAAAAAATTAATCGGTTGGGTTCTTTGATATGCTGAATCTAAAAATGTACTTAGATTCTTGATTATCGGCCCAGTTTTCAAGTTGGTCCAAATCGGGGTCCAAAATTAAACTTTGTTTGATTTCATCAAAAATTGAATAAATTGGGTTCTTTGATATGCCAAATCTAACTGTGTATGTAGATTCCTCATTTTTGGTCTTGTTTTCAAATTGGTCTACATTAAAGTCCAAAGTGTCCAAAATTAAACTTAGTTTGATTTTAACAAAAATTGAAATCTTGGGGTTCTTTGATATGCTGAATCCAAACATGTACTTAGATTTTTTATTATGGGCCCAGTTTTTCAAGTTGGTTCAAATCTGGATCTCAAATTATTATATTAAGTATTGTGCAATAGCAAGTCTTTTCAATTGCACAGTATTGCGCAATGGCAAGAAATATCTTATTGCAAAATATTGTGAAATAGCAATTTTGTTTTTAATTAGAGTTATCTTTCTTTGTCCAGAATAGTAAGCAAGAAATATCTAATTGTAAGAATTTTTTTATTTGGAGTTATCTTTCTTTGTCCAGAATCAACTTAAATCTTTGTTATATATACGATATACAATGTATATTCACTTTTTACTACAAACTGATAAATTAAAATAATCTTTACCATTCAGTGATAACAAGCAGTTTTTTTACATCTTAATATTTTATGATGTATTTAAATGAGTAGTAATTGTTGCAAACTCCATTAGAAATTTTAATTGAGATAAGTTTTGGAATAAAGGAAAGGGGGATGTGATTAAAAAAATTGGGTTCAATTTTCTCATTTGAAATTTCATAAATAAAAAGAAAATTTCTTCAAACATTTTTTTGAGAGGAATAATATTCAACAGCATAGTAAATTGCTCTAAGAGAAAACAAAAATTTTAATTTCATTAGAACACATTCATTCTGTGTCAGAAACCTATGCTGTGTCAACTATTTAATCACAATCCAAATTTAGAGCTGAATCCAGCTTGAATGTTGTGTCCATACTTGCCCCAACCGTTCAGGGTTCAACCTCTGCGGTCGTATAAAGCTACGCCCTGCGGAGCATCTGGTTTGTAATGCTATTTTCTCTTTAACTATGAGTAGTGAGATAACTATATTTGGTATGTGCGTACTTTGGAAGGTCCTCATGCCTGTCAAGACAGTTTTCACCTGACCTCAACCTCATTTCATGGATCAGTGAACAAGGTTAAGTTTTGGTGGTCAAGTCCATATCTCAGATACTAAAAGCAATAGGTCTACTATATTTAGTGTATGGAATGATTGTAAGGTGTACATGTCTATATAGCTAGCTAGGAGGTGTCTCCTGACCTTGACCTATTTTCCATGGTTCAGTG
Source organism: Mytilus trossulus (assembly GCF_036588685.1). Classification (NCBI taxonomy): domain Eukaryota; kingdom Metazoa; phylum Mollusca; class Bivalvia; order Mytilida; family Mytilidae; genus Mytilus; species Mytilus trossulus. The sequence goes on along the minus strand of NC_086380.1, from coordinate 46,435,334 downwards.
GTCAAAGTTAAGTTTTTGAGTTTTGGTCCTTATACTATATGCAATAGGTCAACTATATTTGGTGTATGTACATGTCAGTCTTGCAGGATTTATTTGACTTTGACCTCATTTTTACAGTTTATTGCACAGTGTTAAGTGCTTGTGCTTTGGTCTGTTTTATTTAAACTACAAACAATGGTCAACTATATTTGTTGTATGGAAGAATTATAAGCTGTACATGTTTGCCCGGCATAGTTCATGTGACCTTGACCTCATTTTCATGGATTATTGGTAAACGTTGAGTTTTCTTGTTTAAGCAACTATAGAAAGTTCGAAACTGTAAGCAATAGGTCAACTATATTTATTGTATTGAATGATTGTAAGGTGTACACATATTCCTGGTTTGGTTTTTATGACCTTGACCTCAATTCTAAGTTTTTGACTACAGTTATTCTGTGTCAGAAACCTATTATGTGTCAAATATTTTTAATTACAATCCAAATTCAGACCTGTATAAAGCGTAAATATTGTGTCCATTTTTGCCCCAACTGTTCAGGGTTGGACCTCTGCCATCATATCCAGCTGCACTTGGTGAAGCAATCTATTCTTGGATCATGTTAAATTGATGTGATAGTTGTTGAAAAGCAGATACTTTATTTCACGTTAAGCCTTTTCTAGTCCATTTTGCAGTGATTTAATTTCATGATTTTCAAATTAACTTGATGTAATTAGGAAAGGATAGATCCAAGTTATACATCATGTACGTAATCGCGTCAATTTGTAATTTGGTTATTTTTCTTCTCACAAAAGTCATGAAAATAAATCGCTCTCGAAAATTAGTTGGTTTACAGTATACGTAATTATTTCATAATGGTTGAGAATTTGCTTCTGTTATTGGATAACAAGGGTCCACATAACATTCTTTGTTCTTTAGTAAAAAGTGCCATTGGTCTTTAACAGAAAGAAACTGACCAGAAAACCAGTCGTTATTTAAGTAGACTTTTACATGTTTTTACCAGTGGGGCGTGTTTTGTCTGTTTAGAGTGATGTCCTTTTAGTAAAACTTGTTCTTGTTTTTTTTTAATATATTTTCGTTTATCATAAATATATAGAAAACTTCATTTTGCATTCATATACTGAAAAATTGAATGGCAGTGACTAATAGGTATCACTATAGATGACTGGTCTTCTCTCTTTCCTAGAAATTGTACAATAACTTAAGGGCATACGATGCAGTTTTGATCCCGCATTTACTGTTTGATGAAAATTTCCATGTAGGCTAATTTTTGCCTGATTAAATCAAATATGTTATAAAAAATATACCTTCATGTGCTACTTTTTTAGTTAAATGCGGTCGAAACTTTGTATATTTGCTCAAAATTAGGATTTGTGGCCGTATTTTTCCTTTCAAAAGAAAGACATTACTTTTTTGTTTTAAAAGATAAACCCACAAATTTTTTTTGTTAAATAATTTGTAATTTCAGTATTTTAGAAGTATCCTAAAAAATTATGGACTTTTTATTTAGAAATAACTCATATTTATCAAATGGTCATGAATTGTGTTTTTGCTGTATATTTATCAAAATTAAAAAAAATGCACTATTTACAATTTTATAAAATTTGGTCCACATAATCTCCCTGCAAAATGAAACAAAATGTTGTTTTAAAAAATAGGGGTCCATGCAAATTAAATTAGTTTGAATGATAAAAATCAGTCGAAAAATGCTTCTTTTCCCGATATGTCACTGTTTGACGTCGGGAAAATAACATTTTATGTTAGCAACATCATTACCTCCCCTGTAACTGTATCGTATGCCCTTAAGTTTTCTTTAAACAATTTGAATTTATAAGAATTTTTTAAAACATGGTTTGTCAATGAAATACACATAATAGTTTTTGAAGAACTGTTCATTATTGTGATACATGGACTGCCCATAGACCAGTCCTTATATTACCATAATGACTAGTTTTTCAATAGCTTTTAAATTATTAATGTATGGTATATAAATCTGTTATAAAAAAGGTTCACCTAAAAATGGACATTTGTAAATATAGGACAATAACTCCAATATGATTAATTCATTCATATTTATAATTTTCCTATCTTAATACAATACAATTTATTATTTCAAAATTTCCAAATGAAAGCAATCTTAACCCATCAGTGCCTACCAGTACTATGATTTTTTTCAATGACTTGTTTGCTAAGTAGGTTGACTGTATTTGTTATTAGTTATATTTAACTTTTAAAAATGTACTTGTAGACAGTAGAGAGAAATGTAAAGACCAGTTGATTGAATCTCTAAAATCAAAACAGACAAGAACAGATTCACAGTTAAAGCAACTAAGAGAGGTATCTGAATGCTAAGATTTAACTTAAGGTCAAGGAACAGTAAATGGGCTATGTCGCGGATTTTGCTAAAATTTTGCATACAACCTTGGATCGTTGAACTACAACTGAAAATCGAAACAATAATACATTTATCTCTTTTATTATCTGAAAAATTGCAGATTGATTTAGTTTATTATGGGTGAATATTTGTATAGAAAGCACATAAAATCGGCGAAAAACCTTCTAAAATTTGTCTTAAAATTGCCAAATCTTTAATTCTACTCCATAGATTTTTCTTTAAAAAACTATATATTCTTGACACATAAATTTCTGTTTTAATGATATAAAATAATCATAGGGTCACCGACTTCGTTTTTTGTCTAATAATCAATCTTACCTTGTAGGTAGTGAAAAACGTCAAAAATCAACGTTTTACAGCCTGCAACGCGATAACGTCCCGATTATTTCGACGTTTTGTTGGATTTTTTCACAAAGAACATAACTTTGAATGATGTATACTGTAAAAACGAAGTCGGTGACCCTATCTTTATTTTGGATCATTATAACGGATATTTATGTATCAACAACATATAGTTTTTTAAGAAAAATCTATGGAGTAGAATTAGAGCTTTGGCGATTTTAAGACAAATTTTAGAAGGGTTTTCGCCGATTTTATGTGCTTTCTATACAAATGTTCACCCATTTTGAAATAGTTCAATCAGTAATATTTTAGATGATGATTGAGATAAATGCAATATTTTTTCGATTTTCAGGTGAAGTTCACCAAGCCAGAGTTGCATGCCAAATCTTACTGAAATCTGTAACACAGCCCATTTACTGTAACTTGACCTTAAACAAATTGTGTACACCTTTCCAGTTATAATTTTAAAAACAAAAGGAAAAGTTCATTGGGAATAAAGCACCTGTTTATTCTCAAGGAAGGTGATGCATTCATAGCAGCAACAAATGGAAGTTTTAACAACATTGACTGGCTATACAGCCCTTGCATGTTCATAATGCATAGTAGGGGACACAGACTTGCTATTTATAGTAAGTTGATGTTATTCCCTTGGTTTGTTACCATGATTTGTCAGAATAACTAAATTCTGCTGTCTTTTATATATTGCCCAAATCACATGTCAGTATACATGTATATCAAAAAGAAGATGTGGTATGATTGCCAATGAGAAAACTCTCCACAAGAGACCAAATGACACAGATACTAACATCACATATATGTATAACAATTCAAACCAGAAAACTATCAGCCAAATTAATGTACCAAAAATTAATAAAAAAATCAAATATGTAACACATCAACAAATGTCAACCACAGAATAATTACAAGCTCCTGACTTGGGACCCATAAATTGGCAGTCAGTATCAAAATTGTTTATGTCTTAAAAAGTCAGTGCTTCCTAACCATTTTTTATGGCCCCGCAACTAAGTTGTCAGTGCCATATAGTTTTACCCTTGTCCGAAATTCCATAATTCTGTAATTCCGTAATTCTGCAACAAACCATTGTACAGAGTTTTTTTCTAAACGCCTTCAGATGTTAGGCTGATTTTTGGTATGTGAGTTAACTATGATGTGGTACAGTTCAAGTTAAAGGTTTGCTCCGCTAATTTTTGTTGAAATTGCGGGCTTTGGACTTTGATAAATTGTTGAAAATCACAGTTATACAGACTTTTTTTTCTAAATACCTTCAAATATTGGGCTGATTTTTGCTATGTGAGTTAACAATGATGAGTTTCAGATAAAGATTAAGTTTGTTCCACTCCACTAATTTTTGCCAAAATTATGGGCTTTGGACTTCGATAAATTGTTGAAAATCACAGTTAAACAGACTTTTTTTCTATTCGCCTCCAGATTTTGAGCTGACTTTAGATATATGAGACTACCATCATGTTTGTGTCCACATGTGTTATTCAAATTGCAGATTTTTCAACTTTTTGGGACGGGGCCATTGGTGTTGCTTTGACACATCTAGTTTACTGTTAAGTCGTCTGATAAGTTGTATGAATCAAGTCATTGTGAGTTTGAGTATAAACACAAAATCTGTGTTTACAAAATTGAATTAGAAGGGATATTACATATTATTTCAACACCAATGAAAGTTTTCCACAGTGCCATCTCTGTTGGACCAGGGTATTTAAACTTTTGTAAGTTCACCTGTCCAATTGAATGAATTCACTAGGTATTGTTCTCTGTGTAGTTTATTTGCTGAGCCATTTAAATTTCTACTAAGAGAATCTTTCACTCATTGATTTATTTACCTCTCGGTTCGCAATGATAAATGGGAGCATTCTCATGAAACAAAATGGGAAACAGTTGATTACAGGTTACAAGTGTGCAATTTTTTGTAAGGCATTTTCCATAGGGTACCAGTGTTTTTTGTATTTAATTTCTTGAAGTCTTCACAAAGTGGGGAAAACAGATAGCATTTTCAGAAAACAGGAGCCATAAAATATCTTTAATTTATTTAGATTGTAACCAACAGTCTTATCATCATATTTTTATGCCCTATTTATGAGTATTATGTTTTGTAGTCCATTCGCCAGTTCGTCCGTCCTGCTTCAGGTTAAAGTTTTTGGTTCAGGTAGTTTTTGATCATTTTGATGTCCAATCAATTTAAAAATTTAGTCCACATGTTCCCTATGTATGATCTTTCTAATTTAATGCCAAATTAGATTTAAACCCCATTTTTACAGTCCACTGAACATAGAAAATGATAGTGCCGATGGTGCATCCCTGTACTATAGACACATTGTTGTTAATAGATTGGGAAACAGTTGATTACAGGTTACAAGAGTGCAATTTTTTGTAAGGCATTTTCCATAGGGTACCAGTGTTTTTTTTGTATTTAATTTCTTGAAGTCTTCACAAAGTGGGGAAAACAGATAGCATTTTCAGAAAACAGGAGCCATAAAATATCTTTAATTTATTTAGATTGTTACCAACAGTCTTGTCATCATATTTTTATGCCCTATTTATGAGTATTATGTTTTGTGGTCCATTTGCCAGTTTGTCCGTCCTGCTTCAGGTTAAAGTTTTTGGTTCAGGTAGTTTTTGATCATTTTGATGTCCAATCAATTTAAAAATTTAGCCCACATGTTCCCTATGATATGATCTTTCTAATTTAATGCCAAATTAGATTTAAACCCCATTTTTACAGTCCACTGAACATAGAAAATGATAGTGCCGATGGTGCATCCCTGTACTATAGACACATTGTTGTTATCACATGACTTAAATTTTCATATAATTGTTTAAATAAACCAATTTTTCAAGACGTTTTGGCCAATGGCCTTCTTCAGTTCTTTATTTTTCCTCTCAACTACATGGCTGAAATTACATTCAATCATTTTAATCTTAATTTTCAGTTGTTTGAGAGACAGCAGAGGGAATTGACTCTGTTACAGTTGAATTTGGAAAGTTCAAAAGAAGTTATACATAAGCAGCAAAGTAGTTTAGATGAAATGAGGTTAGTAAATTATATAGAAGTCTATACATAAGCAGCAAAGTAGTTTAGATGAAATGAGGTTAGTCAATTATATATAGTTTAGATGAAATGAGGATTTAAGTAAATTATATAAAAGTTGAAAGATTTCTGCAACAATACTAATAAGCAATACATTTACATAGATTAAATTATGTTTTACAGAAAGATAAATATTTCAGGAGTCATGTTACATTGTCATTATCAGACAATCTGATACTGATTAATTAGTTTTATAAAATCAGAATTCTTATATGACGTGCTTCTTTCACTTTATGAACAGACCCATGCTCTAAATCCAATAGAATTTGTTTGCACATGCGTATATTGACTTCTGCAGAATAATGAATTTTATCAAATTATCATGCACTTCATATATTTCCTTAACTTTCAAACACTTTCCAACACTTCAATGGTGCACATGATGTTACTACATTTGTAATTCATTTATTATGACTGTAATGTGATGCATCTTGAAATTGACATATTTGACCCAGATACGAAAACCAATCATGTTGGCTGTTCAAACTCCTCCCTCTGAAAAATCACAGCCGTTTGCTTCTTTACAAACAAAAAGGGAGGTTCATGGAAGAGCCCACACAAACGCTTTTAAACTTATACTTCGAGGACATAGAAACTGCAATAAAGTATACCTTGCATCAATTATTTCTTAAATATTTTTTTCATAACATTAACATTGTGTTGTTGAACTTTAATAGTCAATGTAAATGTTTGCATGTACAGCATATTGTTTGTCTTTGTATTTAAAGCTTGAACCTCTTAAAAGTTACAGTTACTTTAACAATTATCAGGATTTGGATTTCTTTCAATATTTCATTAAAACTAGATGTAACTGAAAAGTAAAGTTCTGAGTTATTTACCTTATTCCTTATTCCTGTTATTGAATGGACACTGCATGTCTGTACATAGATTGGAAAGTTTTTGTTATTAGTTGCAGCTTGAATAATTATATTTGTTTTCCCTTTCAGTGCTTCTAGAAGTTGTTTCTCTTGTAGTAAATCATTCAGTCGAATAACTGCAGATTTATCTCCACAACAAACTTTTGCAGAATCCATAAAGCAAAAACGATCACTTTCTCCCTCAATACACTACTCAGAAAAATATAAAACTCCACAGTCTGAACAAAAGCCCATGTTATCAGACATTGAATTATATGGACCATCAAAAGAAAGTATAAATGACCAAGATGATCTGATGATATATGATGAAAGGGAGACAATTCAAGAGGGTGAAAATAGGGAAAATAATATTAAAGCAAGATTTGATCAACATTTGCGTAATTTAAGTGGTGAAGGACCAATAGATGATCAGTATGTTCAGGATAAACAGGATTCTGGACATTTTTATGGTGCTAAGGAGAGTAGAATAAGTAGTTTAACTAGGGACAGTGGTATAAGTGGAACACACCAAGTTGACTTTACTGTTCAACAAATGTCCTCATCCAGGAGACAAAGAGTTTCTTTTGAAGAAAAGTTGTCCAATTATCTAGACGATGAAGATGATGAAGACAATAATTTGAATAATAGCTTTAATTTAGGAAGTCCATATAAAGAGGTAAGAACAGTAATATAAAAATAAATAAAAATAGACTAACATATTAGCAGTTCTTATGTGAAGTTCAATATTTAATCTATAGAAATTTATTCCTAAATCTTAAAAATGACCACAAAATTTTAATAGAAATAACTTTGTTCTGTACATGTCAGATGGCAAGACAGGAGGATCCCAACTCAGGAATTCACTCTACACATGTACATTGATTGTATGCAACTTTATATCCCATCAATGTTCCATACGTACTAATACTGTGCTTATTTTCTCTTTGACACATTCCCCATTTCAATTCTCAACTTTAACAATCTCAATGGTAAATATGCAATGCAATATTTTTTATGTTCCTTCTGTAGGGGAGGGGAAATTAAGTTTTACCCTTGTCAGTATGTCCATGTGTCCAAAAAATTTGTAACTGTTCTCAAACTTAAGATTACCATAACCAAATGCTATGAAACTTATTACCACAGATCCAGTTTGAATTTTTGTGGTATCACTTTTAATGTTCTAGAGTTATGCCCCTTTACAAATTGAAATATTGGTGACCTTTTTTTTTCCTTTCTCTAACTGAAAAGTTTGCCTCAACCAAATGCTTTGAAACTTATACACAATGCTTATTACACCAAATATAGATCAAGTACATATTTGGGGCAATATGCGTAATTGTTTCTACATAGGCGGTAATGGTAACGTTTTCTTCTGTTGCTCAGTCCATATCGTAAACTTGTATATATGTATGATGGCTTGTTTCGAAGCTGAGCCATTTTTACATATGTGGTTAAATTTTCAGGGTACGAAGTGTGATTCATTTTTCTGTAAATTAGCAAATCCTGATTACCCTTTTGCGATGTGGCTCCTCATGGTAAAAAATCCATTTTTAACACAATAAGTTCTTTGAAATTTTAATACTTTGAACACATTTAAAAGCTCCATAGTTTTTACACATTTATTCTGTGTTCCCTTACTTTCTAAATTAACACAAATGGTTCAGCTCAGTCATTTGTTTATCATATAAATGTGTCAAATATCACTACACAGAGATTTTTTGTTTACACATGACTTTAGAGTTCCTCATTTCAAAGCGCATTAGGGATATTGTCCCATTTGGATAGCATCACTTATACTGTTCTTGGGTTATGTCCCTTTATAATGTTATATGGAAGTGGGGGCATCATCTGTCCCTTCCCAATTTATTTCAACAGTAAATGTTGATTTGAATAAAGTTCACTCTTCACATCGATATCGTATATATAGTTATTTTTTCTATCTAAAAGGAGTGAGACACTGAATTGGCCCCACAATCATGACAATATAGCTTTTTTACAAATTTCTTGAAATTTCTTGAAATGTAGACTTTTAGCTATTTATTGGAAAATAGAATATTTTAGAATGTTCAATAAATATGGACTGTTTTTGACAATACCATGCACATACATCTTAAATTCATGTAATATTAAGAAAATCTTCACAATTTTAGCATTTATGCTACTTTTACAATGTTTTTTGTTGAGCCTTCAATTTTAGTTGAAAAAGCGAGACTAAGCAATCCTACATTCCGGCTGCATATGGGGCGTCCACAAATATTCACTCTGTGGGTTAAAGGTTTTGAAATTTTAGTAACTTTCTTGAACTATACTGGATTTCTACCAAACTTGGACAGAAGCTTGTTTATGATCATAATCATATATTCAGAAATAAATTTTGTAAAAAAAAAATCCATTTTATCGTATTTTACTTTTAAATGGACTTAGTTTTACTACAGGGATACATTACATTCACTCTGTGGTTAAAGTTTTTAGGATTTCAATAACTTTCTCTTTCTTTACCTACCCTGGGTTTGTACCAAATTTGAACAGAAGCTTGTTTATGATCACAAGATAGTATCCAGAAGTAAATCTTGTCAAAAAATAAATTTATTTTTTCCATATTTTACTTTTAAACTTTGGACTTAGATTTCTACCAGGAAACAACACATTCACTCTGTGGTTAATTTTTTATACGACCGCAAATTTTGAAAAAATTTTCGTCGTATATTGCTATCACGTTGGCGTCGTCGTCGTCGTCGTCGTCCGAATACTTTTAGTTTTCGCACTCTAACTTTAGTAAAAGTGAATAGAAATCTATAAAATTTAATCACAAGGTTTATGACCACAAAAGGATGGTTGGTATTGATTTTGGGAGTTTTGGTCCCAACATTTTAGGAATTAGGGGCCAAAAAGGGCCCAAATAAGCATTTTCTTGGTTTTCACACTATAACTTTAGTTTAAGTTAATAGAAATCTATGAAATTTTGACACAAGGTTTATGACCACAAAAGAAAGGTTGGGATTGATTTTGGGAGTTTTGGTTTCAATAGTGTAGGAATGAGGGGCCAAAAAAGGGCCCAAATAAGCATTATTCTTGGTTTTCGCACAATAACTTTAGTTTAAGTAAATAGAAAATAATGAAATTTAAACACAATGTTTATTACCACAAAAGGAAGGTTGGTATTGATTTTGGGAGTTTAGGTCCCAACAGTTTAGGAATTAAGGGCCAAAAAGGGACCCAAATAAGCATTTTTCTTGGTTTTCGCACCATAACTTTAGTATAAGTAAAAAGAAATCTATGAAATTTAAACACAAGGTTTATGACCATAGAAGGAAGGCTGGTAATGATTTTGGGAGTTTTGGTCCCAACAGTTTAGGAACAAGGGACCCAAAGGGTCCAAAATTAAACTTTGTTTGATTTCATCAAAATTGAATAATTGGGGTTCTTTGATATGCCGAATCTAACTGTGTATGTAGATTTTTAACTTTTGGTCCCGTTTTCAAATTGGTCTACATTAAGGTCCAAAGGGTCCAAAATTAAACTTCGTTTGATTTTGACAAAAAATTAATCGGTTGGGTTCTTTGATATGCTGAATCTAAAAATGTACTTAGATTCTTGATTATCGGCCCAGTTTTCAAGTTGATCCAAATCGGGTCCAAAATTAAACTTTGTTTGATTTCATCAAAAATTGAATAAATGGGGTTCTTTGATATGCCAAATCTAACTGTGTATGTAGATTCCTCATTTTTGGTCTTGTTTTCAAATTGGTCTACATTAAAGTCCAAAGGGTCCAAAATTAAACTTAGTTTGATTTTAACAAAAATTGAAATCTTGGGGTTCTTTGATATGCTGAATCCAAACATGTACTTAGATTTTTGATTCTGGGCCCAGTTTTCAAGTTGGTCCAAATCAGGATCTAAAATTATTATATTAAGTTTTGTGCAATAGCAAGTCTTTTCAATTGCACAGTATTGCGCAATGGCAAGAAATATCTTATTGCAAAATATTGTGAAATAGCAATTTTGTTTTTAATTAGAGTTATCTTTCTTTGTCCAGCATAGTAAGCAAGAAATATCTAATTGTAAGAATTTTTTTTATTTGGAGTTATCTTTCTTTGTTCAGAATCAACTTAAATCTTTGTTATATATACAATATACAATTTATATTCACTTTTTACTACCAACTGATAAATTAAAATAATCTTTACCATTCAGTGATAACAAGCAGTTTTTTTACATCTTAATATTTTATGATGTATTTAAATGAGTAGTAATTGTTGAAAACTCCATTAGAAATTTTAATTGAGATTAGTTTTGGAATAAGGGAAAGGGGGATGTGAATTAAAAAAATTGGGTTCACTTTTCTCATTTGAAATTTCATAAATAAAAAGAAAATTTCTTCAAACATTTTTTTGAGAGGAATAATATTCAACAGCATAGTGAATTGCTCAAAGAGAAAACAAAAAAATTAAGTTCATTAGAACACATTCATTCTGTGTCAGAAACCTATGCTGTGTCAACTATTTAATCACAATCCAAATTTAGAGCTGAATCCAGCTTGAATGTTGTGTCCATACTTGCCCCAACCGTTCAGGGTTCAACCTCTGCGGTCGTATAAAGCTACGCCCTGCGGAGCATCTGGTTGGTAATTATCTTGAATATTATTATAGATAGAAATAAATTGTAACAGCAATAATATTCAGCAAAGTAAGATTTACAAATAAGTCAACATGACCAAAATTATCAGTCCACCCCTTAAGGATTAATTGCCCTTTATAGTAAATTTTTAACAATTTTTGGTAAACTTATGTTATTTCTTACAAAAATCTTCTTCTCTGAAACTTAACTGAGACAAATTTAACCAAACTTGGCCACAGTCATCATTAGGGTATTTAATTTTAAAAATGTGTCAGATGACCCGGCCTTCCAACCAACATGGCTGACATGGCTTTAAATAGAACATAGTGGTAAAATGCAGTTTTTGGCTTATATGTCTGAAACTAAAGCATTTACAGCAAATCTAACATTCGGTTATATGTTTAACAGGTTTAGATCTATCTGTCCTTAAATTTTCAGACCAATCAGACAACCTGTTGTTGGGTTGCTGCCCCTGAATTGAAAATTTTACGGAATTTTCGCATTTTTTTTATGACCACTGGCACAAAAGTTTTTTGTGTTTGTAAATTGGTATCACATTGTCCATCTGTCTTTGTCATCGTCGTCAGTGTCATCCAAAGACACTACGCTTCAGGACAATTACTTTAGTTTAAGTGAATGGATCTCAATGAAATTTTAACACAAGGTTTGAAACCACAAAGGAAGGTTGGGATTGATTTTGGGGGTTATGATCCCAACAGTTCAGGAACAAGGGGCCCAAAAAGTGGTCAAAATAAGTATTTTTCTAGTTTCCAGACAATAACTTGTGTGTAAGTGTATCGATCTTTCTGAAATTGTACCACAAGGTTCCATACCAAAAAAAGAAGGTTAGCCCAAACTGTTTAGGAATTAGGGGCCATAAGGGGGCCAGAAACAATAAAAATACTTTGTATAAATTGCTTATTTCTTGACCAATTTCAATGGGGTCTATTCTAGAAATCTTGGGGTTCTCTAATATGCTGCATCTAACTGTGTACTAAGTTTTTGGAGATTGGTCCACGTTTTTAAATTGGTCCACATGAGGTCCAAGGGGTCCAAATATTTTTTTTTTGATTTCACCAAAAATAAAGTTTTGAGGTTCTGTGATATGCCTAATCTTTAAACCCTGTATTTAGATTTTTAATTTTGGTTCCCGTTTTTAAATTGATCCACATTATGGTCCAAAGGGTCTAAAATTAAACTTAGTTTGAAACAAAAATTGAATTTTTAGGGTTCATTGATATGCTCAATCTAAACATGTATTTAGATTTTTGATTATGGGCCCATCTTTTAAGTTAGTCCAAATTGGGGTCCAAAATTAAACTTTGTTTGATTTCAACAAAATTTGAATAAATTGGGTTCTTTGTTATGCCGAATCAAACTGTGTTTTTAGATTTAAAATTTTAGTCCTGTTTTTAAATTTTGATAACATAACTATAGCAAGAGATAAACTGTAAAACAGCAAAGTAAGAGCTACAAATAAGTCTTCTTCTCTGAAACTGCTGAGCCAAATTTAAACAAACTTGGTCAAAATCATTATTGGGGTATATAGTTTTAAAATGTGTCCAATGACCAAGCCTTCCAAGTTCCAACCAACATGGCTGACATGGCTAAAAATAGAAAAAAGGGGTAAAATGTAGTTTGTTGTTTAAATATCTGAAACTACAGCATTTAGAGCAAATCTGACAGGTGGTCAAAATGTTCATCATAATTAGGTTTAGCTGCCCTTAAATTTTCAGAAGAATTCCAAAATCCTTTGTTGGAAATTTTCAGTTTTTTTGTTATATTTTATCTTAGATATCATTACGGTTGCTCGGGCCTATTTAAAGTTTCTATCAGAAGTGCCATATTATTTGTTATTTTATTCTTTACAGAAACTGAATCAAATTGGTCGAAAAAAAAAATAGGGGGTCATGGACCAATTAGGGTAGCTCACTTTTAAACAGGTATGTAAAAGGGACCATTTTTCAATGAAATGATAGGGAAAATAGATATTTTTATCGGAATTTCAAAAAAACGTTCTATGACACTTGGTCCAAAACTGCAATATAAGAAGCTGAAATATAGTTTTAAAGAATAAGCAAATAAAAAACATAGGTCACCAATAAGGAAAAATAAATATTTTACCTTAAGGTAAATAGGGTGTCTTCCTCCATTTTGGATTTTGAAATACCAGAAAACAAAGTCTAGATTTTAGATAAAATGTGCAAATTTTAAAATTAGTAGGTAATTCATGTGTAAGATTTTTTATTTTGATATAGAAAATGCCATTATTTATCATATTTATGGTTGTATTTTACCAAAAAACAAATACTTTTGTTTGATTTATTTTTTTCCAACTTTGCCAAATAAGGGCAGACAACTCAAATACAAGGGCAGATAATTCAGATAGTGTTACTTTTACAATAGAATGTGTTAGGAATTTATCCATTTTATTATGTAGCAAGAAAACGAGTCCGGTGACCCCATTTTTTCTTCTTATTATCTGAAAGAATAATATTTGAGCTATCTTCTCATATTTAATCTCAAAATTCTATGGTGTACTTTACGTTTTATGACCAAAAATTGGGTTTTCCATGCATAATCTATACAATATCTGACAATTCTGCACAACTTGTAGTGTAAAAATAAGTCCGGTGACCCATTCTTTTTATTAATGTTCTTAAACAAGCAGGATATAAACTACATTTTGGCAAATTATTAAGAAATTCTATGGATTATAATTTAGACTACCGTAAAACCCAAATTTTGGTGGGAAAAGGGTGAAAATATGGATAAAATGTCATTTTGACCCTTTAACAAATATGGATATATAATAACGAAAATATTCTATAAGTCACATAACTACAATAATTTAACATTTATAATCAATCAAAATATTTAATAAAAATTATATTGAATTTATGACAAATACTTTTGTAATTCATGGGTGAAATTATGCGCAGTCCAATTGTCCTGAGCCACCTTTTAATAATATCTAATATTCAATACTTTTTATTATGATTTTAATCTTATTTAACATGATTTTAAAAGCATTAGTAAATTCAGGTGAGTGACACAGGTTCTTGAGATTCTCTAGTTTGTTAAGTAACCATTATGCTATCATGAATTTTAATGCAGGTGGAGGCCTCACCATCCAGTAAGTTACAGAAGCTTTTATTAGAATCCCGACAGATGATAGCAGGTCTAGAGAAAACAGCAAAAGTTAGCATTAGAGAGGTATTTACTGTGTTACTTCTTATTCTTTACAATTTAGTTATGCTGGTGAATGCTGCAAATCTTAGACAGTAACATTTGGAATGCAATTAAATATGTATTGTATATATACATCTCTCTGGGAATTTTCTTTCTTGTTACTTATGATATTACCATGACTATATTGAAGAGTTGTCCTGCTCCTTTTGCAAGCTGGTACAATTTTGAAGAATGTCCATTTGTTATATTCAACCAAACTAATTTGTTGAATAATATAATGCCAGAGTACCCAAATTGCACCTATTTTGACATTTTTTTCACCAGTGTTTTAAGCTCACCTGACCTGAACAAGTGAGCTTTTCTCATCACTTGGCGTCTGTCGTCGGTCGTCCGTAATCTTTTACAAAAATATTGTTCTCTGATACTATTGAGCTCAAGTTAACCAATCTTGGCCACAATCATCATCTAGTTTAAAAAAATGTATGGAGTGACCCTTTCAACTAACTAAGATGGCCGCCATGGCTAAAAATAGAAGATAGGGGTAAAATGGAGATTTTGGCTTATAACTCTGAAAGAAAAGCATTTAGAGCAAATCTGACACTGGTAAAATGTCTATTAGGTCAAGATGTATCTGCCCTGATATTTTCAAACAAATGGGACAACCTGTTGTTGGGTTGCTGCCCCCAAATTAGTGATTTTAAGGAAATTTTGCAGTTTTTGAGCCCTTTATTGTCAATTTATAAATTATTGCTAAATATACACCCTAAGGGGTCATGCCATTAACACTTATCAAATTAAAAGGGCTGATTATTGTTACATAAACAAATCTGCATTTTAATCAGAATAATTACTTACTAATTAGTGACAGTATTTAAATGCATTTTTTCTTACATGTTATTGTTAATTCTTAAAAGGAGGTATATTTATTTAAAAACAAGTTTTTTGCTTTACAGTTTTACCAATCCAGACGAAACAAAAAGGTTATTTTAAATGTATAAAATTTGATGACTGAATCCTCTATAAAATTCAGACTAATATTTTATATTACCCAGTATTGCCCAGTATAACGCACTAAAACCCAGTAAAACCTGGGTTTTCCCAGTATTTCCCACTGGGCTGGGGAATACTCATAAAACCCGGGTTTTTGCCAACCCTAAAATCAGACAACCTGTTGGTGGGTTGCTGCCCCCAAATTAATAATTTTAAGAAAATTTTGAAGATATTGGTTATTTTAATCTTGAATATTATTATAGATAGAGATACACTGTAAACAGCAATAATGTTCAGCAATATAAGATCTACAAATTAGTCAAGAAGACCAAAATTTATCATAGATACCAGGACTAAATTTTGTATATACGCCAGGCGCGCGTTTCGTTTACAAAAGACTCATCAGTGACGCTTGAATCCAAAAAAGTTAAAAAGCCAAATAAAGTACGAAGTGGAAGAGCATTGAGATCCAAAATTCCTTAAAGTTTTGCCAAATCCAGCTAAGGTAATCTATGCTTGAGCTAGAAAAACCTTAGTATTTCAAAAGTTCTAAATTTTGTAAACAGTTAATTTATAAATATAACCAGTAAATTTTTAACAATTTTCATAAATTTTGTAAATGTTTTGGAAAATATTTTCCACTGTAATTACTGGGCCAAGTTCATTATCCATAGAGATAATTGTAGCAACAAGAATGTTCAGTTAAGTAAGATCTACAAACACATCACCATCAGCAAAACACAATTTTGTCATGAATTTATCTGTGTCCATTGTTTAATATGCACATGGACTAAGGTGAGGGAATGCCGGTTCTTGTATTTTGCTACGGTTAAACCAGAGGGATGTGCAACATATTTTCAACTTTTATTTGCCCTGAAATTCTATAATTTTAACTTATATACTAAGTACTCTGTACTACCTATGATATCACTTTACTTTGAGTCTTCCTGGGAATTATTTTACCACTATCCAACTGTATTTATCCTGGTAGAATTCAAAATTGCTGTCTCTGTACGATATGAATCATGGAGATCATACCTTGGAACCAGTAGGTAAAGGCAATCAAAATATTCATAAGTATTTAGTTTATTCCCAAAAAGTCATGGTTTGCAAAACATTATTTATATTTAATACATAGTACTAACTATAGCATAGGCTATATGCATAATGTGTGACATTCAACTAATTTAGATAGTTTACCAATTAAAAAGTAAGCAGAGGGGTGATATTCACAATATAAATTTGATTTTATATATATATTGTTGTCCACTGCTAACATGCCATTCAATTATTTTAAAAAGAGTTATGCGCTTTGAAAACATTATTTATATGGAAAATTGCATTGCTAGTGCTCTCATGTGTACAATTCTTGCCAGATATTAAAGAAACTTATATCATAGGTTTATATCAGGAATGTCTTGGAAGAGTTGGAAAATCAGTGTCAAACAATGGGGCATTATGTTTTCTGGTCTGTGCGTCCATAAGTGCGTCCATTCGTCCGTCCTGCCTCAGGTTAAAGTTTTTGGTTGAGGTTGTTTTTGACAAAGTTGAAGTTCAATCACTTTATATGGATGTTTTTGGTTTGTTGCTAGTTATCAAACACCCACAATCTACTAGTATTTTAAAAAGCTATCAATGTTCCCATTTTCCAGAAAACAGGAGCGATAAAAAAAAATATTTAGATTGTAACCAACAGTACTAGACTTATCTCAGATGTTTATGCCCCATTTATGGGCATTATGTTTTCTGGTTTGTGCATCTGTTCCTTTGTTTGATCGTCCATTCGTTCGTTCATCCGGTCGTCAGTCCTGCTTTAGTTTAAAAAAAATTGTTGATGTTATTAATCTTATATCAATTGGACTATATAAAGAGAGATTACTCTATATTATGTTTGAACACTAACTGGTTTCATGTTGGATTTATTCTCTTCCTGTTAACGGTGAATTGCGTAACATGTGTTAATAGTTATTAAAGTATTAAAACTTATTGATGTCCTTCTGAATGCATTAACACATGTTAGCAGAGCGAGGTTGAAAAGAAAAGACATCAGAGTGTATAATAAAGGAGTTTAAAGTGGAGAGAAAATTCAAAGGTGGACAAAATGTCAACAAAAATAAACCCCCCCTAATTACAATGCAAAACTGAAATCATACGAACTTTACAAGCAAGCACTTTTGGCCTGGAAAGAGATAACTGATTTAGATAAGAAAAAACAGGGTGTTGTAATTGCATTATCCCTACCTGAAGATGATGAATCAAAAATAAGAGAAAAAGTTTTTGATCAGATAAGTTTAGATGATTTAAAGGAAGACACTGGTATGACCACACTAATTACTTTATGGACAAGCATCTTGCAAAAGATAATTAGCTGACAGTCTTGCTAAATTCGAAGATTTTGAAGATTTTCAAAGGGGTCCTAATCAATCAATTCAAGATTATATGTAGAAACATTTAATGCTAAATATCGAAAAATCGAAAAGAAAAACATGAAGTTGCCCTCTGAAATATTGGCATTTAAATTACAGAGAAGAGCAAAAATTACAAAAGAAGAAAAAATGTTAGTCCTTACAGGCATGAATTATGAAAACAAACCAACATTGTATGATGAAGCAAAGAGATCTTTAAAAAAAATTAAGGATGAAATGTGTGATTCAGACAAAAAATCTGCCCCAATAAGTAGCATTAAACTTGAACCTGTTTTTTTTTGGCTGAGAATGAAGAAGCCCTCATGGCAGCAGGGTATTCTAGAAGGTAGAGACAATTTTTATAGAGGATTTTATAAAAGTCAATGGGGTGGACAAACAAATTGGACAAAGGGAGGCAGCTCTACAAAAAAAGAAGAGAATAAATCCAAAAGGTTCAGACGGCACATTATTGACATGTAGTTCTTGTGGATCTTTTTGACATATGATGGCAAACTGTCCACATAGCTGGGAGAATATACAGGAGAGAGTAAATATAACAGAGGTAGAAGAAGTAGTATGTTTACAAGAAATGTGTGTGAGGATATCACTCGTATTGAGATGGATGCACGAAACTGTGCATGTAGTAGCATGGTTTGTGGACAATTATGGATGAGGAGTTATGTTGACTCTTTTTAAGTGAAAAAGTTAAAGCGAAGATTTTTAAGGAGGATGGCAACAAGGTATTTAAATTTGGAGGTGGAACACGGTTAAAATCAATTGGAGAGTATAGTCTGCCAGCAGTTATCGCAGGTAAAGATGTCACAATAAGAACTGATGTTGTAGATTCGGACATACCGCTTTTATTGTCTCGAAAAGCTATGAAAAAAGCAGGTGTAAAAATGGACATGGAAAATGATACTGCAGAGATATTTGGTCAACATATGTCATTGAATTTAACTTCATCAGGCCACTACTGCATTCCAATAGATAAAACTGAAGAAATTCCAGACACAGACTTGAAGAGTTAAAATCGGCAAAGAGATATGCATCTTTACTGAAGTTGCACAGACAATTTGCACACCCACCAATGAAGCGTTTAATTGCACTTTTGAAAGATGCTGGGGTATGGAAAAAGGAATATGAGCAAGAAATGTTGACTATAGAGGAACAATGTGAAATTTGTAAGCGATATGCAAAACCGCCACCAAGACCAGTAGTGTCCCTACCTATGGCATCTCAATTTAATGAAAAAGGGGCAATGGACCTAAAACAGTGGAATGGACGGTGCATTTTGCACATGATCGACATGTGGTCACGGTACACTGTATCCGTTTTTATTGATAGGAAAAAAACAACAGGTGTTATTGAGAAAATGATGACTAATTGGATCGGAATATTTGGTGTTATGGGAACAATATTAACAGATAATGGCGGTGAATTCAGCTCAGATGAAATGAGAGAGGTTGCATCAATACTAAATGTTTAAGTTTATACCACAGCTGGTGAAAGTCCTTTCCAAAATGGACTATGTGAGAGAGTCCATGCAATTACTGATACTATGCTGATGAAGCTAGAAGCAGATTATAGACAGGTGAATAATCAGAGCCTTCTTTTTTGGGCATATATGGCAAGAAATGCTTTACAGATGTGGAATGGTTTTAGTAGTCATCAACTTGTTTTTGGACTTAATTCTAACCTTCAGAACATTTAAAAGACACTTTGCCCGCTTTAGAAGGAAGAACTTCAAGTGAAGAATTTGTAAATCATTTGAATATTTTACATGATTCTCGAAAAGCTTACAATCAATCAGAGTCAGATGAACGCATTAGACGAGCACTACGTGGCAAAATGAGAGCATCAGAGCAGGTATTTGATCACGGTGACAGCGTTTTTTTATAAGCGAGAGGGAAAAGATCGCTGACTAGGGCCGGGAAAAGTAGTTTTCCAGGACGGAAAAGTAATTTTTGTTCGACATGGAGGAGTATTTGTAAGGGTTTCACCAAACAGATTAACTAAAACTAAAGATATTAATTCTCGAGAACAAAATGGCAATATTGAAACACCTGATACAAATGAAACAGGCATTCATGAAACTAGATATACCAATAAAAATAATGAAGTATCCCATAAAGAAAAGAAGAATTGTTTTTCTGAGTTATTATCAACATCAAAAGAAACAATTCCTCAGATGGAGAACATTCAGGCTAAAATAATCCATAATCTAAAAGAAAATGACAAATTCAGTACAAACTGCTTAATTCGAACACATGGACTAAAGCTACTGAACTAAGCAAAGCAGGAAAAACAACTTGGAAAAATAAACATTGGTATAATGTTCATGATGATATTGATGAAGATAAGAAAAGTGTAGATTTAGATAAAGTTGAGTGGGAAAAGGTCTAAGGTGACAGTGATGAGAATGAAATTGGTGTAAATATGACAAAGAGTTCCTTTTTAAATGATGAGGAAATTGCTAAACAAACAGAACTTTCAAATCTCCATAATTTTGACACTTATGAAGAATGTGATAACATAGGTCAGAAAGCAAGACTTGTTATTTGAGGTTTTGAAGAAGAATTTTCTATGCAAAGAGACAGGCCAACAATAGGAAAAGGAATAATTAAAATATTCCTTTCAATTACTGCTAGCATGAATTGGACCGTTAAAACAACAGATATAAAGTCAGCTCTTCAAGGGAAGTTATTAGATAGAGATGTTTTTCTGAAGCCCCCCAAAAAAGCAATTATGAGAAAGGAAAATAAAAAGATTAAAGCACTGTTTGTTTGGACTTTAAGGTGGAGCTAGACAATTCTATTTAAGTGTAAGGGATGTAAACAATGTAATCTGAAACCTGCAGTGTTTGTCAAACATACTGACCAACGTTTAAGTGGAATAGTTTGTTGTCATGTAGATGACTTTCTCCATTCTGGGGATGAAAAATTAGAGGAAGTTATGAGAAAACTGCGGACAAGATTTGTTGCTGAAAAAATGAAGAGAAAACATTTTCATATGTAGGATTTCAAATTCATCAGGACAAAAAAGGCATAATTCTGGATCATTCTGCGTATGGAGAAAAAAGTCAATACAACTATAGAACCATCAAGAGCTGCTATGAAACAGGATGTACTTAATACAAGTGAGCAAACCTTGTACAGGAAAGTTAATTGGCCAAATAAATTGGGCTGTTCAAGTTTCAAGACCTGATATGGCTTTTGAAATGATAGACATGAGTTCTAAACTTAAAGAAGGGACAGTGGCACATTTGACAAGAGCAATCAAAGCAAGGAATAGACTTAAGGAAGTTAAATCAATATTTTCATTTCCAAAAATGAATAAAGATATAAAAGAATGGAAAATTATCGTTTTAACAGACGCCACTCTGGGGAAATATTAGTAATGGAACTAGAAGTACAGAGTCTCGTGTAATTTGAATAGTTGATAATGAGAGTAATAGCTGTCCGAAAAGTTGGCAAGCAAACAAAATCAAACGTGTAGTAAGATAAAGAATTGCAACAGAAGCCTTAAGCTTACAAGATGAGTTAGAGTCTAGTTTATTTCACCGTCGAATAATAAAAGACATTTTAGGATTAAAACATAAGACTATACCAATTGAAGCTTACATTGACAATAAAAGTGTAGTTGAAGCTGTTTAATTGACTAAACTTGTAGATGACAAGCGTTTAAGAATTGACATTGCAGCAATAACTGAATCATTGACATCAAAAGAAGTAGATAATATTAAATGGTGTACAGGAGATAAAAATTAGTTGGTTGTTAATGGTCGATTGTGTTACATGTGCTAATAGTTATTAAAGTATTAAAACTTATTGATTAGTTGAATTCCAATCAGTTTGAAACTTAGTACACATGTTCCCTATGATATGATCTTTCTTATTTAATGCCACATTAGAGTTTTTACCCCATTTTGACTGTCCACTGAACATAGAAAATTATAGTGCGGATGGGGCATCCAAGTATCGGTCGTTTTTAAGTTTTTAAGTTTTAACACACTGTATAGGATGATAGTACATTTATTAAGTATGTGCATTATATAAGGATATTTATTTTCTTTAAATTTTACATAAATGGGGTGTTGATGAACTTTGTCAGTTTTAGTGATATCAGGCATACAGAGATCTTTGTTCTTCTTGTTTACTCCTCTTTCGGTTATCATGCTAGAACTTTGAAATGCTAAAAAGGTTTTGCCTTCAATCATTGTAGAATTCCCCAACATAGCTTATGATTTACCAACACAACTTCTATGATTTTTTTGTCAAATAATGACTGTTTATTGTTTTGAAAACTGTAATGAATATAGACATGAATCCATATTTAAGTGTTCAATACAAACTGTTTAAATCAGTTGAACCGAACCTTGTTGAAAATTATACTTTTTCTTGTATTTACTTTCATATGCATTTCATTTTCTAGGAAGAAGATAAGAAAAATAGTGAAGAAAAAGATGAGATAAAATAAGGAAATTTTCATAATCCTGAACATGATTTGCAAAAAAAATGCAGAGCACACCAGTTTACACATTGCCATTAGAACTTTCAATATCAAAATACTATGCAAGTTATTCAAGCATTATTTGTTCTTGCTAAAGAAAAATGAAGAATTTAATGCAGGGCATCTTGATTATTGATTACAAATTTATGTTTTTTTGGAGTTTATTGGGAGTATTTGTGTATGTCAAAATGAAGTCCCTTTGAATTTACCTATGTGACATACAGTTGTACATGTATAACTGTGTGTCATTTGTTTTTGGTGTGTTTTTTACTGATCTAGCTATGATTATATAATTTCTCTAATTCTTACAAAATTGATCATTTTGCTGACCTTTTGATTATTTAAAAACTCATTCAGGGAAGCCATAGATATATTGGAAATTTAAACATGGCCTTGGCCGTGATATTGGAATTTTATCCTGAGCGTTAGCCATGTGTAAATTGTCAACACATCTATTGCTTCCATGAATTTTTTTGATTCTAATAGGACACATATCTTATTTTAAAAACTGAAGGGTAGGTTTTTCATGTGTGCGGCTGTTTTTAGGGGGATATTCAATTTTTCAGACAAAAACTCAAAAATAATTTCACCAATTTGCAAGAAACTTTGGTGAATTGTTAATTTCTATCAGAGCTCCCTTTTGATTTTTATAAATTTAAGACTATACGTTTCCCCTTGATGGGGTTACATTTTTGTATATTCATTACAAAAAGAGTGATTTTCCAGTTTTATGACAATTACTCAATAAAAAATCCTGATTCAGCATTTTTTTATGAAACTTATTTAAATTGTTTATATCTATTTTATGTAAGCACCTTTTTTGATTTTTATAAAATTTTCAATTTTACCTTTTTTCGAATTATAAGGTTTTATTTGTTTATAGTCTGACAACTGATTTCACAATCCAAATTCAGACAGTTTCAAGCTTGAATAGTGTGTCCAAATTTACCCCCAACTGTTCAGGGTTCAACCTGTGTGGTTGAATCAGGCTGCGCTTAGGAAAGTATTTGTTTATAAATTTTAGATTTTACTTTTCAGAGTTTACATAAGTCAAATTTATAAATTTTGGACACATCAGTTTTAAGTGTCTTAAGACTCAGTAGAAAGTGTCCATGCCAATCTGTTATGCTTGACTTCATTTTCTTTTTTCTCTGATCAAACTCTCCCCAAATATCCTTCTGTCATTATCAATCAAACACAAGCTGTTTTGATGGAGTTACTTGACGTTGATCTCTATTTATCTTAAATGATCAACCTAAGCTTTATGTTCAGTTGCAATCTGTAAAATGTATGTTTGTTTTGTTTTTAGTATCATTGTGAGATATATATAAACATGTCTTTATAGCAAATTCAGCTGATAACATCACTGTTTTATAGAATGTATATGTCATTGGTCTAATTACTTTGAGTGTTCAGTCAGTACATTTTGTTTAAAAAATTATTGTTAGGTTATTTTTTCAGCCTGTAAGGACCGAGATACATCATCATGATAGCCCTTGTTTCAATGGATATAACCAGAATATTTTTACTTTCATAGATTATTGGAAGTGATTAGATTGAATAGGGCAATACTTTACGTCCAATTGTTAGTTTATTGTTATATTTTTATTTATTTACTTATAAAAAATAAAATCATTTTAAAGCAGAATTTTCCTTTAAATTTATATTTGGACAATTTCTTGCAGTTCTAAGTTGTTTATATAATAATGTAAGTACAGAAAAATCAATTCAAACCAAAATGATCCACATACAAAAAAGAAATTACCATGGGCAAATGAGAAATACATCACTGATTAGAAAAAGAAACAAACTGTTCAAAAAGATGAAGATATTTCCAAACAGGACCATATGTAAACAGTGCAGGATTTTTATACCCCACATACATGACATATGATATAATAATATTTTTATTGCAAAAAGTGAAACCAAGACGGGTTTAAATGCAAACATAGTACATGTATACACAAGTGACAAGATGCATAATACATGATAAATGTTTTAAACAAGTCAAGTTGATATGAATGATATATATATTTATTATATGAGTATATAACTGACCTTATTTTCGTAATTCCATAGACTGCTTTATATAGTCTACAACAAGAATGGCATTATGTTTTTTGGTATGTTTGTCTGTCCATCTGTCCCGCTTCAGGTTAAAGATTTGGTCAGGGTAGTTTTTGATGAAATTGAAGTCAAATCAACTTGAAACTTAGTACACATGTTCCCTATGATATGGTATTCTAATTTTATTTATAAAGATTTGACAGTCCACTGAACATTGAAAATGATAGTGCCAGTGGGACATGTGTGTACTATGAACACATTCTTGTTTTTGTTTAAAAGAGACAAAAAAGTAATTCAACATATCTGCAAAACATCATACGTAACTACATAAATTAAGATGCTGCACAAAAACCAAAAACGGTTTCAAATAACATCAGGAACAACAAAGAATAACCTTTTGCCTCATTGTCCATAACCTTTTTCAAAAACCTTTTCTGAAATTGCATGGCCAAATTGAACCAAACTTGGTCAAATCATTATTGGGGTATATAGTTTTAAAACGTGTCGGATGACCACGCCTGCAAACCAACCTGGTCACCATGGTTAAAAATAGAACAAAGGGTAAAATGCCAGTTTAGTCAATTTAAAAAAAACAAAACATTTAGAATAGAGGAAATCTGACGGGAGAAAATTGTTCAGAATGTTGAGCTCTACCTATTATTGATATTTTGTCAAAATGGGCAAACAATTTCTTGGAATTATTGTTCTTAAATGACAAATTTAATGTTTTTTTTAAACATTTTTGTTTATTATCTTGAAAAACATAAAAGAAACATTAAATTGAAAAAAAAATCTACAATTACTGTCGAAATCGCCAGCAGATCGTTGTTCGAGTTATTGCCATTTGATGAAGATTTTTACCATTTTATTTTGTATTTTTCGTTTGTTGTCTTATATTTTAAAACAAATAATAGATATGCAAAAATTATCAGCAAGAAAAGATCCACTATTTAGACAATATACTGGAAATCGTTCGACGTCTTCTTGGAGTTAATCTGTTTGTTTTTCCCTGATGTGATGAAAATTATAAACGATTAATAGACACTTCAAATCATAAAAATTATCAGTAAGGCACGATCTACTAAGAAGTCACATTTGAAATTCGCTGATACAGGCAGTAGGCTGTCACTACTTTTAGGAGTGATTGCCTCACTTTGGGCATTATGTGTTCAGGTCTAAGCGTCCGTCCGTTCGCCAGTCCGTCTGTCCCACTTCAGGTTAAAGTTTTTGGTCGAGGTAGTTTTTGATGAAGTTGCAGTCCAATCAATTTGAAACTTAGTAAACACGTTCCCTATATATAGCTATGATATGATCTTTCTAATTTTATTGCCATTTTCACGGTCCACTGAACGTAGAAATGATAGTGCGGAAATGATGGGGCATCCATGTACTTGGGACACATTCTTATTTACCCTCTTTTGTGTTTTGAACACATTTTACTAAAGAAGATAGAAATTGGAACTACACAGAATAATAATAAGAAATACAAAAACAACAAAACAGATTTTTGTCATAAATTCTATTCTCGTATACAATGTTGGAGAGTGTCCTTTGTTGAATAAGCACATATACCAAGGTCATCGATTCAAAGATCCTCTAGTTAATAATGTTTTACTTTAAAAGTCTTTAATTGACAATATAGTACACCATAACGCGTTTGTTGAGCATTTACATGTTTTTGTTGTCCGGTAGGAAAGAAGGGGACCGTTTTGGTTTTGCTGATGTACTTGGGTTTTTACTAATTTGGTTGATTTGCAGTTTATTTCCCCCACAACGCCTCGTTTCAGGGCCAGGTTGGTCAGCTGTGCAGCCCGCTAACCACGATTGTGAAGTACTGGTCGATGAGTCTCGAACGATAGGAAACATTATCAGGACAAGTCATAAGACAGTGAAATGCCAGGCCATTTTTCTACCACCACGGATACAGCCCTCGGACGTCAGTCGGCATAACACTCCCAAATCAATAATGGCTTTTGAAGTGCAATTAATAAACAGAAACAAGAAGAACTACCTTTAAACAGGGACTTTTTATACAAGATAGAAAATCCCTGCTTTAAACAAAGAAAAAAAACTTTGAGATTGGATTTAATGGCATAATGACTTTAATATTCGTGAAATATTTGTTACTGGACATTAAGTAAAAAATTTTCAAATTAATCTGCTATATTTGATACAAAACAACACTGGTAGTGCCACCAATATACACGGAAAATGAAATGATGTAGGTATAAAAGATGATGAGTCTTTCAGCAAAAGAAAGGTGTCCTTACATTATGTCTTTTACGTGCTAATAGACTATTTTGTTATTTTTGTAGAGCCTTCGACTTTTGTCCATAAAAAAGACAAAGCGATCCTACATTCCGTCGTCGTCGGCGGCGTCCACAAATATTCACTC
The DNA here is from genome assembly GCF_036588685.1 of Mytilus trossulus. Classification (NCBI taxonomy): domain Eukaryota; kingdom Metazoa; phylum Mollusca; class Bivalvia; order Mytilida; family Mytilidae; genus Mytilus; species Mytilus trossulus. Next base: position 46,408,450 of record NC_086380.1, on the reverse strand, counting down.
TGTGGTTAAAGTTTTTTAAATTTTTATAACTTTCTTAAACTATACTGGATTACTTTAAAACGTGGACAGAAGCTTGTTTATGATCATAAGATAGTATCCAGAAGTAAATTTTGTAAAAATAAAATTCCATTTTTCTGCGGGGAAATATTACATTCACTCTGTGGTTCAAGTTTTTAAAATATTAATAACTTTCTTAAACTATCCTGGGTTTGTACCAAACTTGGACAGAAGCTTGTTTATGATCAAAAGATAATATACAGAAGTAAATTTTATAAAATAATGAATCTGGTTTTTTCGTATTATACTTTTAAATGGACTGCCAGGAAACACGTTTTTATAAATATTATTATTTTCTGTGACTGTATCTTGCATTAATTTGTAGGATCCTTTACTATAGATAATTGAGCTGATCTGTAACAATAACATCTCCATGCCTTATATATCATGTACTGTATTACGACGCTAGATTGCAACTGACGAGGAAAGGTAACACACGGCCACCGCAAGTTTTATCTTTCAGAAGCCAAGGCGGTCATGTGGTCTAGCGGACCGGATACACTGCAAGTGATTTAGTGTCACGATATCTCAGTAGCATGGGTTCGAATCCCGGCGAGGGAAGAACAAAAAATTTGCGAAAGCAAATCTACAGATTTTACATTGTTGGGTTGAAGTTTAGACGAGTTGTATATACATTAAGTACACAGCCATGTATTAACACAGCCATGTATTATCATCATTGCTGGTGATCTGATTAATAAATCTGTCGTAGAGTTGTCACTGACTCAGACGTACTTATATATATATAATTATTTTCTGTGACTGTATCTTGCCTTAATGTATAGGATCCTTAACTATAGATATTTGAGCTGATCTGTAACAATAACAATTCCGTACCTTATATATCATGTACTGTATTACGACGCTAGATTAAAACTGACGTGGAAATGTAACACCCAGCAACCGAAAGCTTCATGTTTTTGAAGCCAAGGTGGTGCTGTGGTCTAGCTCACCGGATACAGTGCAGGCGATTTGGTGTCACGATGTCTCAGTAGCATGGGTTGGAATCCTGCTGAGAGAAGAAAAAAAAATTTGCGAAAGCAAATCTACAGATCTTACATTGTTGGGTTGATGTTTAGACGAGTTGTATGTGTTCCGGACCATATGAGTATTTGGACCATACGCGTATGGTCATGACCATATGCGTATACTCATATGGTCCGACCATACGCTTATGGTCCGACCGTACGCGTATGGTCGGACCATATGAGTATTATACTCGTTTGTTTATTAACGGGCCGGACCATATGAGTATTTGGACCATATAGGTATTTTTTTCAGATATACAATAGAAATAATACGTTTTAATTTTACATTTCAAAAGCTACATAAACATTAAATATTAATGGCACAGTCAGTTGATCTTAGTTTTCATCGCTAATTGTATTCGTGTATGCTTTTGTATACTTGAAATGGCATTCACACGGTATCATACATGTAGCTTTTCTGCGCGGATTGCTTGATTTGGCTGCGTGCAGTGATATCGACTCGGACAACTCCGATGTGTCTACGGTGTTAAAAAACTCTAGATCGTATAGATCTCCAATATTGTAAAATGAATATCACAGGTCTAATTAAATAAAGGCAGTAGCTATTTCATGGCTCTTAATGCTATTTTACCGGTCTTATAATTAAGATTAAAATAGAAGTATAGAAAAAAAGAATAGAAAAAAATAAGGAAACATAGTACATACACTTTTAATATTTTACTTTTTAATAAATATCATGATCTTTAAAAAATATCATATACTTGCCGATGATGTCACCTACTTTAAACAATAAAATTCCTTTTTACACTATGTTCATCTGATTTTGACGTCTTATAATTGTACTTACAAAAAGTAAGCAATATTAACTGTGTGAAACTGTTGGTTTTTTTTTTAAAGTTTTTTTAATATATAATAAAATGAAAATTTAGTGACGTAACAACCAGAAGCGTCACACCTAATGAAGAGTTTAAAAGTATACGTGTTGATTACCCCGACCATACGCGTATGGTCCAGATACTCATATGGTCCGAAACATATATACATAATGTACACAGCCATGCATCACCATCATTGCTGGTGATCCGATGGATAAATCTGTTGTAGAGTCGTCACTGACTCAGACGTATTTATAAATATAATTATTTTCTGTGACTGTATCTTGCATTAATTTGTAGGATCCTTTACTATAGATAATTGAGCTGATCTGTAACAATAACATCTCCATGCCTTATATATCATGTACTGTATTACGACGCTAGATTGCAACTGACGAGGAAAGGTAACACACGGCCATTGCAAGCTTTATTTTTGTGAAGCCAAGGCGGTCATGTGGTCTAGCGGACCGGATACACTACAAGTGATTTAGTGTCACGATATCTCAGTAGCATGGGTTCGAATCTCGGCGAGGGAAAAACAAAAAATTTGCGAAAGCAAATCTATAGATCTTACATTGTTGGGTTGAAGTTTAGACGAATTGTATATACATAAAGTACACAGCCATGTATTAACACAGCCATGTATTATCATCATTGCTGGTGATCTGATTAATAAATCTGTTGTAGAGTTGTCACTGACTCAAACGTACTTATATATATAATTATTTTCTGTGACTGTATCTTGCCTTAATGTATAGGATCCTTAACTTTAGATATTTGAGCTGATCTGTAACAATAACATCTCCATGCCTTATATATCATGTACTGTATTACGACGCTAGATTAAAACTGACGTGGAAATGTAACACCCGGCAAAATGTTTTTGAAGCCAAGGTGGTCCTGTGGTCTAGCTCACCGGATACAGTGCAGGCGATTTGGTGTCACGATGTCTCAGTAGCGTGGGTTGGAATCCTGCTGAGGGAAGAACAAAAAATTTGCGAAAGCAAATCTACAGATCTTACATTGTTGGGTTGATGTTTAGACGAGTTGTATATACATAATGTACACAGCCATGCATCACCATCATTGCTGGTGATCCGATGGATAAACCTGTTGTAGAGTCGTCACTGACTCAGACGTATTTATAAATATAATTATTTTCTGTGACTGTATCTTGCATTAATTTGTAGCATCCTTTACTTCATGGCGTTGTCAGTTTGTTTTAGATTTACGAGTTTGACTGTCCCTTTGGTATCGTTCGTCCCTCTTTTACTATAAAAGATAATTGAGCTGATCTGTAACAATAACATCTCTATGTCTTATTTATCATGTACTGTATTACGACGCTAGATTAAACTGACGAGGAAAAGTAACACCCGGCCACCGAAAGCTTTATTTTTGTGAAGCCAAGGTAGTCGAATGGTCTTGCAGACCGGATACAGTGCAGGCGATTTGGTGTCACGATATCTCAGTAGCATAGGTTCGAATCCATATAATTTAGGATAGACTCTTGAATTTTAAAAGAGTCGAAATAGGATACACGGATCATATCAACCAGAAGGAAAATATAATAAAAGCCCAAACAAAGAAAAAGAGAAAAAAAGACTAAATTGAAAATAACTTTTATTTGGTCTTTTGATAAAAGAGAGACGAAAGATACCAAAGAGACACTCAAACTCGTAAATCTAAAACAAACTGACAGCGCCATGGCTAAAAATGAAAAAGACAAACAGAAAAACAAAAGTACACATGACACAACATAGAAAACTAAAAAAAAAAACAACACGAACCCCACCAAAAACTAGGGGTGATCTCATGTGCTCCGGAAGGGTAAGCAGATCCTGCTCCACATGCGGCACCCGTCGTGATGCTTATGTAATTACAAATCCGGTAAATAGTCTAATTCGGTAGGTCAAATTCATGAAAGGGAAGGGGATTGTAGTTACGACGTAAGGAACATATCCGATATCATTTGAGAAACGGTTATTCCATAACGGTCAACCAAATCGTGATGGCGTCCGTAAAATTTACGAAGTGATGATTTCAACTTCACCATTTGGAACTCTTGGTTTAATAGCTTCCTTTTGAGCAGTAACCCTCTATCAAGAAAATCTTGATAGGAAATGCAAGCACGGGAATATCGTATCAATTGGGAGATATATACCCCGTATGCAGGTGCTGCTGGAATGTTGCTACTTAGAAATGGAAAGTTCACAATTGGAAAGCTGAAATCATCTCTTTTGTCGTAAAGTTTTGTCTTCAACCGACCCTCATTGTCAATTGCTAGATGTAAGTCAAGATATGAAGCCGACTTAACTGTATCTGTAGTAACCTTTATCTCCAATTCGATGGGATAGATTCGATCCACATAGTCACCAAATTTTGAATTGTTTAGTGAAAGAACGTCATCTATATAGCAGAAAGTAGAGTTAAGGGATATTGCTAACTTCTTATCTTTCTTCCTAAGAAGTTCCTGCATAAAGCCAGCCTCAAAATAATAAAGAAACAAGTCAGCAAGTAGAGGGGCACAGTTTGTTTTCATTTGGGATGCCGACAGTCTGTTGAAAAACACGTCCTCCGAACGTAACAAATATGTTGTCAATCAAGAAATCAAGCATCTTGACAATATCGGTTTCAGAGAATTTTTTGTTTGAATCAGAATGATTCTTTACAAATTAGGATTTATCCCTCCCTAAGACAAGATACTTGTATCTACGTTGGCCATTCTTTTTTATGAAGCCAAGTAATACCAACTCTTTTAATTTGATTTTTAGTTTGGAATGTGGAATACTTGTGTAAAGAGTAGAAAAGTCAAATGTTTTAATACTGTTACAAGATGAAAGAGAGTTAGATTGTATGTACTCTAAAAGATCTTTGGAATTTTTAAGTATCCACATCTGATTCACGCCACCTCTAGAATAGGCAGTTTCACAATAACTTTGAAGCCCGTCTTTGATTGCTGATAAAATAGATGTTAATAATTTAGAAAGGGGTTTCGTGGAGCACTTGGAAGACCCAGCAATATACCGTTGTTTGTAAGGACACTTATGTAATTTAGGTATCCAATACAGTGATGGAAGATCCAGTTCTTCATCTTTGGTTGAAATACCAAAGGAACAAAGAACAGACCTATGATTATCCAGGATTTCCTCTTTAGTAAGTGTCGTGAGGGTATATGTTTGGTTTCCAAGTGAATTGTCTATACCTAATTCGTTTATCAAGCAATTAATGTAATGACTTTTACAGACAAAAACGATGTTATTTGGGGCTTTGTCTGCGAAGACAACAACATATTTATCATGGAGGTCAGATAAGTGTTTAGCAAAATTTGGATCTTTGAAGATTGACGTAGCATGGGCATTGATGGACCCATTCAGTTTCTTAATTCTGATTTGTATTAGCGAACTCACTGCCTTAATCCATTCGGATAGAGTGTCTACGTCTTCCTTCTCGCGCTTAGCCCATTGCCTGGCATAATCCTCGACTGAATCCATCAAATTGTTAAAGTTGTATTTCCAATTGATGGATTTAGGCTCACGATATTTCGGACCTTTCGATAACACGTTTCGTAGAGAAGTGTTATTAACAATGTTAAGGTCACCGGTAATAACGTGGCCAGCAGGATTATATGTGAATTGGGAACTAGCACAAGTGCAATCAGGAGGTTTGGACTTGAAGTCGTCAATATCGAGATCCTGCAAAACGCGTTTGTAATTGAAAATTTTAGTTGCAATATGTTTGGTATAGGTATAAGAAATTATTGGAACAGACTGGTCTTTGAAATAAGGAGGTATTTTCGATTGAACTAATTTATGATGAAGGATATTGCCTAGGTTGACGCCATCGAGACCTTTGTTGACAAAGGAAAGATTTAGAAAAGATCTTTTCTCTTTTTCATCTTTTCCAATGCGAACTGGCTTGAAAAGTCTGTGACTACCAATATCCGAATTTATAGCTTGTAGTTTGTATTGGTTTGAATGATGATTTGTAACAGTGGATTCCAAACATGAATTGAACATAGAATGAAGTTTTGAAAGGGGTAATGAATAAAGTTTCGTGCGAATGTGATGAATACCTAACGGATTTTGTATGCATGGCAGCAAGTCATTAATAGAGACATCATGCAGAGAGGGTGATGTATAATGACGATGGCCATGACTACGTCTACGTCGAGGAGTCGAGTTGAAAATATTCATCACATTCACCGAGTTACACGAAGGACTAGATAGAATACCTATACCATCAATTTTGTCATTGCAGCCATACGGTGTTGCAGTTCCCAATTGTCTAATCCCGTAGTCTTCTTTTTGTCTACGGAGAGTCGTTGAAAGATTAGGATTGTTCGAGCTATGGTATATTTTTTCGATAATTCGAACTGTCATAGAAACGATGGAATGATCGGGCTGATTGAAATGCTGGTAAAGAATGTCGTTAGCATTGAGATTAATGTCTGATCTATGACCACACATATACATTTGTTTAGCCTTCCTTTCGTTTCACCGACGTATACCAATCCGCAAAGGTTGCACTCTAATTCGTAGACGACATTTATCGATTTACAATTCAGATCATCGTAACTTCTGGTAAAATATGACTTCTTGGTCAAATTGCTAGTGAATTCAGCATCTGTAATTAAAATAGCACAAGTTTTGCAGCCTTTGGTCTCACATTTTGAAATGCGACAGTGTTGTACTGTGTCATCAAAAGACCAAAATGTCTTTATGGAGAACTGAACAAGGCTGTATATGTATATGCTGTTGTCACTAGGACGATGATGTGAATGAGACGTGTTTGGGATATTTGTCATGTCTGGTGATGAGGGGACACCTGCCGTATCAGACGACACCGTGTCCATATTGACGTCTGTTTTGGACCTTTTTATACTGGGCGACGTCCGAGCCAGTTTCCTGTTAGTTCTTCGTGAGTTCATGCAATTGTAGTTTTGCTACTGGGCGGATGATGTCCTCGGGGACAAAATGTCCACCAGCAGAGACATCGACCCAGTGGTAATAAAAGAGGGACGAAAGATACCAAAGAGACAGTCAAACTCGTAAATCTAAAACAAACTGACAACGCCATGGCTAAAAATGAAAAAGACAAACAGAAAAACAATAGTACACATGACACAGCATAGAAAACTAAAGAATAAACAACACGAACCCCACCAAAAACTAGGGGTGTTGTTGTTTGTGCTGTATTTAGACATAAAACCTATGATTGCGTTGGATAAAATCCGAAATTTTTATACGAGTGCATGTAAAACAAAAGTCTTGGTAGAGGTGTCTAAATACAGCACAACCAACTTTTATCAAAAGACCAAATACAAGTAAACAGTATATTGTAACAAAACGCATTTGACTAACAGGTCGAACAACTGATGTTCTTAAACCCGTCTGACTGCCAGTGACGATTGCCAAATAAATTGATCACGAGATGTAATATGAATCTGAATTATTTATTTAAAACCAAACAGAAAACACTAAAATTGCGGAGAAGTTGGCATACAGCAAACATGATGTGCAAACATTTGTACACCATATCCAGATTTCGACAATTAATGTCTCTTAGGTGATTTTAGGGATCGAAACGGTAGTAGGAAGGCCAAATAATTTACCTCAATATATATGTATATATAAAGTGCCTAGAAAATTAACATAAAGATGTTAGAGTAAATATGTTTCTTAACTTCCTTTCCGAGCGGAGCTAGAACCTGTACATTTTATTTTCTACGACAACGCCATCTAGCATTGCGCAGAAACCTTATCCCCTCCTCTCACTATAGCTGATAAAAATCCTTTTTCATTTCGGTAGATGGTATACCTTCCCGTAGGAATTAAAACAGGGGATACCGTATCAGATACAATACACGAAGTAAAAAGAATACTTAATGTATTGAATCAGATATACTTAATATTCCAAGCAATATATAATTAACATACTAAGGGGAACATTGCAATATGACAAACGACAACTGACGACAGCAGTCCACACTTAGATATGATATTTTAACTTCAGTTTCGTTTTAAATCTCAACCATCCCATTTTAATCTTGCATCGTTACGAAAAGAGGGAAGGGGAAAGTTGCATCTAAGATTTTACTCCGTCGACTCAATGTACCAACAAGGTTCCCAGCAGAACATTTTTTGTCGTGATAATATTGATTATTGATTTCACCCGACTTAACTTTATTTTCGTAAACAACAACACTGCTTGGTCTAGAAGGAGAGAAGGGAGGTATTTTGGATAAGAAAATATGATGATTTAATGATTTCATCTAAGTTACTATGTATATAATGCTTCAGCTATAAAATTTCCTCAGGTCTAATTACTGTTTAACTAAATATGTCATCGTTACAGAGCAAATATTATATACTACACCTTACTAACAGATTTAAATTCGTTTAAAAGGTTGACTTAAGTTCATGTTCCTCAAACTATCATTCAAGCAATAAATACTGCATTAAATCTAATGCCATCAATACTAAAGATTAAAGATTAAAATTTAAATTAGATTAAACAAAATTAAGTAAGTCTACTTGTTTGACACACACTCTTTTCAATATAAACCTTGATTAATCGGTTTAAACCTTTTATTAATTATTCTTATGAAATATTAGCTATATGGAATTGTCCTTCGAGACAGATATAGGTTAAACACCTAGATGGAGAAAGTACTGACCATTGTATTTGTCCTGGTAGTTCTTCACTCTATCTGTGCTTTATGTAAGTATATTTCATTTCTTTCTTTTTTTCCTTTTGGACAGTAAATAATCTTTCATATATACATAATAGATTAACCTATATTTTAACACAAACCATCGTACGTATAATACTTTTTAATGCAGACGGAATATAGAATATATACTCCTTCTATTTTTAGTTTGAAGAAACAAAAACGCATTATTTAGATACAATCATATTTCTAGGCTAGTCTCATGCGTTTTACCTAATTATACATAGAGGTAATTTCATATGACTAAAATAAAGCTAGTTGCGATCCTGAGATATTTAGCCATCAGTAACACCTTAGATTTGTTTATAACAAATTACCAAGGTATCTTTAGAAGAACAGAAGTGATACCTGGCCTATCCGAACATAACATTATTTATTCTGAATTGGAAAGAATACAAGCAAAATTACAAAAGAAACCAAGAAAGATCATCCTTTAAAAAAGTCAAAAATGGCCAAATGTGAAAGAATACCTTCACAATATTAAATCCACAACCAAATAACTTTATGATAACAAGTCCTCTGTAAATGACATCTGGAACCTATTACTAGAAGATAGCGTTACTAAATATATACCAACTAAGACTGCTCGTAAAAAAGATGAATACCCATGGATAACAACAGACCGAAGAAGATTGATAAGAAGGAGGGACAGAGACACCAAAAAAAAAAAAAAAACAGCAGATAAAAGAGACAGTGCTTGATATACAGACATTAAGAGCAAACACAAAAGAGAACTATGAAAGGCATTCTGGACGTACATTAAGCATAAACGGTCAGATGGGAGTCGCATACCACCTTTTAAATCAGCAAGTCTCTTACATCACGACACAACTAACCAAAGCCAATGTCTTAAATGCACAGTTCCAGGAAGCATTTAACATATAATAGGGACACGAAGGGATGAGTCTGTGACTATGTTTAGAATAGTCCTCCTGGCGGAAATAAAAACTTGAGACTTTATTGAGGGAGTAGTTCAATCTCCGCTTTCTAAAATTGAAGAACAGTTGACATTTAAAATCAAAATAACATCTCTATGTTCAAACAACTATTCTAAAAGTGTACTTAGTTATTGATTATAAATTTTTGAATTACCCAATTCTGCTAGAATAATATCTACAAATAAAAAAGAGAAATTGTATTCAAGTCGTATGAAAAGCCCTTTCAATTCTTTTTAAAAAACCAAACTAGAAACCATCTAACATCTGCTCTGAATAGACTTTGGGTATTTGGAAAGATATGACACATTGCATGGGTGGTCAAGCCATATTTACCGCTTTACAGCACGCATCGACGATCCATCAAAACTTTTGATTTTTCAACCCTGTATACCACCATTCCCCATGTAAAATTGAAAAATCGCCTAAAAGAAATTATCCACAATGCCTTTCAACATAAAAATGGTAGCATACGCTATAAATTTATTACTTTGAGATTTCATAAAGCATATTTCGTAAATAGTGACAAACAAAAAGGTAAATCATGCTACACAGAAGAACAAGTAGTCAGTATGCTGGAGTTTCTTATCGACAACATATTTGTTGAGTTTGGAGGTAGACCTATGGGAACAAACTGTGCGCCTCTTCTTGCCGACCTCTTCTTATTTTCATATGAATTGGAGTTCCTCCAGTTACTTGTCAAAAACAAGAGGATCAAAGAAGCCAGATTATTTAATTTCACTTTCAGATATATTGATGATGTTCTTTCCTTAAACAATCCGAACTTTTCTGATTGGGTTCCATTAATATATCCCCCAGAACTCGAGATTAAAGAAACAACAGACACGGCTTCCTCCGCCTCATTTTTAGACTTATATCTCGAATTTGACTTACACAGTCATGTCAGTACCAGAATCTATGACAAACGAGACGATTTTAATTTCGAAATAATAAATTTCCCCCACCTTAGTAGCAATATACCAACTTCACCTGCATATGGGATATATATTTCCCAACTTATTCGATATTCAAGAGCTTGTCGCTCCTACTCAGACTTTGTAAAACGTCATCAGTGTCTGAGTAGAAAGTTGATGAACCAGGGGTATGTTAAAGAACGTCTCGTCCTTTTTCTAAAAAAAGTTCATCGGAAGGTACCAAGACCTTGTTGATAAATATTCCGTATTAACTTCTCAAATAATACACGATGGTCTTGATGTATAGATTCTGCGTACTGATGTTGTGTATCATCTTAACAACATGTTTTATTGTTCTTTTATTTGTTTTTGTTCTATTATTAAAATTACTTTTACTGTTGAATGGTTTTATGTGATATCAGTTTGACGTGGCTCGGTACTTATACATCTCGTCAATGTGTTTGTATTGGCTTTCATTTTTTTGTGATTTGTTTTGAATATGTGACTCTTTGTATTTCTTTTCTACTTATAACGTGACTCTGTACTTTAAAAGATCCCGTCAGTATGATATTTGTCTATAATATGTCATTATGATATATTTCTATTATGAATTACTATATATGTTGAACCGCAAACGTCAAAATCAATCAATGGCGTAGTGGAATTAACAATTTTTGGATTCTCATAAATTCTATGTATAACTTTTGGACTAGTTTGAATCTCGGTCCATTTCTGTAATTTATTCTTATATACTTTTGATTTTTTGACCCTGTATGCGTACATTGCCTATGAAAAATTTAAAATTGTTTGTATGCACATTGAACGACAAATTTATGTGACGTATATAATTTTTCTGACGTCAGACACTCAAATCAATCCTTGTTCTTAGACAGTAGATGTTTTTGTGTCCTGTTAAATTGTTCCTTTTAAAAGTTTTGGATTCTCATAAATTCTATGTATAACTTTTGGACTAGTTTGAATCTCGGTCTATTTCTGTAATTTATTCTTACATACTTTTAATTTTTTAACCCTGTATGCGTACATTCCCTAATATGTAAATTTTAAAATTGTTTGTATGCACATTGAACTACAAATTGATGTGACGTATATAATTTTTCTGACGTCAGACACTCAAATCAATCCATGTGTTCGTAGATAGGTTTTTGTGTCCTGTTAAATTGTTCCTTTTAAAAGTTTTGGATTCTCATAAATTCTATGTATAACTTTTGGACTAGTTTGAATCTCGGTCTATTTCTGTAATTTATTCTTACATACTTTTGATTTTTTAATCCTGTATGCGTTCATTGCCTATGTAAATTTTAAAATTGTTCATTATCCTGGTACTTTTAATAACTATTGTATGCACATTGAACCACAAATTTAGGTGACGTGTATAATTTTTCTGACGTCAGACACTCAAATCAATCCATGTGTTCGTAGATAGTAGATTTTTTTGTGTCCTGTTAAATTGTTATACGATGATGACTGATGTACCCATATTTTGACTATTTTATTAATTGTGACTGTTTATTTAACGCATCATGTAAATGTAGCGGAATTTGATGAGACTGTTATTAAAGTGAGAGTGTTAGCGCTATAGAACCAGGTTTAATCCACCATTTTCTACATTTGAAAATGCCTGTACCAAGTCAGGAATATGACAGTTCTTGTCCATTCGTTTTTGATGCGTTTTGTTTTTTGATTTTGCCATGTGATTATGGACTTTCCAAACTGATTTTCCTCTGAGTTCAGTATTTTTGTGATTTTACTTTTTGATTGTTTGCCACATGATGAAATATTTTTTAATAATAAATATATATTTTTTTGTATTTGAATTTTCCAGTAGTGCGCGTGAGCCAGTTATAGCAGTTTTGTGCAAGTTTAAATTGAAATGAAAAAAGTATTTTTTTGGTAAATGATACATGTATTTCCATAATTGATACTGGAGTGAATATTTTGTGGTGATATATTTGAAGAAGAAAAATCAGTGTCAATGAAATATTTTTAAAAGTTATTTCAGTGTTTTATTTTAATATCCGATGAAGTCCAAGCGAAGTGCATACTCATAAAGATTTTTTTTATTGGAAAAGAATGTAAAATATATTTGGATAATATTATAGTTATTTAGTTAAAACGATATTTTTTTTCTTCAAAAGTGCAAAAATTTCAATTATACAATAGAAATATGGGGATTCTGAAACAAGAAGTACTTATTTACTTCCGTCTCCCTTAACAAATTGACAACACTGGGAACATAGTGTAAAGAAACCCGCTATAGTATAATTTTCAATTTACATTACATGAGTTGATGTCCATTACTCAGAAGTCAGTTTTTTTTTTTAATTTTTAGATGAAGTCACAAATCTAGCATGTGCACCTGCAAGCTCCACCAGCCTGGTCTTTACATGGGACAGACCAAGCGATCCAAGCAGAGTTGTTCAAGGATACATTCTGAACTTGGCAAGAACCGATAACTTAATTACTGACGTAGTCGCGGTATGTATTTATTTAAATGAGATACAATGACAGACATTTGTACATACTTGCTTTTTTGTGTAGAGTTAAAAACCAAAATACTAATGATAGCAATCAGTCATGTGCCAGAAATCTTTCTTTCTTACATATTAAACTTATACTTTTTTATATGCGTCTGGCGTATAAAAATATAATCCTGGTACCTTTGATAACTGTCAACACATTCTATGTTGTCCTACATTTGAAATGTGATAATTTATCATTCAAAACATTAATTTAATTTCTATGTTGTGTTTTGTGTAATGTTGCTTGTCTTCTGTTTTTCTCTCCTTTTTTGCTATTTCGTTGTGAGTTTGAATGTCCCAAGGGTGTCAAATTCATGTTCATCGATTTGACCCAAACTCTGACATTTCATTTATAACCATGTAAAACATTTATTCATATTATAAAAAGTCTAAAATAACCAATTTACAGGGCATGGGATTGATGATATGTAATTTCATTTCGTGTGTGTTTTTTTTAGTCTAGACGTCATCTAATTAACTATCGAGTTGACATCCAATAGTCATATAAATAGAAATAGAAACGAACGTGCGTTTGAAATTTCTAGGTCTGTTAAATTTCATATTATTTATTAAAAATATATGTTTATCATTGTTTTTACCTGTATAAGAATGATATCTTTAGGATCGAATCGGTCTATCAAATGATTTACCTTTCTTTCATTTTCAATGTTGACATCTTTTTCCTTTAAATAACTCAATACACACAATGCATGCATGCTTCCATCTGTAGCTCGCGCGGATTTTTCTAGGATTTAAGTAAATTTCTGAACAAATGAATATTTGACTTCCCGTTTTTGCACATTGAGAGTACTTATAATGATGGCATTCATTTGTTAGTTTGGTTCCGTTCTTTGACCATCTTTTTATGTTTCTTATTCAGTATGATTAACAGAACAGGTCCATTCAGTTGTATGGGACTAACAACTTGAGCTCCCCTTTTAGAGGGGAACGTCAGATGGAAGTCTGTCCCATCTAAATGTACTCAATGATAAGTTGTTTGAAAGAGTTAGTTTTACACGTCCTAGATTGGTGTTATTCTCGTCATTCTGAATATAACGTCTTGCAGTAGTATTATCTGTATATATGTTATGTGTTGCTCTCTATTTTGCTTGTTTAGTAATATCATTGTTAGCTAATCCCTGCTTTTTTCGTCACGTACATTTGTGTTTGGTTTTCTTTTTTTTTTTTATACTTTACTAATGCTTGTGACTGGTTTCTGTCAATTTTATAATGTCTTGTGTTGTATTTTTTGCTCGAGTAGACGTTACGCACGTTATTGCGTCCATTCTGTGAAACCAACCAGTCCTCACTGATTAACAGCTTTTCTAAAAAACCATAATAGTTAAGTTATATAAAATTTATATCCATAGACAGACAGGTGAATTCTATTCCGAAAAAATCTGGAAATAGTTTCGCCATATTTCACAATTGTCTAAAATAAGGACAAACATATTAACAAAATGTAAAAAAAATATGCGTGTCAGACGTAACATACTATACGCATAATCACTTTAGCAGGCGTGTTTGTGTTCTTAAAAACAGTGTAATATCCGAGAAAATTCGCATGAATGATATGCGGAATATATAAAGTATAATAATATTACTGAATATGCGTTGATGTAAAGACAAAAGCTATTTTTTGGCAAAAACAAGTCTTCACCATGGTCAGATTTAAGAAAATGGTAAGTTATTAAAATGTATAGGTTTTTTTAAGAATATGTAAAATTTTGTTTTTATGAATTGTGCTCACAAAGTACACAGATAGACCATATCAAAATCTACTTTCTTTTATCAGCACTCACACCACATATATAAAAACAACGACTCCTGGCAAATGTCTTGCAAGATGTCCAACGTCGTATTTTGCCGCTTTTTGCAAATAAAGTGTCAGTTACGACGTTATTTATTGAAAATTAAGATGTTTTGCATGCTAAATAGTGCTTTTCCGTAATTGTACTTAAACTTCACAAAACAGTTATATACTTTTTGAAAATTTGCGTAGTCAAAACGACTTCGTTTTCAAACAAATCAAATGTCTTGCAAGTTTGTACAATGGACGATTTTCATACGCTTTGAACGTTGTCGATTTAGGACGCTGTTTATGGTGGATCATCTGTATATATTTCCTCAGATAGAATTTTCTATCAACAAGACCATAGAGTATTAAAATTAAAAAAAATCCGATGACGGGGTTGTTCGTTTAGATGAGGTTCTTATGTTGTGAAAGGCTGTGTTACGAGAGGACAAAAAATCGTCAATTTATTTTCAAATTTGTGAAGCGTAAAACTGCGATTTTTTTTTTATTCTCTGCAATAAGATTTATATGTATAGAACTTGAAAGTGAACATAAAATTGTGCCTTAAAAGTGACCATACACCTCTCTATATCATACGAAGCTTGTTAACATCTGAGATGAATACAATTAACTATTTTTTGTCTGACAATCGTTTATTTTTTTTAATTTAATTGAAGTAAAGTGTACTTTATAAGCAAGACCCGTTTAACTTGTAATTATCCACATTTTTTTTTATAAAAGCAAAATTGACCTCTTCTTTTTTTTTCGGAATTATATGGGGAAACATTACATTTTATTACGTTATTCAGACTAGGTCAATTGGTCTGTGGATAGACGGTTGTCTCATTAGCATACAGTATATATTTCATATAGACTTATGTATTACCAAAATGAATATATCGTGTTGTTTGTTGCTTGAGTTACTTCCAGTGGAAATATTTCGTGCAGATTCAGTACAACCAAATATCAATTAATTTATTGACGTGCCAAAAATTAATGCCAGCGAAATAAAAATAAAATATTCTCAATAATCCGCGTAAAATTTTGATGTAACCAATTGTGACACAATATCGTGCGTAACTGTTTTTCTTCCTTAGATCCTTCTTGATATGTGTTTGCTGTTTCATTATTGTTGGTAGAACATGGGGTGCGTTGAAGGATATGATGGTATCCCATGCGGCTGTTCATTCAACAATGTACCTTATATCGTGCTGTAATTGTCTATTGGTATACCTATTAATCCAATGAGTTGGTTGTATTCACTCGAACAAGTATATAGTATATGTTGGCATTGGTTGTTGATGTTGGTCTATATCCACCTAGATTGATATGCGTTAATGATACCTATGATGTAATGGAGCCATTCGTGACATCACGGGTAGTAAGGTCGTCATATCGATGGTCGTTTAGTACAGTGATTTTGTCATAGTTTGGTTAAGTTAGACATGGTTGTGTTAAGAGTTTTTATTGACAATCAATCACACAATATAAACATTCGGATTTTTCGCTAAATGAACCTCTGAATATAAATTCAAGCTAGTAAGAATCTTTGTTTATCGATAATATGTTAGTACATTAATTTTTTTATCATATGGTTATTATTTGACACAGAATAAAGCTGGCTTATGTAAAAATTTATAAGTTGTTGTTCGTTTCTAATACAGTTATTATTTACTGTCCGTTAGATCCCATGTTTCGTTATGGTATCAATCTGCCGTCAATTATTTCTAAAAAAAAAAGCCTACATTTGCACACAATTTAAGATTACATGGTTTGGTTCACTAGTGTCATGGTTAAGTTCATGTTTGACATGGTTCAGTTATGAGATTCCGGCCTGTCGTGAATAATGGAAGTGTTACGATCAAAATAAACAGACATTATGTACAACTATTAAAATACTGTTTAACAATATTTTCGCAGATAATTATTTTCGAGTTTAACCCATTCTATCCTATTTTGAGTCAATATAGTGTCGATGTTTTCTAATGTTATTGTTTTGTTCAAGACGAGTAGATCTGAGTTTTACGAATTAAGGACGCCCGAGGGTATAAAAATTCAGGGGGAAAACCAGTTATTTTTCATTATAAATTTTATGTATTACCTTTATTAGTTGTTACTCTATCATATGGTACAAAAACATTAAAAAATTCAATCTGTGATGGCCCCAGATGACTTTAAAAGTGTATATATCATTGCAAAAGTTCCAAACTATATTCCTTTGGTGCAAAAATGACAGTTTTTGGCATTAAAAGTGAAATATGTTTTTAACTCATCGGTGACCTATATTTGTATCATTATTTTCAAAAAAGCTATATTTAAACTAAACTTTTATAAAACTTGAGCGATTTCTGTAAAAAAAAAAATATTTATTTCGTTATTACTTTTCTTTCCTCCTATTAGTTCAACAGGGGAAAAAAAGTAACTTTACAATTATGCTATTTTCAAAGGCAGATTGTGAGTGTAAATGAACGACGAACCCATCTTTTTATTTTTTTTTATTTTTCTATTTAGTATAAGATGAAATTCATTTGTGGAAAAATAGAGCGAAATCCTATATGAAAATAAAATTTTGATTTAGAACCGCGAGCCACCTTAAAGATGATCTTTTACTCGCAAAAATTCACCTCTCAAGAAATCACTCATCTACAGTAAAACTAAGATATTAGCATTATAATTATCATAAATATAGAAAAAGCACATATAAAGAAACCACTAGAGCAATGTATTAATGAATTTCAACAATAACATTTGTTTTAAAAGTTGGTGTATTCGGAATAAACTATGATCTAAGAAAACACATAGTAATATACAATATGAAAAATACAGTATGATTTCCAACGGCCGATTTCCAATGAGACAACTATCCACCCTAGAGCAAATACATTTTAGCAAGTAATTAAAGCATGTCTCCACTATCGAACATATCATATGTAGGTCCGACTGAACTTTCAAATATTAACCTACTAGTTGTCGAAAGGATAAGAATGATAAGACAAAGGAGGTGGGCAACATAATTGCTTAGTCATGAAAGATATGTTTTAAAAATATCGCTCAGCTTGATTTCCCGCTTATCCTCTATATCCGGTACGCTTCCGTTAGGTGTCCGTTTTATGCGGTACTCGTCAGTTGGATGTACTTTTGACGTCCGTTCTGTCCAGTACGTTTCAGTTTATCGTACATTGCATATCCTTGAAGTGTCCGTTAGTAGATAGATTAGGCATCCTTTGTCCGTCCGTTTTATTTGGTCAGTATACGAACGGATACAAATTTTGTCAACATAAACCTTTTTTCATCCGTTCGGCGTTCGTTAGAGCTATCAGCTAAGGTGTGACCGCAGGTTTAGATAGTAAAATAATAATCTTTCGGTACTGATTTTCAAATCAGTCCTAACAATTGTTGATATCGTTTAGTTTAGCCATGTTAAAAAGGAGTATATAACAGTAATCGAATGGCATAAACAGTGCAGAATAAGTCTGTTCACATTTAATGCTAAATTTATACTGTTGAGATAGTGTCAAGGCATATTTAAGACTGTCAAGAATGTGTCGAGACATATTCATAAATTATCTAGAAAGTCAAGAATATGCCAAGACAGATCGAGACAAATTTAAGACAGTCAAGAATTTGTCGAGACTAATCCAAACTCTTATCAGATAATACAGGAAGTGTCGAGAAATTTTAAGACAATGTTCATACTGTCAAGACACTTGTCAAGAAAAATCAAGAACCTTATAAGAAAAATTCATACTTAGTCAAGAATTTTTAAAAATTATTCAGACAAATTAAGAATGTCGAGTAAAAATTCATGCAAATTCAGACAAAAACTGGTCTTTTCAGACTTTTTGACTTTTGTATTGGGAATTGGGAAGAACTGAGGCATTCGTTTTAGGAAGTTACATAACTTATCCATGACCAACTTAACCAAATTATGACAAAATCACTGTACTAAACGCTCCTCGAGATGACGACCTTACTTCCCGTGAACATGTAGTGTAACTTATGGTATTTCTCTGGTCTCAACTTTTGTGAGACATTAATTTTAAATACATTTGTATGTAAAGAACTAAAACATTAAGAATGACACTGCTTAGAAAATTCGAACAGTCTCAAAATTAAATGTCGCGTCCAAATAGTCATTTTTGTGACATATTAACTTAATTCTAATTAATTACCTTATATGATAATATGATTTTAATTTCAGCAATTGGACGTTAATGACTACTATGTAGAAACTTACACATACGGTGGACTTGGGGAATATGGTATCTACACATTATCTCTTTACACATATACATCATCTGGTAATGAACCTACACAAACAATAGAATGCCAAACATTAACGGATGGTAAGGAATCTAATTTTTCAGATTTAATTAAAACCAAATCTCTCAATCTGCCCTCTATGTACTAGCATTCAGAATACAGTCTTTTATCGTATAGTGTACATCAACTTGTTTTTCCGAATTATTTTTTCTCTCGTGTTTAGCTCCTTTTAACGCTTTCGCGGCAATTTATATTCGCTTTTTGTGTATTAATATGAAAGAAGATTCCAGATCGTGGCAAATATTAATATCACTTTATTTCTTTTTTTCTGCAAATGGAGACTAAATAGTTTGTGAATATGCCAGGTTAACATGAATTTGGATTTTAGCCAGAGTCGATAACAGTTTATCGATGTTATCATCTCTCAAATTAAAAGAACAAGGAGATGTAGCATAGTTGACAATGAGACAAATTCAACCCAAGTTAGAAATGAAACGAGTAAGACCAAGTGCGTTGATATTATCAAATAAGGGGGAAATAATAAACAACAATAGTAGGATATGTGCCAAATGTAGTCACCTTCCCTGGTGTCAGTGCTTTGATATAAATATGAAAAATTGTAAACTACCCTTTTCAAAAAAAATGTTTTGGTGTGTTAAACAGACTGTCGAATTAGGTTACTTGTATCCTTTGGATTCGAAAATCAGAAGAAATAAAGTATGAAGCATTTCGCTATAAATATTTACTTTCATATATGTTTGGGCTGATATACTTGATTATAGATTTAGTGTCTTGATTTCAATTTTTATATGTCAGTACCCTGTGTCTTATATGATTTGGTAGTTTAGTCACTAATCGTTGTTTCTTTAATATGTTGATGTTTGTGAGACATTATTGCTAGATAGTCAGCAAAATGTAGGTCTTTCAAAGTAGTGTATTAGCTGTTATTTGTCTCGAAATCAAGTCTTTACATATGATGAAAAGTGTAGATGTCATGACACATCCTTTTTTAACATGGAAGTGTGTATCACTATACCAAGCCTTACACCTGACGCTGTTGTAGAATGCTTTTACACTTAAAGGAGATTTATAATATGTTGTGTAAAACATTGTACCATATGATCTTAATATTTTCCAAATACTATTCCTGTTAATGCTATCTCAAAGTTTACAAGACTAGTATACAGTTCCGTTGATATTCTGTGAATTTTCCTATGATTTTTTTTATATACAGATTTGGTCGATACAACCTCTCCTAGGGCGAAAACCTGCTTTTAAAATTTTGATTTCTAAAGGGAAACTCCATGTTATAATAATTCACGACAAAAGATACGATTTTTCATTCCCTATTGTTCATTGCCTTTTTTAAACGGCAGTGTTCCTTTGGCTCCATTATGAAGTGTTTATATATTCAAACTCTTTTATTATGCCGGTGTGTGTAGTGATATATAGATTGTAAAGATCGTAATCAATACACTACTGGTAAATGATGAAGTCTGAGATTTCGTTATCATAAACTACTTTTACTTAGATTTTATTAGTAAATTGGTTGTACTGTGTAAACTCATCAAACCTTTAAACACACTTTATAGCAAAGCTTATCTTTACATATTAATATTGTAATAAGATGAAAATTGCCTACATTTGCACTAACATCGATTTTGTCATCAACAAGTTAAAGTATAATGAAATTTGTATTCTTTTCGAATGTTTTTTTTTTTATGTATAAAGTTTATTTTCTTGATGACGATTGATTTAAGCTATCTAAAAATACCATGTATAACATGTATAACACAGTAGTCAGCACTTCTGTGTTGACATGAGTTATCATTGATATGTTCATAATTATAAATTAACTGTTAACCCAAAAAAATCATTTTTGAAATACTAAGGCTTTTCTACCTCAGGAATGGATTACCTTAGCTGTAATTGGCAAAACTATTAAGAACTTTTGGTCCTCAATGCTCTTCAACTTTGTACTTTATTTTGCCTTTTTAACATTTTTTTATTCGAGCGTCACTGATGGGTCTTTGTAGACAAAATGCGCGTCTGGCGTATATACGAAATTTAAATCCTGGGATCTATGATGAGTTTATGACACATATTTATCATAAGGTTAAATCCTAAGTATCTGCCAGTCAACACTTTTAAATTGGCATTGCACATGTCATGCTTTCTTAGACTGTACATGTCGTTTAAACACTTAATTCCCGGGATGTGTTTTAATTGAATTTTGATTTAATGCATAATTTTTATTAACAGAAATTTCTGGCTTTTTACTAGCTTTCGGTAACTATGAGCATTCTCATATCCTACTTTCGTCTGACTTTGACCTGCTGACACAATGGGTAATGCATTTTGTTAGTCAATGTTTATTTAGCGTGTGTATTTATATTGTATCATAGGTGAGTTCACTTATTGTTGTTTAGGGTGAAGGTTGGCATTACACCGTTTAAATCTGCTGCATTTGTGTGTACCTGTCAGGAGCCTGTTAATTACAGGGGGATGTTTGTTGATGTGGGTTTTTTTTTTTCTGATGATGTTCTTTTCCTTTGGCGACTGTTGTAATTGAGCTAATGAGTTCAGCCTCTCGTATTTTCTGTCCAGATTTACTTCCATAGCACTTGACTTCGCCTGAGTCTTCTACAAGGCGGGGGAGTTATTTTTCTAATAGGTTTGTTGACATTAGGGCTTATCTACACAATGAAGAGCTTGCATACCGTGCATCTAGTGTCCTCCGATACCCTGTGGTTCTGCATTGGATCGTTTGATCGTATGATTGCTTTCATCTGCCACCTCGAGAAGAATTTCAAGCCACATGGGTCTCTATTGAAGGCTAACATAATTTATTGCTAGTTAATCAAACCATTGGATGAACATCAAAATGTTTATTATTGAAATAAAGAATATATTGTCGTTACTATGAATATATCACAAATGTAGCATTTACATGCATGTTCATTGAAATATAAAAGTACTAAAGATCATAATAACATTAACGGTGCCAATTTGTCTGCACCACATGCGCATTTCGACAATACATGTCTCTTCAGTGATACTCTTGGCCAAAATATGTGAAATCCATAGCTCATATAAAAGATAAAGAGCTATAATTCAAAAGTTCCAAAAAGTATAGCCAAATCCGTGAAAGGAATCAGAGCTGTGCATGAAGGAGATACATTCATTAATTAATAATAATTTCTAAATAAACTCATCACAGATACCAGGACTAAATTTAGTATATACGCCAGACGCGCGTTTCGTCTACAAAAGACTCATCAGTGACGATCAAATCCAAAAAAGTTAAAAAGGCCAAATAAAGTACGAAGTTGAAGAGCATTGAGAACCAAAATTTTGTAACAGCCAATTTTATTACACCAAAAAATCCGTATTTTCATGCCAGTACCAGAGTACAGGCTACGGGGCTGGTGATATCCTCGGGGAATAGCAGTCCACCAGCAGAGGTATCGACCCAGTGGTAGTAATAACATTAACTTATGCTATGTTGAAATGTATCGTATAATAGTTCCAGCACGAGCACCGGATACAGTGGAAGCAGTTGGTATATCATACACTGAAATTGAAGTAGACTGGACAGAAATAGAAACGAAAGATAGAAATGGAGTACTCCTAGGTAGGTATAATTTAGTTATAAATAAATTAAACGGAAGACGATTATACAAAAGTAAATCCTGTCACAATACACTTTTGATCTCGAAAACAACTTTCCGTTAATTATGTTAAAAACAACCGACATTCAAAACTCAAGTCGAAGTTATACTTTATGTATATGAATACAAAATAAAGTTTTCTATAATTTTATAATTAACGAAAACAAGTAATAAACAATTTCAACAATTTCAATCTAAAATTGACATCACTATAAACAGAGAAACCACGCCCGCATATCATTAACATATAAAAGTTTGTTAACAACCGGTTTTCTAGTCCGTTTAAATCTGATAACGACCAATAGATGTTTTACTACGGAATAAAGAAGGTCATGGGGCCCCCTTATTATCGAATAATAGAAGCTACTTCTTAACCGATATGAAATAATGTCACTTATTAGCGACAGTTTTCGAAAAGGCCTTTTAGTTAAGCACTTTTTGCCCCCGACTTACTCACGGCTGTATTACATATCATTGAAAGGCTTATTACTTAAAAAAAATCGAACGGAACAATTTTAGTTACACCAAAGCTCAGGAATACACATACAAATATTCGCCTATGATTTGATAATATTTTAAATATCACAAGTTATAGTTTGTATTAATGTATTCTTTAAAATTTCACTTTTAACAAACTGATTTTTAATCATCTGTGTGTATAATGCTTATTTCTTTTCGTATTTGATTTTATATGATCTTTTGATTGTAACAATGTTTATTATGAAATTATAAAGTTAACGTAATGAGAAAAGTCGAAAGATTTTTGAACTTCAGAATGGCAGTAACAATGCAGTGTGAGCAATCAAAATATAGTTCCGATATTTACCACAAAACCTTGATGGCCCAATGTGTTGTCTCCTTCGAATTATTTCACACTCCCCTAGAAATGTTTCTCTTTATATTAACCTTATATCAACAGCATACATCGTTTTGATAAAGTAAAAGAGTTAAAAACTAAAAAAAAAATGTTCGTTGATGGTGGTATTTTTGGGCAACTGTTAAAAGTTGTTATAATCTGCACGTTCAAAGCTGAATACTTGAAAGCCAAGTATGTACAAGAATCGATGTTGATGAAGAGCTATTTGACCAAAAAGGAATTACAAAATAACAAATGTCATCTCATGTCAACTCTTCCTGAGGGATTTCTAATTTAGTTTCCTTATAATTTCTTACATTCTTTATGAACGAACAATTTTTGAAAGGTTTGTAAGGAATAATGTCAGAATGATGCACACTGACTAATGAGATGCTGATATCATCAAGGACTAATTGTGGACTAGTACAAGTATCACTCCAGTGCTGTAAAAAATGAAAAAAAAAACCGTTATAATTGTAGGTTATAGAATAATATATTATAAGTTTGTAAGCGCCTGGCCAAGTAATATTACAGTGGACAACACAACTCTTCAGCATACTATAACAGGACTTGACTTTGATACATATTACTATGTCGGCGTGACAGGATTTACAAGTGCGGGAGATGGACCAGTGACAACTGACACCAATAAAACTTTAGGTTAGTTATTTTTTACAGTAATGTAAATGAAGGATATGGGATATCACTTCATAACAGAAAATACTCGTATGCCTTTTGACAAAACCAACAAAGAAACATCGAATGTTCTGCTCTTAATCATCTCAATGTCAAAGTGATGCTAACACGGAGCATAAGAGCAAACTTTAATGAAAGTTAATAACGGATGATTTTTTTTCATCGTATGTTTGTGCTTCATGTCAATAACGCTAAATCTGTGCAACGAAAAACACAAATTCGGATAAAATCAACAAATTACAGACTATAATGGGCGAAGAAATTTAACAAGTACTGTTATAATTTGTCAAACAACAAACTGGTATACACAGTAACCTTAACCAACCAAACAAACAACAAAAACAAAACAAAAACAAAACAAAACAAAACAATACAAAAAAAAATCAATATCATCGTACAAATCACGATGTATCTTATATAGCTTGATTGAAGATAATATAAAATCTATAAATTATTAAAAAAAAGTATAAATCAAAATCCCTAAAATTTAGATCCATGTAAACTTATTGTTCTTATGAATGAAATAAATATATTTGATGTAAATTTATTGATACTTTATTCTGAGGAAATATGATTTATGCATTGAACTTTATTCATATACTGCTAATACTTTTTTTTTCATTTTTTGTTTGTTTTTGTGTTCTTAGTATCGATCTATTGAGTTACCTAGTTGCAACTGATTTTTACAGTTTGTTTATATATTGTGCTAAAAAAACCAACACACTACCAGATAACGGCGGGTTGTTGAGAGCTCTAAAACCACATGTTTTAAGTGTCTGTCTCCATTCCTGTATCTGTTATACAGCGGTTGTTGATTTATATTCATTATATTTGTTTGTTTGGGTGTGAGGTGTGGTAAAACATGATACACAATAGAACAAGTGATCAGTAAGCTGGAGTTTCTCATGACAACATATCTATTGAATTTGGAGGGGAAAAGTGTATTTCTATGGGAACGTACCGTGTGAATTTCTTTGTCGCCCTCTTCTCTTGTTTTTATATGAGTCATAGTTCATTCAGACACCGAGAATCAAAGAAGCCAGATCATTTAGTTTCGCATTCAGAAACATTGATGATGTTCTTTCCATTAACAATCCAAGTTTATCAAACTGGGTTTCATTAATATATCCTCCAGAACTAGAAATAAAAGAAACAACAGACACAGCTTCCTCTGCCTCATTCTTAGACTTAAACCTCGAATGTGACATAAGTGGTCATCTCAGTCGTTCTATGACAAACGAGACGATTTTAATTTTGAAATTATCCTTTTCCCCACTTAAGTAGCAGAATATCAACTCATTCGGTTATCAAGAGCTTGCAGCTGCTACTTAGACTTTGTTAAACGTCACCAGTGTCTCAGCAGTGGTATGTCAAAAAATTTCTCGTCCTTAAAAAGAAATCTTGTTAATGAATATTCTGGAATAACTTATAAAAATAATACAGGATGGTCTTGAATTATAAATTATGTACTGACGTGGTTTATCATCATAATGAAGTATCATAGTACTAATATTCTTTAATTGGTCTTTGTAATCTATACTTTTACTTTTAGTCTATTTTGGTAATTTCCATTTGACGTGGTTCGGTATTTATTGTGCTACGGTAATTTTTTGTATTCTTGTGTTTAGATTTCCTTATGTGCTATGTCAATATGCCTATTTTTTTTTATTTATTTTTTTATAGTTGTAAGATAATAATACAAAGTTGACTGCTGCTATTGTTAACATTTTTACATATTACGTCTTTTTGTTTTATTCACACATTGTTGTCAATATAATGGAATTTTATACCACTGTCTTACAAGAGAGCGGTTTAACTATTGAACCTGGTTTAATAAAATATTTTATACATAAGAAAACGCCTGTACCAAGTCAGGAATTTGACAGTTGTTATCCATTCGTATGATGTGTTTGAGCTTTTTATTTTGCCATTTGCTTCAGGACTTTTAGAATTTTTTTCCGTCGATATAATTGAAAGAGTCACCGCTCTGTTAAATTATCTTTCGATAGAATAATTATAATAACCAAAATCGTTTGTTTTTTTTCTGTTTAACATAGAACATTTTCTATGTGTGTCCATGATGGACTCTGTCGGGGATATAGTGGACGGTATCACTTGAAAAATAGATCTCTACTTAAGGTGGTACCCAACACTTTCACAAAAATCAATTTTTTATTTTCATAAAATTTTGTCAAAGTATTAACTTATCCACTTTGACAAAAATATAAAAAATTCAAAAAATTTGAACAAACCAATTTATCAGAAAAATTACACTGGTTATAAAGAAGTTTGACAAACACTCATTTTGATCATTGAGAAGCTTTATATTCCCTTAACAACGCAACGTAATTAAAATATTTAGCTGATTTTACAGAGTTATCTCCCTGTAGTGTTAGGTACCACCTTAGAGATGCAAAACGTAGTATTTTTTGTTTTACCTTTTAGAAAACTTAACATCTGATGTTATATTTTGAACCAGTCTATGATGAATAAGGGGCTGTGTGGTTTATAGTTAACCAACTACAAAACTTACTTAACGATATTAAGAGGACATCATAAGTCTTCAACCATCCACGAAACAAAGTATTAATACGTGAAATGGAACAAAGTATATTTTTTTTTTAAATCATATGACCAGTGAAATTAAAAAAGATAATGTATAAAAGATCACAACTTCTTATTAGAATGATGCTAATATAATTTCCATTTTCATCAATCATTATTACGAACGGTATGAATGTTGCTCAATTTTTAAGGCCTTACGGCATATAGTTGCTAACATGTATGTCAGGTGACGGTCGGATAGTTTTTTCATTGGCAATTAAATCGCGGGTACATAATATATAATACTATTTTGTATATGCGTTCATGTTTCCTTTTGTGTTCCAAATAAAATAGGTTTACTAAAAAGTATTTCAATAGTTGTTTATTGTTTGTTTATTTCGATCGTTACTCTTCCTTCATAAACGACAAGAACTTCATTACTGAACCATTTCGAATATGAAATAAATCATGACACGACTTAACAAAACCATGACACCAATTTTTTGGTAATCTAAGATTATAAGCAAGAGTAGCTATTTTTCCAACGAAACAAAATTGAAACCAACTGTCATATTTCTGATTTGGTACAGACATCGCCTAGCTTACGAACAGGGACTATGTCATAGGTAACGACAGCAATACTTTTTTACTTCTTATAGTTTGTTTCTGTGTGTGTTGCGTTGCTCCTCAGTGTTTCTGTTGTTTCGTTGTTTTCCTCTTATAGTTGATGCATTTACCTCAGTTTTAGTTTGTAACCCGGATTTGTTCCTCTCAATCAATTTACGACTTTCGAATAGCGGTATACTACTGTTGCTTTTATTTATCATATTTTACGGAATGCAAATTTATTCTAATTTTTATTTTAGGTTTACCGACCAACCCACCTGGTAAGTATCATCTTGTGATAAAAAAAACAAAATGAGGCTGATAGGTAACTAGGTATGAATTGGAATAGAAATATTCACAACGGAAGAACATTATTAAAATTAATATGAAAATTGTTTTAATCTAAAAGTTTAAAGATTATTAAGTCATTTACAAAGATAATATAATTTATTATAAATGTACTTACACTTTTTAGCTGTGTACAAATAAGCTTTGTTTCAATGGCTTTTTGAAATGTATAAAACTTATGAATTATACAAGGCTTGTCATTGAGAAACAAAAATTCATCTTAGTGTAACTCAAATAAAATTTAATCAAACGCCAAATAGATAACAAATTAAGTATTGAAACAGATATATTTCAAAATACTACGCGAAATCTAGCAAATGTCATTTAATCTGTTGGTAAGCAAACCTTTGTGTTTCAAATGATTTTAATCATGTACGAAAAATCTTTTTCCCCAAAACTGATATATGCAAAAAACATAGAAAAACATGTTTTGTACAATCAAACCATACACAAAAAATGCATCAAAAATAGAAATTTATTAATTTTGAATAGAGCACTTTATTTCACTTTACAGAAACGGTGACAAGATATTATTGTTACGAAGCTGTTCCTGGTATCCTTGTTTTTGGTTGGGATGAAATGCCATGTACCTGTTATGTTGGATTGATAGGATTACTAATTGTCATCAATTTTATATCTTGTCTTTGTTGTTGTTTCCGCAAAAAGTCAGACCCTGAAGACGATATGCATTCAAGAGGAAGACGAAAATTTCAAAGAGAGTAAGTGTAATTACATAGTTAGAGAGGAATTATACTGCAACAACGTTCGTAACGTTCAATTGTATCACCAACTTTCATAGCATCAATTAAACATTGATGTTACGAAAATGTTTGAGCAAACGCAAACGACGAATGACAGATTTTAAATGTAAGTTTCGAAGTTGTTGTCTGTCAGTTTCATTAGAATGGAGACAAAAATACCAGGCTCAAGCTAGCAGCCACTTCGCTAGCAGCCAGTTTTCAGATATGTCTATAAACCCAAAAGTTGCATAAGATTCAAACGCACTTTAAATGTTTTTATCAATCATATAATCACAAAATAATCTGTTTTTATATAAGAATGAGCAGCCGACGACACTATTTAATGTTTTTTTTCTTCAAATTAATATGTAATTTCCTGTTCATTACTTAATTCGCTTTTCATATACCAAACAGCGTGCTGCGCGCACTTTTAAATAGTGTATGAACAATAGCTATGTACTTATTTAAATGCTGGCAAAATTGATGTTACATGACATCGACTTTTCGATAAGAAATCAATTTTGTGACATTTTAAGAAATAGCTTTCCATAGTCTCGGCATCCTGTCAAGTAGTTCCTAAAAAGTATCAATAGTTTTGCATTACACGAATAGAAAATTGCACTCGTGCTTTGCTATTTTTTTTGTCAGACAAATTTGTTTTGAGAAAAGATTCTTCTTCTGAACAAGCGGAATTCGCTCACAGTTGATTATACGAAAGGTTTATTTGTTGAACTTAATGTATGGTGTGCACGGAAAATACAAATCAACAATTTATAAAAGAAACCTACCTTTGGACATATGGTGAAATTTTCCCACCTTTTGGAATTTTTTACACTCTTTTAAAAATTGGGGTACGGCATTTTTTTAAAATCTAACTTTGTCCCACCTGGACCTTTTGACCCATTGGACCTTAGACCCTTACCTATCATTTGCACCTAGTGGGTAAAAAAGTATTGCCGTAGGGAAATTTTGACAGACTTTTGAAAATTTGGGGTAGGCATAATGACCCTTAAGACCTAAGTTCGGACCTATGGTGAAGACAAACTATGAGTTGTCCCACCTGGACCTTTTGGCCCATTGGAACCTAGCCCATTACCTACCATTTCCACCTAGTGGCTGAAAAAGTATTGCCGTAGGGAATTTTTTACACTCTTTTAAAAATTGGGGTACGGCATTTTTTTTAAATCTAACTTTGGACCCATGGTGAGGACAAACCATGAGTTGTCCCACCTGGACCTTTTGACCCATTGGACCTTAGACCCTTACCTATCATTTGCACCTAGTGGGTAAAAAAGTATTGCCGTAGGGAAATTTTGACAGACTTTTGAAAATTTGGGGTAGGCATAATGACCCTTAAGACCTAAGTTCGGACCTATGGTGAAGACAAACTATGAGTTGTCCCACCTGGACCTTTTGGCCCATTGGAACCTAGCCCATTACCTACCATTTCCACCTAGTGGCTGAAAAAGTATTGCCGTAGGGAATTTTTTACACTCTTTTAAAAATTGGGGTACGGCATTTTTTTTAAATCTAACTTTGGACCCATGGTGAGGACAAACCATGAGTTGTCCCACCTGGACCTTTTGACCCATTGGACCTTAGACCCTTACCTATCATTTGCACCTAGTGGGTAAAAAAGTATTGCCGTAGGGAAATTTTGACAGACTTTTGAAAATTTGGTGTAGGCATAATGACCCTTAAGACCTAAGTTCGGACCTATGGTGAAGACAAACTATGAGTTGTCCCACCTGGACCTTTTGGCCCATTGGAACCTAGCCCATTACCTACCATTTCCACCTAGTGGCTGAAAAAGTATTGCCGTAGGGAATTTTTTACACTCTTTTAAAAATTGGGGTACGGCATTTTTTTTAAATCTAACTTTGGACCCATGGTGAGGACAAACCATGAGTTGTCCCACCTGGACCTTTTGACCCATTGGACCTTAGACCCTTACCTATCATTTGCACCTAGTGGGTAAAAAAGTATTGCCGTAGGGAAATTTTGACAGACTTTTGAAAATTTGGGGTAGGCATAATGACCCTTAAGACCTAAGTTCGGACCTATGGTGAAGACAAACTATGAGTTGTCCCACCTGGACCTTTTGGCCCATTGGAACCTAGCCCATTACCTACCATTTCCACCTAGTGGCTGAAAAAGTATTGCCGTAGGGAATTTTTTACACTCTTTTAAAAATTGGGGTACGGCATTTTTTTAAAATCTAACTTTGGACCCATGGTGAGGACAAACCATGAGTTGTCCCACCTGGACCTTTTGACCCATTGGACCTTAGACCCTTACCTATCATTTGCACCTAGTGGGTAAAAAAGTATTGCCGTAGGGAAATTTTGACAGACTTTTGAAAATTTGGGGTAGGCATAATGACCCTTAAGACCTAAGTTCGGACCTATGGTGAAGACAAACTATGAGTTGTCCCACCTGGACCTTTTGGCCCATTGGAACCTAGCCCATTACCTACCATTTCCACCTAGTGGCTGAAAAAGAATTGCCGTAGGGAATTTTTTACACTCTTTTAAAAATTGGGGTACGGCATTTTTTTTAAATCTAACTTTGGACCCATGGTGAGGACAAACCATGAGTTGTCCCACCTGGACCTTTTGACCCATTGGACCTTAGACCCTTACCTATCATTTGCACCTAGTGGGTAAAAAAGTATTGCCGTAGGAAAATTTTGACAGACTTTTGAAAATTTGGGGTAGGCATAATGACCCTTAAGACCTAAGTTCGGACCTATGGTGAAGACAAACTATGAGTTGTCCCACCTGGACCTTTTGGCCCATTGGAACCTAGCCCATTACCTACCATTTCCACCTAGTGGCTGAAAAAGTATTGCCGTAGGGAATTTTTTACACTCTTTTAAAAATTGGGGTACGGCATTTTTTTTAAATCTAACTTTGGACCCATGGTGAGGACAAACCATGAGTTGTCCCACCTGGACCTTTTGACCCATTGGACCTTAGACCCTTACCTATCATTTGCACCTAGTGGGTAAAAAAGTATTGCCGTAGGGAAATTTTGACAGACTTTTGAAAATTTGGGGTAGGCATAATGACCCTTAAGACCTAAGTTCGGACCTATGGTGAAGACAAACTATGAGTTGTCCCACCTGGACCTTTTGGCCCATTGGAACCTAGCCCATTACCTACCATTTCCACCTAGTGGCTGAAAAAGTATTGCCGTAGGGAATTTTTTACACTCTTTTAAAAATTGGGGTACGGCATTTTTTTTAAATCTAACTTTGGACCCATGGTGAGGACAAACCATGAGTTGTCCCACCTGGACCTTTTGACCCATTGGACCTTAGACCCTTACCTATCATTTGCACCTAGTGGGTAAAAAAGTATTGCCGTAGGGAAATTTTGACAGACTTTTGAAAATTTGGGGTAGGCATAATGACCCTTAAGACCTAAGTTCGGACCTATGGTGAAGACAAACTATGAGTTGTCCCACCTGGACCTTTTGGCCCATTGGAACCTAGCCCATTACCTACCATTTCCACCTAGTGGCTGAAAAAGTATTGCCGTAGGGAATTTTTTACACTCTTTTAAAAATTGGGGTACGGCATTTTTTTTAAATCTAACTTTGGACCCATGGTGAGGACAAACCATGAGTTGTCCCACCTGGACCTTTTGACCCATTGGACCTTAGACCCTTACCTATCATTTGCACCTAGTGGGTAAAAAAGTATTGCCGTAGGGAAATTTTGACAGACTTTTGAAAATTTGGGGTAGGCATAATGACCCTTAAGACCTAAGTTCGGACCTATGGTGAAGACAAACTATGAGTTGTCCCACCTGGACCTTTTGGCCCATTGGAACCTAGCCCATTACCTACCATTTCCACCTAGTGGCTGAAAAAGTATTGCCGTAGGGAATTTTTTACACTCTTTTAAAAATTGGGGTACGGCATTTTTTTAAAATCTAACTTTGGACCCATGGTGAGGACAAACCATGAGTTGTCCCACCTGGACCTTTTGACCCATTGGACCTTAGACCCTTACCTATCATTTGCACCTAGTGGGTAAAAAAGTATTGCCGTAGGGAAATTTTGACAGACTTTTGAAAATTTGGGGTAGGCATAATGACCCTTAAGACCTAAGTTCGGACCTATGGTGAAGACAAACTATGAGTTGTCCCACCTGGACCTTTTGGCCCATTGGAACCTAGCCCATTACCTACCATTTCCACCTAGTGGCTGAAAAAGAATTGCCGTAGGGAATTTTTTACACTCTTTTAAAAATTGGGGTACGGCATTTTTTTTAAATCTAACTTTGGACCCATGGTGAGGACAAACCATGAGTTGTCCCACCTGGACCTTTTGACCCATTGGACCTTAGACCCTTACCTATCATTTGCACCTAGTGGGTAAAAAAGTATTGCCGTAGGGAAATTTTGACAGACTTTTGAAAATTTGGGGTAGGCATAATGACCCTTAAGACCTAAGTTCGGACCTATGGTGAAGACAAACTATGAGTTGTCCCACCTGGACCTTTTGGCCCATTGGAACCTAGCCCATTACCTACCATTTCCACCTAGTGGCTGAAAAAGTATTGCCGTAGGGAATTTTTTACACTCTTTTAAAAATTGGGGTACGGCATTTTTTTTAAATCTAACTTTGGACCCATGGTGAGGACAAACCATGAGTTGTCCCACCTGGACCTTTTGACCCATTGGACCTTAGACCCTTACCTATCATTTGCACCTAGTGGGTAAAAAAGTATTGCCGTAGGGAAATTTTGACAGACTTTTGAAAATTTGGGGTAGGCATAATGACCCTTAAGACCTAAGTTCGGACCTATGGTGAAGACAAACTATGAGTTGTCCCACCTGGACCTTTTGGCCCATTGGAACCTAGCCCATTACCTACCATTTCCACCTAGTGGCTGAAAAAGTATTGCCGTAGGGAATTTTTTACACTCTTTTAAAAATTGGGGTACGGCATTTTTTTTAAATCTAACTTTGGACCCATGGTGAGGACAAACCATGAGTTGTCCCACCTGGACCTTTTGACCCATTGGACCTTAGACCCTTACCTATCATTTGCACCTAGTGGGTAAAAAAGTATTGCCGTAGGGAAATTTTGACAGACTTTTGAAAATTTGGGGTAGGCATAATGACCCTTAAGACCTAAGTTCGGACCTATGGTGAAGACAAACTATGAGTTGTCCCACCTGGACCTTTTGGCCCATTGGAACCTAGCCCATTACCTACCATTTCCACCTAGTGGCTGAAAAAGTATTGCCGTAGGGAATTTTTTACACTCTTTTAAAAATTGGGGTACGGCATTTTTTTAAAATCTAACTTTGGACCCATGGTGAGGACAAACCATGAGTTGTCCCACCTGGACCTTTTGACCCATTGGACCTTAGACCCTTACCTATCATTTGCACCTAGTGGGTAAAAAAGTATTGCCGTAGGGAAATTTTGACAGACTTTTGAAAATTTGGGGTAGGCATAATGACCCTTAAGACCTAAGTTCGGACCTATGGTGAAGACAAACTATGAGTTGTCCCACCTGGACCTTTTGGCCCATTGGAACCTAGCCCATTACCTACCATTTCCACCTAGTGGCTGAAAAAGTATTGCCGTAGGGAATTTTTTACACTCTTTTAAAAATTGGGGTACGGCATTTTTTAAAAATCTAACTTTGGACCCATGGTGAGGACAAACCATGAGTTGTCCCACCTGGACCTTTTGACCCATTGGACCTTAGACCCTTACCTATCATTTGCACCTAGTGGGTAAAAAAGTATTGCCGTAGGGAAATTTTGACAGACTTTTGAAAATTTGGTGTAGGCATAATGACCCTTAAGACCTAAGTTCGGACCTATGGTGAAGACAAACTATGAGTTGTCCCACCTGGACCTTTTGGCCCATTGGAACCTAGCCCATTACCTACCATTTCCACCTAGTGGCTGAAAAAGTATTGCCGTAGGGAATTTTTTACACTCTTTTAAAAATTGGGGTACGGCATTTTTTTTAAATCTAACTTTGGACCCATGGTGAGGACAAACCATGAGTTGTCCCACCTGGACCTTTTGACCCATTGGACCTTAGACCCTTACCTATCATTTGCACCTAGTGGGTAAAAAAGTATTGCCGTAGGGAAATTTTGACAGACTTTTGAAAATTTGGGGTAGGCATAATGACCCTTAAGACCTAAGTTCGGACCTATGGTGAAGACAAACTATGAGTTGTCCCACCTGGACCTTTTGGCCCATTGGAACCTAGCCCATTACCTACCATTTCCACCTAGTGGCTGAAAAAGTATTGCCGTAGGGAATTTTTTACACTCTTTTAAAAATTGGGGTACGGCATTTTTTTAAAATCTAACTTTGGACCCATGGTGAGGACAAACCATGAGTTGTCCCACCTGGACCTTTTGACCCATTGGACCTTAGACCCTTACCTATCATTTGCACCTAGTGGGTAAAAAAGTATTGCCGTAGGGAAATTTTGACAGACTTTTGAAAATTTGGGGTAGGCATAATGACCCTTAAGACCTAAGTTCGGACCTATGGTGAAGACAAACTATGAGTTGTCCCACCTGGACCTTTTGGCCCATTGGAACCTAGCCCATTACCTACCATTTCCACCTAGTGGCTGAAAAAGAATTGCCGTAGGGAATTTTTTACACTCTTTTAAAAATTGGGGTACGGCATTTTTTTTAAATCTAACTTTGGACCCATGGTGAGGACAAACCATGAGTTGTCCCACCTGGACCTTTTGACCCATTGGACCTTAGACCCTTACCTATCATTTGCACCTAGTGGGTAAAAAAGTATTGCCGTAGGGAAATTTTGACAGACTTTTGAAAATTTGGGGTAGGCATAATGACCCTTAAGACCTAAGTTCGGACCTATGGTGAAGACAAACTATGAGTTGTCCCACC
Source organism: Mytilus trossulus (assembly GCF_036588685.1). Classification (NCBI taxonomy): domain Eukaryota; kingdom Metazoa; phylum Mollusca; class Bivalvia; order Mytilida; family Mytilidae; genus Mytilus; species Mytilus trossulus. The sequence continues at coordinate 46,372,979 of NC_086380.1, read as the reverse complement.
TGGACCTTTTGGCCCATTGGAACCTAGCCCATTACCTACCATTTCCACCTAGTGGCTGAAAAAGTATTGCCGTAGGGAATTTTTTACACTCTTTTAAAAATTGGGGTACGGCATTTTTTTTAAATCTAACTTTGGACCCATGGTGAGGACAAACCATGAGTTGTCCCACCTGGACCTTTTGACCCATTGGACCTTAGACCCTTACCTATCATTTGCACCTAGTGGGTAAAAAAGTATTGCCGTAGGGAAATTTTGACAGACTTTTGAAAATTTGGGGTAGGCATAATGACCCTTAAGACCTAAGTTCGGACCTATGGTGAAGACAAACTATGAGTTGTCCCACCTGGACCTTTTGGCCCATTGGAACCTAGCCCATTACCTACCATTTCCACCTAGTGGCTGAAAAAGTATTGCCGTAGGGAATTTTTTACACTCTTTTAAAAATTGGGGTACGGCATTTTTTTTAAATCTAACTTTGGACCCATGGTGAGGACAAACCATGAGTTGTCCCACCTGGACCTTTTGACCCATTGGACCTTAGACCCTTACCTATCATTTGCACCTAGTGGGTAAAAAAGTATTGCCGTAGGGAAATTTTGACAGACTTTTGAAAATTTGGGGTAGGCATAATGACCCTTAAGACCTAAGTTCGGACCTATGGTGAAGACAAACTATGAGTTGTCCCACCTGGACCTTTTGGCCCATTGGAACCTAGCCCATTACCTACCATTTCCACCTAGTGGCTGAAAAAGTATTGCCGTAGGGAATTTTTTACACTCTTTTAAAAATTGGGGTACGGCATTTTTTTAAAATCTAACTTTGGACCCATGGTGAGGACAAACCATGAGTTGTCCCACCTGGACCTTTTGACCCATTGGACCTTAGACCCTTACCTATCATTTGCACCTAGTGGGTAAAAAAGTATTGCCGTAGGGAAATTTTGACAGACTTTTGAAAATTTGGGGTAGGCATAATGACCCTTAAGACCTAAGTTCGGACCTATGGTGAAGACAAACTATGAGTTGTCCCACCTGGACCTTTTGGCCCATTGGAACCTAGCCCATTACCTACCATTTCCACCTAGTGGCTGAAAAAGTATTGCCGTAGGGAATTTTTTACACTCTTTTAAAAATTGGGGTACGGCATTTTTTTTAAATCTAACTTTGGACCCATGGTGAGGACAAACCATGAGTTGTCCCACCTGGACCTTTTGACCCATTGGACCTTAGACCCTTACCTATCATTTGCACCTAGTGGGTAAAAAAGTATTGCCGTAGGGAAATTTTGACAGACTTTTGAAAATTTGGGGTAGGCATAATGACCCTTAAGACCTAAGTTCGGACCTATGGTGAAGACAAACTATGAGTTGTCCCACCTGGACCTTTTGGCCCATTGGAACCTAGCCCATTACCTACCATTTCCACCTAGTGGCTGAAAAAGTATTGCCGTAGGGAATTTTTTACACTCTTTTAAAAATTGGGGTACGGCATTTTTTTTAAATCTAACTTTGGACCCATGGTGAGGACAAACCATGAGTTGTCCCACCTGGACCTTTTGACCCATTGGACCTTAGACCCTTACCTATCATTTGCACCTAGTGGGTAAAAAAGTATTGCCGTAGGGAAATTTTGACAGACTTTTGAAAATTTGGGGTAGGCATAATGACCCTTAAGACCTAAGTTCGGACCTATGGTGAAGACAAACTATGAGTTGTCCCACCTGGACCTTTTGGCCCATTGGAACCTAGCCCATTACCTACCATTTCCACCTAGTGGCTGAAAAAGTATTGCCGTAGGGAATTTTTTACACTCTTTTAAAAATTGGGGTACGGCATTTTTTTTAAATCTAACTTTGGACCCATGGTGAGGACAAACCATGAGTTGTCCCACCTGGACCTTTTGACCCATTGGACCTTAGACCCTTACCTATCATTTGCACCTAGTGGGTAAAAAAGTATTGCCGTAGGGAAATTTTGACAGACTTTTGAAAATTTGGTGTAGGCATAATGACCCTTAAGACCTAAGTTCGGACCTATGGTGAAGACAAACTATGAGTTGTCCCACCTGGACCTTTTGGCCCATTGGAACCTAGCCCATTACCTACCATTTCCACCTAGTGGCTGAAAAAGTATTGCCGTAGGGAATTTTTTACACTCTTTTAAAAATTGGGGTACGGCATTTTTTTTAAATCTAACTTTGGACCCATGGTGAGGACAAACCATGAGTTGTCCCACCTGGACCTTTTGACCCATTGGACCTTAGACCCTTACCTATCATTTGCACCTAGTGGGTAAAAAAGTATTGCCGTAGGGAAATTTTGACAGACTTTTGAAAATTTGGGGTAGGCATAATGACCCTTAAGACCTAAGTTCGGACCTATGGTGAAGACAAACTATGAGTTGTCCCACCTGGACCTTTTGGCCCATTGGAACCTAGCCCATTACCTACCATTTCCACCTAGTGGCTGAAAAAGTATTGCCGTAGGGAATTTTTTACACTCTTTTAAAAATTGGGGTACGGCATTTTTTTTAAATCTAACTTTGGACCCATGGTGAGGACAAACCATGAGTTGTCCCACCTGGACCTTTTGACCCATTGGACCTTAGACCCTTACCTATCATTTGCACCTAGTGGGTAAAAAAATATTGCCGTAGGGAAATTTTGACAGACTTTTGAAAATTTGGGGTAGGCATAATGACCCTTAAGACCTAAGTTCGGACCTATGGTGAAGACAAACTATGAGTTGTCCCACCTGGACCTTTTGGCCCATTTGAACCTAGCCCATTACCTACCATTTCCACCTAGTGGCTGAAAAAGTATTGCCGTAGGGAATTTTTTACACTCTTTTAAAAATTGGGGTACGGCATTTTTTTTAAATCTAACTTTGGACCCATGGTGAGGACAAACCATGAGTTGTCCCACCTGGACCTTTTGACCCATTGGACCTTAGACCCTTACCTATCATTTGCACCTAGTGGGTAAAAAAGTATTGCCGTAGGGAAATTTTGACAGACTTTTGAAAATTTGGGGTAGGCATAATGACCCTTAAGACCTAAGTTCGGACCTATGGTGAAGACAAACTATGAGTTGTCCCACCTGGACCTTTTGGCCCATTGGAACTTAGCCCATTACCTACCATTTCCACCTAGTGGCTGAAAAAGTATTGCCGTAGGGAATTTTTTACACTCTTTTAAAAATTGGGGTACGGCATTTTGTTTAAATCTAACTTTGGACCCATGGTGAGGACAAACCATGAGTTGTCCCACCTGGACCTTTTGACCCATTGGACCTTAGACCCTTACCTATCATTTGCACCTAGTGGGTAAAAAAGTATTGCCGTAGGGAAATTTTGACAGACTTTTGAAAATTTGGGGTAGGCATAATGACCCTTAAGACCTAAGTTCGGACCTATGGTGAAGACAAACTATGAGTTGTCCCACCTGGACCTTTTGGCCCATTGGAACCTAGCCCATTACCTACCATTTCCACCTAGTGGCTGAAAAAGTATTGCCGTAGGGAATTTTTTACACTCTTTTAAAAATTGGGGTACGGCATTTTTTTTAAATCTAACTTTGGACCCATGGTGAGGACAAACCATGAGTTGTCCCACCTGGACCTTTTGACCCATTGGACCTTAGACCCTTACCTATCATTTGCACCTAGTGGGTAAAAAAGTATTGCCGTAGGGAAATTTTGACAGACTTTTGAAAATTTGGGGTAGGCATAATGACCCTTAAGACCTAAGTTCGGACCTATGGTGAAGACAAACTATGAGTTGTCCCACCTGGACCTTTTGGCCCATTGGAACCTAGCCCATTACCTACCATTTCCACCTAGTAGCTGAAAAAGTATTGCCGTAGGGAATTTTTTACACTCTTTTAAAAATTGGGGTACGGCATTTTTTTTAAATCTAACTTTGGACCCATGGTGAGGACAAACCATGAGTTGTCCCACCTGGACCTTTTGACCCATTGGACCTTAGACCCTTACCTATCATTTGCACCTAGTGGGTAAAAAAGCATTGCCGTAGGGAAATTTTGACAGACTTTTGAAAATTTGGGGTAGGCATAATGACCCTTAAGACCTAAGTTCGGACCTATGGTGAAGACAAACTATGAGTTGTCCCACCTGGACCTTTTGGCCCATTGGAACCTAGCCCATTACCTACCATTTCCACCTAGTGGCTGAAAAAGTATTGCCGTAGGGAATTTTTTACACTCTTTTAAAAATTGGGGTACGGCATTTTTTTTAAATCTAACTTTAGACCCATGGTGAGGACAAACCATGAGTTGTCCCACCTGGACCTTTTGACCCATTGGACCTTAGACCCTTACCTATCATTTGCACCTAGTGGGTAAACAAGTATTGCCGTAGGGAAATTTTGACAGACTTTTGAAAATTTGGGGTAGGCATAATGACCCTTAAGACCTAAGTTCGGACCTATGGTGAAGACAAACTATGAGTTGTCCCACCTGGACCTTTTGGCCCATTGGAACCTAGCCCATTACCTACCATTTCCACCTAGTGGCTGAAAAAGTATTGCCGTAGGGAATTTTTTACACTCTTTTAAAAATTGGGGTACGGCATTTTTTTTAAATCTAACTTTGGACCCATGGTGAGGACAAACCATGAGTTGTCCCACCTGGACCTTTTGACCCATTGGACCTTAGACCCTTACCTATCATTTGCACCTAGTGGGTAAAAAAGCATTGCCGTAGGGAAATTTTGACAGACTTTTGAAAATTTGGGGTAGGCATAATGACCCGTAAGACCTAAGTTCGGACCTATGGTGAAGACAAACTATGAGTTGTCCCACCTGGACCTTTTGGCCCATTGGAACCTAGCCCATTACCTACCATTTCCACCTAGTGGCTGAAAAAGTATTGCCGTAGGGAATTTTTTACACTCTTTTAAAAATTGGGGTACGGCATTTTTTTTAAATCTAACTTTGGACCCATGGTGAGGACAAACCATGAGTTGTCCCACCTGGACCTTTTGACCCATTGGACCTTAGACCCTTACCTATCATTTGCACCTAGTGGGTAAAAAAGCATTGCCGTAGGGAAATTTTGACAGACTTTTGAAAATTTGGGGTAGGCATAATGACCCTTAAGACCTAAGTTCGGACCTATGGTGAAGACAAACTATGAGTTGTCCCACCTGGACCTTTTGGCCCATTGGAACCTAGCCCATTACCTACCATTTCCACCTAGTGGCTGAAAAAGTATTGCCGTAGGGAATTTTTTACACTCTTTTAAAAATTGGGGTACGGCATTTTTTTTAAATCTAACTTTGGACCCATGGTGAGGACAAACCATGAGTTGTCCCACCTGGACCTTTTGACCCATTGGACCTTAGACCCTTACCTATCATTTGCACCTAGTGGGTAAAAAAGTATTGCCGTAGGGAAATTTTGACAGACTTTTGAAAATTTGGGGTAGGCATAATGACCCTTAAGACCTAAGTTCGGACCGATGGTGAAGACAAACTATGAGTTGTCCCACCTGGACCTTTTGGCCCATTGGAACCTAGCCCATTACCTACCATTTCCACCTAGTGGCTGAAAAAGTATTGCCGTAGGGAATTTTTTACACTCTTTTAAAAATTGGGGTACGGCATTTTTTTTTAAATCTAACTTTGGACCCATGGTGAGGACAAACCATGAGTTGTCCCACCTGGACCTTTTGACCCATTGGACCTTAGACCCTTACCTATCATTTGCACCTAGTGGGTAAAAAAGTATTGCCGTAGGGAAATTTTGACAGACTTTTGAAAATTTGGGGTAGGCATAATGACCCTTAAGACCTAAGTTCGGACCTATGGTGAAGACAAACTATGAGTTGTCCCACCTGGACCTTTTGGCCCATTGGAACCTAGCCCATTACCTACCATTTCCACCTAGTGGCTGAAAAAGTATTGCCGTAGGGAATTTTTTACACTCTTTTAAAAATTGGGGTACGGCATTTTTTTTAAATCTAACTTTGGACCCATGGTGAGGACAAACCATGAGTTGTCCCACCTGGACCTTTTGACCCATTGGACCTTAGACCCTTACCTATCATTTGCACCTAGTGGGTAAAAAAGTATTGCCGTAGGGAAATTTTGACAGGCTTTTGAAAATTTGGGGTAGGCATAATGACCCTTAAGACCTAAGTTCGGACCTATGGTGAAGACAAACTATGAGTTGTCCCACCTGGACCTTTTGGCCCATTGGAACCTAGCCCATTACCTACCATTTCCACCTAGTGGCTGAAAAAGTATTGCCGTAGGGAATTTTTTACACTCTTTTAAAAATTGGGGTACGGCATTTTTTTTAAATCTAACTTTGGACCCATGGTGAGGACAAACCATGAGTTGTCCCACCTGGACCTTTTTGGCCCATTTTACCATAACCTATGATTTGCTTCTAGTGAGTAAAAAAAGTATTGCCGTAGGGAATTTTGACAGCTTTTTTAAGATTAGGGTAGGCATTTTAGTCCACCGTCTGGGCAAGGATACCAATCGAACTTTGCAAATTGAAAGCTATAGTATGACAAATCCGGGCGCACTGGGTATGATTACCACGACTTTCACGGACGGTAGGATTCACAGGGTTAAGATATGATTTTTAGGACCGAAAAAATTGTGTCTAATAAATTGAATTAGGGACGGTGGTTGAGGTAACCTAAATTGATCTTTTTTATTGTTGGGATGAAGACATGGAACCAATAGCGGACAAGGAGTAAGTTGTTGAAAATGTCAAAGCCCTGTGAGGTATTACCACAAGGAACCACCTTTGATTGTACTCCCGGTTTAGGAAAGATCAGTTGGTTGAGTTGATTGTAACAAAAGAAACCAACCTTAGATATCAGCGTCGTCCGAAACCCCAGATAAAAAAACTTGGGTTGAAAGGTATTAGCAGGCTGTCGATAGTGTATCCGCCAACGACAGCCTTGAAAGAAGCATTTAATACCTAAAAGATGACTCCCATTATTGATATGGATGTGCAGACTTTCCTTGACGTCTCTCAAATGTCACTGGAGGAACTTAAAACAAATTGGACATTGAAAGGAGCAAAAATCAATGTGGTGCTACACTGTACCTTTGTGAATATTAATCCAACAGGTTATGCAGATGATAAGAACAAGGAATACTTTCACTCGAAATTTTCACCGAGGCCACGATCTAAGCTGAAACCCTTGATTAGATGGACAAAAATATCGGAGTAAAGATTGCCCAGTGAACCTCCGAAAAAAATGGCTGAACATTGAAAGCAAGTGTAAAACTTCAAGTCAATATTAACCAACACCGGCCGCTGGAAGGCATAGGGTCACAGTACTTTGAAAGAAGCTGTAAACAATACGAAAAAAAAACCTGATGAGGATTGTTTTAAGTGGGCCATACTTTCGGCCATGACGAGGTAGATTCAAAACATACATACATGATAACACAGTACCACTGTGGCAGGACGAGCTCAATCTGGAAAAAGATGTAGTTCTCGGTCAGCCTCAAGGGTTTTGATAAGTTCTAGAAGGTCAATTCAACCCTGACAGTCAATGCATTATAAATTAACGATAATGAAGTATACCCGCTGCGCATATCAGACGTTAGCGAACAGCGGGAGAGAGACATCAACTTGCTGCTGATAAAAAAAGTCTTGGCTAGTGTTGAGCCAGACTTCGGTCCACAATTGTGAGACCCACCTGTGCTACAGGTGCATGAACCAGTTTACATTAAAGAAGTCCTGGAGGCCCACAAAGAGTGTTGCGTCAACCACAAGGCGGTTAAGATCGAGCTGCCCAAGCTAATCAAGGAAGGGACCTACCAGACATTTGACAACACTCACTTGAAAGGAGTCCCTGTCGTGGTGTTTGCGGAATTTTAGTATTTAACCGAGAAGGTTGAAACTAGGATTGATAAACCACATACGAAAGCCTACCAAAAGCACACGCCTTCGTGTTTCTGCTACCACATCAAATGCTTTGACGACAACGTGTATACCAAGGCACCAGTTCTGTATATCATGCAAAAGCCGGCAGAAGATGTGGCACAGGTCTTTATTGAATGCATTGAGAAAGAAAATCAAGGCCTTTACACATTAAACTATCTTATGAAGCATATGGTCTTGACGAAAGAGGACAAGAAAACCACCAGGTGGCCACGCAGCGCTGATTGTGTTCGCTTGGTGATGACAAGATGAGGGATTACTGCGACTTTACCGAAATACAGGGGCGCAGCACCTAACCAGTGTAACCTGAAGTACAAAATGTCAAAGTGTATACCTGTATTTTTTCACAATTTGGCCGGGTATGATAGTTATCTGTTCATTAAGAACCTGGAATCGACACCGGGGCAGCTCACATGCATTCCAAATTCGGAGGAAAAGTAAATTTCGTTTAGGAAGACATTCCAGGTTAGCGAGTACAAGATCAAAGACGGGGAAATGAAACCTCTCCATCAGAGTTTGAGGTTTGGACAGTCTCAAATTTATGATTGCGAGTCTGAATAGCTTGGTAAACTCAAGTCCAACAGCAGCCTTCAAGAATTATCGGAAGTTATTTGGTAGAGGAGCGTTTGATCCCGAATTGTACCGGGTGATACCCGCGGAGTCCAAAAACGGTTGGAAAAATCACACTGCGCGAGGTCACAAACAGGCGTTATCTAGAATACATTGTGTCATGCCGTGAATATTGTGAGCTGGGAAGCAGGCTTATCAAAGGGAAGCAGCTGGACAAGAACGCACATCTGACACTCATGCAGGGCTACCTTGCGCAGAAGTGTCCAACCTACATAGCTATCCTGGTACTGTCACGACAATGGTATCAACTGCGCCGGGCTCGACGCCTGCATTGCGAAAGGTACATGGCAGATAAGATTGTATACACGGGAAATGTCTGGGACTACGCCAAGGCACATCTTTCGGCCATCATTAATGGGACTGAGTGGGAGGCAGGCCAAGGTTGCACTAAAGGATCCGAAATGGTATCAGGAGTGAGACATATCACAGACTTTATTGTTGAATTGCAGCCGTACCTTTATGAGCAGGCGAAAAACTCAAAGGAATGTAAGAAATGTAAGGGCACCGATTACAACATCGATGGAAGTACGGTGAACTACTAGTATGTAATTTGTAGTTTGAAGAACAAGGCACTTACGGTGGCGTTTGATTACTTGATAGAACAGGATATTGAAGTTGAAACACTTGTAATTGACGGTATCGTGCTTTACAAGGACAATGTGCCACCAAAAATATTTTCATGGGTGCTCGCCGTTTTTTCATAGAATGTCAAGGAGGTCAAGTGATGTAGAATCACCTTCACCAGACATATGATATACCAGTTGACGGCCATGGACGAAAGTTTACTCTTGCGACAGAGTGTGTACCCTGTTGATTATATGGATGAGGTTCAAGCAACTTGAATAAACCGAGCAAGACGAAAAAGCATTGATGGCAGCGTTCGATTCGCTGACAAGACAATGTATTAAATTTGGATCGCTGGAGGTCAATGGCAGCACGATCAACCAGGACAATGTGCTCCCATAGAGTCAAGAAAGTCATGGATGAAGGTAATGATAAAGCTGTTGACGCGCCGGGAAAGTCTCTTGATGAATGTTTACTCTTGCGAAAGGGTGTGTACCCTTATGACTATGTGGATGGGTTTGAAAATCTCCAGGAGACCGAGTTGCCAACCAGTAAGAATTCTACAATACCATCACCGGTGAGGGAGTAAGCCATGCAGACTATGAACTAATACGCACAGCAAGTGTGTGAAAAGAGATGGATATCACAAGCATGAGAGAGTATCATGACTTGTATCTGAAAACGGATGTACTCCTGCTGTGCAATGTGTTTGAGAACTTCAGAGATGTATACTTGAAGTATTAGGAACTTAATCCCGCGTGGTACCTAACAGAACCAATACTTGCCTATGATGCGACATTGAAAACTACCGTAACAGTTGTGAAACCTAAAATTATCTCGTACCCTGATATGCTTCTGATGCTTGAAAAGGGATCAGAGGTGGGATAACAGTCGCGACGCAGCGGTTTGCCAAAGTCAACAACCCTTATGTCGAAGGATTCAATGCCGACAAGCCCACCAACTACTTGATGTATGCGGATACCGATAACCTGTATGAATGGGATATGAGTAGCTATCCACCGACCGGTGGCTTTGAATGGATTAACACCGACTTAACCAACCTTGGAGACCCTTGCAGTGAAGACGACCAAGGATTTATATTGGAGGTAGACATCGAATATCTCAAGGAACTTCATGACTACCACAATGACTACTCGCTTGCCCCGGAAACTGTACAGCTGAACAAAGTAAAGAATCTGGTGCCAAACCTCGGAGACAAACTGAGGTATGTTGTACACTACGTCAACCTAAAACAGTACTTGCGCTCAGGCTCATGATCAGAAAACCACACGGTTTTAAGTTTAAACCAGATCATATGGCTGAAGATTTAAATAGATCTAACCACCGCGCTCAGAGCCGGTGCCACCACTAACTTTGAAAAAGACTTTTTCAAGCTCATGAACAATGCGGTGTCGGAAAGGCAATATACAATATCCGCAAGATGGTTGACGTCCGAATGGTTACCAACGAGGAAAAAGTAATAAAGATCGTCACCAAGCTCAATATTGATCGCCGAGTTAACGTAAGTGAGTATCTTGCAGCCATGCACATGCGTAAGACCAAATAGACTTTGACAAGCCAATTTAATTTACCTAGACATATCTAAGACCTTAATAGCGGACTATGTTTACAAGTACCTAAAGCCAACCTACCGTGACAAGACAACTATCGGTTACACCGACAGTATCGTTTACAATGCCGAACCTCCAGATGTCTACAAAGACATTAACAAACACGGGCGGCAGAAGTTCGGCACATTCAACTATCCAAGTGACCACACTTCCGGTATCAAAACAGGAAAATTCTTGGAAAGTTCTGGGATGAATGAGCCGGAGTCCTCATGACTGAGTCTTGGATTGCGGTCAAAGATATACGCACTCAATGTTGGCATGCGCGAATCGAAGAGGGTTTAATGGGTGAAGAAGTGCATCGTCAAAAATTACCTTTGAAAACTACAAAAGATGCCTTGATAAGCACACAGTGAGCTACCGGACTATGAATACACAATCAAAAGTCATAGGCATCAAAGTGTCACAAGAGAGCCCTATAAGCCAACGATGACAAGCGTCATATCATGCATGATGGAATTAGCACCCTTGCCCGTGGCCACTACAAAATCGTCAACCGTAAATAAATGAGCGGCATATGGGTGCATAATTTTGTTCTCCCCTACAAACCCCTTTCAAACACTCAGCTCAAACAGGCTGTAACCACCACAAAAATTCAATACTGTTGGGGTGCGGTCATGTCTGATACATTACTACCAAAGGTCTGACACACCAAATGTGGAACCTTAACCACGACAGCTGGAAGGATCGTGCAACGCACTTGGCGTGTTGGTAAAAGCGCAGACCGACAAAGTATTACTTTGACTCTTATAGATTGCCAAGCCCGACGAGATGGTAGACTATTTGTAGCCTGAATTCCTTTTCAAAACTGATGAACTTCAGACGCGAGGGGATGTGGTGTGTCGTCACTTCTTTCTGTCCGTGTTGAAGATGCTGACAATGGGAAAATCGTGGAAAATGCAATTTTTTCGCTCTATAAATAAATGGATAAGTTTGAATCCCATGCAAGACAGCGCATATCCGTCTGGTGAATCGTGCAGCATTTCGATATGAACGACAATCGCATTACTAGCCTATGATATCCCAAGGACAGCTCGGATGCTGTGACAAAACGGTGGGTGACCAAGCAGTTGAAAGATGGTATAAAAGACAACAATTAGCTAGAGGCTGCGCTAGAAGCGATCGTGAAATAGCTCTCGAGGACATCAAAAAACACCTTGTTGATATCGCTAAAAAGTGGGAAAGTGTCTACCTTGCGGCACAAGAACTAGTGACCAAAGGATGGTATATGCAAAGAACTATGTGGATCTAAGCATGGTGGTTCTAGAGAAAATCAATACCATCGAATTGAAGGTGAAGTCTTATCACACGACGGACAGGAAACGGCACGAATCGAATCTCATATCTGAGGAGGACCTGCGCAACTATATTATAACACAGCAGTGTTTTCCAAGTCATATGAACTAGTCTATTCATCCGCAGCTTTAACCAAAGAGTTGAACGCAATTTGAATACCGTTTGGAAGGCATTCCGCACCGTCAACCCCTTCTTGTTTTTGAGTGGTATCAGTCAGACATTTTTGGAGAAGACATCGATAATGCCCCAGTCGAATTTATTTTCCGCAATCAAAAGGTTTATCATTTGGAAGTCGGACAGTGGTAAGACAACGCTGTTGAACAACATAATCCTGTGCGATTGATGACTCGAGTACGATCAATTGTACGCCTTCTGGAAATCGCTTCACCAGCTCATCTACCGGCTGTTGTAGCAAGCGCTGGGAACAGGCTTCACTAAGGAAGATATCCTAAACCTCGTACAGTGCAAAGGCAAGTCTACCTACTCGTTGACCGATGTGGTCAACTCCTTACCACCACCACGACACCGGAGTGATATCGAAACTTTTCTTCGAGCAAAGGAGCGATGAACTAATCCCGGAAACTCGACCAAACCTCATTTTGTTCGACGACTTGATGCTTAGAAAATGAAGACTACTACGTGAGTGGTCGCCACAACATTGATTGTTTTCAATTGTGACAGAACTACTTCAACGGCCCCTAGCTATATAGGCTATCCTGGAGAATGCCAATGTCCTATGCTTCTTCTAGCATGATGCTAAGAATTTCGAAAAAATCCGACGAGATCATTGCAACAATCTCACCAAGGAATAGTTTGGCATTCAGTGTAAACATTGCTGGTCAAAAACCTATGGATGTGTAAGCATCGATATTAAAAGCACCAAGGCAAATGGAAAATATCGATGCAATTTGAAGAGTTTTATAGTATCAATAATGAATTGTTACAAAGATAACCCATCGAAGTACAAGGATTCAGAGTTCCTAGAGTATTCATTGTCAGATATTGAAAAGGAACTGGATCCAGAGTTCGATCCCCAGCCACAGAAATACGAATGGCCCAGCAAATGTTAATTTGAGTCGGCCCCGGGCAAGGTATGACGACTGTGTTACAAGTGTTGTTGGATTGTGTTTCATTATTTATGTCCCGATATGGATGAAAGTCTGTTGAATTGGCTATAAACATAATGGAAGTTTCCAACGCCCACAACAACCCAAATGCCCGCCAAGACTAGTTGCGGTCATCAGTGCAATCACCGATGCAAACCGCGTAAAGACGTATGTCTCAGACACAGGAATCTGGGCATTCGACCCACGCTTGAACCATCGCATAATCGATCGACCTGGTCGATTTGGTATTCGAACCAACACTATTGGGGCGTTCGAGGCATTCAAAGGCGTTCACACCAACGCTTAGGTGCGTTAGAATGCGTTCTTTCAAACCTTTGAAGGCGTTCGAATCCGTTCACACCAACGCCTAGGGGAGTTTGTTCCAACGCTATGAATAAATGACGTTCATCAAAATTCCATTCCCAAAGCAGCGGGAGGCACTTTCAAAGGAGTTGCATATAACTAAGCGGAGCATTCAATCCTGTAACATGCAGCACCTCCTTGACAGGATTGGACCTTTCCAAAGTGTTTAGGCCTGAGGTTTAGGCTCAGCGGAAAGCAGTTTAAAAAAATCACAAAAACAATTGAAGATTTACCTCCAGTTGTGCCAGCCCTCCCTTCTCCAACGCCCGAGTTTGCCGACCCTCTACCCATTGCACCACCTAAATACACCGTCCTCGGACCTTGAGCACAGCAGTATTTGCAGCTCAGTATGACTCCTTCTGCCGACCACAACCTTGGATTCTGAAAACGATGGTTTCTTCATCCAAAGTTTATCAGTTTCTTTTGACGGCGATGATATTATCGTGAATGGTGTGAGGTACAAAGGAACCCTTGGTCGCTGTGAACTCATGGTGAAAAAGAAAACAGATTCGTTCGACGATGACGACCTTGACGACTGCAGAGATCCTGAAAAATTCCGGTGTCATGTATCAAGGCAATTCCACCCTCCTGAAAACCGCGAAGGACATCGTATCCCACATCTACCAGAGGGATTAGTTTGGCAGTGGGCTGACAGCCGTGTTTCTTCCTGCCAACTTCAAGCAGCTTCTCGATCGTTTGGAACGTGCTGCAGCCTACCGAGCAGTAAATAATGGTGTGCGCAACGAAATTGTGTCGATTATTGATGCTATGAAAAAGGGTAGACATACCAGCATTGAGGAATAAAAGGCGCTTCATCGTAGCATCCTATAAATAAATGTTGCAAACAAAAAAAGGTTACGCACGAAAGTACGACTACGGTGATAGAGGACTGTTTGACACGGTAGCATTGAAAAAGGTGTTGAAAAAGTGGCCTCCTAAACCGTCGACCATGTGGTTGGTAAAGTGGTATAAACCATCTACCACTTCGTCAACGCTAAAAATACATACATTATGTATGACATCCTTACAATCACCGAAGGATTGACTTTCGATTTATCAGGTTCACGAATACTGGTGCCAACCTGAATAATCAAGGTGATATCCTAATCAATATCGAAACCCAAGACTTATAACTTCATCCCGCTGAAAGTTATCTTTTGGTAGAGGGGCAACTGCAAAAGAACGACAGTAGTGCATATGCTGATGCAGATCTAGTGTCTCTCTTTCACAATGGAATCATGTATCTCTTCTCTGAAGCCAGCTAATCGAACATATCAATAACCCAGGCGTTGCCACTACCATGTTAGAAATTTTGATTTATCACGACTATTTCTCCAAATATCAAGGTCTCAAACAGCTGTGGTACAAGGATTCATTTACCGAAGCTGAGACCGATAACAGAGTAGTTGTCGTTTGTTTATGTAATATATACGTGTTTCTCGTTTCTCGTTTTGTTTATATAGATTAGACCGTTGGTGGACCGTTTGAATGGTTTTACACTAGTAATTGTGGTGCCCTTTATAGCTTGTTCGGTGTGAGCCAAGGCTCCGTGTTGAAGGCCGTACTTTAACCTTTAATGGTTTACTTTTTAAAGTGTTACTTGGATGGAGAGTTGTCTCATTGGCACTCACACCATTCCTTCCTATATCTATTCGCAGCACGTCATGGTAAAATTATCCCCAAACCTGCCAACAAAGGAGCTTTTTCATTCACCATGCATACCCCTGAGACATATTGTCGGCTTTTCAGACGACTACGACAAGATGGTATACGTATTAAAGCATGCATTGTCACTAGTGCGCGTGATTCAGACGCCGATGCCATGCACTGAGCCGCCGCAGTCAACGATGTGGCAAAAAATATTATGAGTCAGATCTCTTGGTTCGTTCTTCACGTCACCCCATCAGACGAAAACAAGATGCGGTTGTACAAAACCATACAAAGTAAAAGTAAAATTGACTGTGGATTTCGCATGAGGCAGTGTGATGCTATCGCCATTCTCAAAATACACAATTCAACTGGCGCCTATCTGTCACAAGTGGTACTTAAAAGACAAGATATACAATCGTTTCCATCCAAACCGACAAAAGTGTGAATAAGACCCATGACGCCGCCGTGTGCGATCACTGTCGATTGCGGAACATCCATATTACTGTCAACGCTGAACGCTACCCAGCCGTCGTATTTAATGCCGGTTTCACCCAAAGTAGGGTAGCCAGAGTGTTCAAGGTGGCTGCAGACATCAGAAAGAAACTCTACAACATGGTCACCCTCCTCAGTTACAGCGGCGTCAACACCGATACCTCTGATTTCACAGGCTTAGAGCCGGTGTTTGTCATCTATGCAAGTCATCAGTCCAAGCGGCTGAACGAATCCACGGTGGACATGCAGATACGGGCCGAATTCGATCACAATGTTTACGCCAACACCGAAGCATTTGCACTTGGAATCTCCGACAGAGTTCTTTACTTCGAATCTGACGGACACAAGATGAACGTCGTGTTTGAAGCCTGAAAATAAATGAACAACATTTTTTTGCAGCAATTCGTAAGTAAAACCGATCTAAAGCAGGAGTTCTCGTTCATAGTATCCGGGAACCATAGCCAAATTCATACCCGCTTCAATCCACTAAAAATTGGAAAGGATTATGAGATGTCATTGGTAAATCATGAGACCAACTACGTATACTCCATCCCCAACATTCACACAGGTTCATATGGCAGCAACGATGAAATACAGCCATAGCTGCGGCTCAACAAACACAAAGCCAAAATCATTATCGATGCAAATCGAGAAACCCTAAGAACAACAATAACTCTCGCCAGGCACTACGAAGTAGATTTCAACTTTACAAATAGCCGCAACACCGTCTTGGGACTAGAACGGCAAATTTACACCTACGATAGGGCTATACAGAAGGGGAACACATTGTTAATATCATCAACATCATCAGCATCCAGCTGGCAAATAGCGGTTTAATCTATGGGAGCTATGTTAATGGAAAGCAGTAATCCACCATCTGCGGTTTCTTTCCCGGTGTCGATCCTGGTATGAAGAACCCCCCAAAAAAACTGGTGTACTTACCAGTGACCCTGAAAACCATCAATCGCATGTGCACTTATCTCACCGATCAGGATGGTGACCCCATCAAACTCCGCGGCGAAAACACACTATCCATTTTCATCTTCTAAGGGAATAAATAAATAACTTATCACGATAATGGTTTGAAAGGTCAAGTAAATAAACTACACTGGAGTGCCAAGAAAGGTTGTCAAGTCTCCATTTGTTTGTCCCATGCAAACCTGTAATGCGAACACAAGATGTGGCTCACCTCTCGCGCCGGCAGGTTCAAAAGATTATCAAACTTCTTCAAAAAGTTACTGGTGTTATTAATCTGGAGCTGAGTACAACTCAGATAAAGAAAACATGCAAAAAGTAGATGGATACCTTCCATGTTCGCAGGGTTGGCAATGCGGGCATTTCACATGGTACTAGTATCTAAAACCATTCTATCTGCTTGGGTATTGGAGACTTGATTGCTTTGGGTGGTGACCGTGTACCCGTCTACAAGGTATTGGGATCATGATTTTACCTGAAACTTGGTGGATGCGTTTGAAATTTTTAGATATTTTAATTCTGGTATCTATCATGAGTTTATTTGTACAGTGAATCCCAGTGGTAGCGATCTCTACCTCAAACCCTAAAAACGCCCGATACACCAATGGTGATGGACTTTACTTGAGGCGTGCACGTGGTCAGCAACGACAAAGCCAATCTGATAGTAGGTGCTACCAGCACCTTTAAAGATACCCATCCTCGGTATGCTCCTATAAATAAATGAATGATTGAGATTCTGGGTACCGGCGACTAAAGATTTCTACCTTCTTTCTCTGATCAGACATACCTTGTGTTTAGTATGTGGCTTTTTCTCTTTTCTTTCACAAAGGCACATTGGTAAGTAATAATTCAAGGTCAAATTGGCAAAATGATAATAAATAATAGGTAATGGTCTAAGGGACAATGGGTCAAAAGGCTTAGGTGGGACAACTCATGGTTTGTCCTCACCATGCATGGATCCAAAGTTAGATTTAAAAAAAATGCTGTACCCCAATTTTTAAAAGAGTGTAAAAAATTCCCTACGGCAATACTTTTTTAGCCACTAGGTGGAAATGGTAGGTAATGGGCTAGGGTCCAATGTGCCAAAAGGTCCAGGTGGGACAACTCATAGTTTGTCTTCATCATAGGTCCGAACTTAGGTCTTAAGGGTCAAACATGCCTACCCCAAAATTTTCAATAGGTCGATCAAAAACTCCCTACGGCAATACTTTTTTACCAACTAGGTGCAAATGATAGGTAAGGGTCTAAGGTCCAATGGGTCAAAAGGTCCAGGTGGGACAACTCATGGTTTGTCCACACCATGGGTCCAAAAGTAGAATTTAAAAAAATTGCCTTACCTCAATTTTTAAAAGGGTTTGAAAAATTTCCTACGGCAACACTTTTTTAGCCACTACGTTGAAATGGTAGGTAATTGGCTAGGTCCAATGTGCCAAAAGGTCCAGGTGGGACGACTCATAGTTTGTCTTCACCATAGGTCCGAACTTAGGTCTTAAGGGTCAAACATGCCTACCACAAAATTTTCAATAGGTCGGTCAAAAATTACCTACGGCAAGACTTTTTTACCCACTAGGTGCAAATGATAGGTAAGGGTCTAAGGTCCAATGGGTCAAAAGGTCCAGGTCGGACAACTCATGGTTTGTCCTAACCATGGGTCCAAAGTTAGAATTTAAAAAATTGCCTTACCTCAATTTTTAAAAGGGTGTGAACATTTTCCTACGGCAATGCTTTTTTAGCCACTAGGTGGAAATGGTAGGTAATGGACTTGGGTCCAATGGTCCAAAAGGTCCAGGTGGGACAACTCATAGTTTGTCTACACCATAGGTCCGAACTTAGGTCTTAAGGGTCAAACATGCCTACCCTAAAAATTTCAAAAGTCGGTCAAAAATTCCCTACGGCAATACTTTTTTACCCACTAGGTACATATGATAGGTAAGGGTCTAAGGTCCAATGAGTCAATGGGTCAAAAGGTCCAGGTTGGACAACTCATGGTTTGTCCTCACCATGCGTCCAAAGTTTGAATTTAAAAAATAGCTTTATTTTTAAAAGGGTTTGAAAAATTTCCTACGGCAATACTTTTTTAGCCACTAGGTGGAAATGGTAGGTAATGGACTAGGGTCCAATGGTCCAAAAGGTCCAGGTGGGACAACTCATAGTTTGTCTTCACCATAGGTCCGAAGTTAGGTCTTAAGGGTCAAACATGCCTACCCCAAAATTTTCAAAAGTAGGTCAAAATTCCCTACGGCAATACTTTTTTAGCCACTAGGTGGAAATGGTAGGTAATGGACTGGGGTCCAATGGTCCAAAAGGTCCAGGTGGGACAACTCATAGTTTGTCTTCACCATAGGACCGAACTTAGGTCTTAAGGGTCAAACATGCCTACCCCAAAATTTTCAATAGGTCGGTCAAAAATTCCCTACGGCAATACTTTTTTAGCCACTAGGTGGAAATGGTAGGTATAATGGACTAGGGTCCAATGAGCCAAAAGGTCCAGGTGGGACAACTCATAGTTTGTCTTCACCATAGGTCCGAACTTAGGTCTTAAGGGTCAAACCTGCCTACCCCAAAATTTTCAAAATTCGGTCAAAAATTCCCTACGGCAATACTTTTTTACCCACTAGGTGCAAATGATAGGTAAGGGTCTAAGGTCCAATGGGTCAATGGGTCAAAAGGTCCAGGTGGGACAACTCATGGTTTGTCCTCACCATGGGTCCAAAGTTAGAATTTAAAAAATTGCCTTACCTCAATTTTTAAAAGGGTGTGAAAAATTTCCTACGGCAATACTTTTTTAGCCACTACGTTGAAATGGTAGGTAATTGGCTAGGTCCAATGTGCCAAAAGGTCCAGGTGGGTCGACTCATAGTTTGTCTTCACCATAGGTCCGAACTTAGGTCTTAAGGGTCAAACATGCCTACCCCAAATTTTCAAAAGTCGGTAAAAAATTCCCTACGGCAATACTTTTTTACCCACTAGGTGCAAATGATAGGTAAGGGTCTAAGGTCCAATGGGTCAAAAGGTCTAGGTTGGACAAATCATGGTTTGTCCTCACCATCGGTCCAAAGTTTGAATTTAAAAAATAGCCTTACCTCAATTTTTAAAAGGGTTTGAAAAATTTCCTACGGCAATACTTTTTTAGCCACTAGGTGGAAATGGTAGGTAATGGACTAGGGTCCAATGGGCCAAAAGGTCCAGGTGGGACAACTCATAGTTTGTCTTCATTATAGGTCCGAACTTAGGTCTTAAGGGTCAAACATGCCTACCCCAAATTTTCAAAAGTCGGTAAAAAAATTCCCTACTGCAATAATTTTTTACCAACTAGGTGCAAATGATAGGTAAGGGTCTAAGGTCCAATGGGTCAAAAGGTCCAGGTGGGACAACTCATGGTTTGTCCTCACCATGGGTCCTAAGTTAGAATTTAAAAAAATGCCATACCTCAATTTTTAAAAGGGTTTGAACAATTTCCTACGGCAATACTTTTTTAGCCACTAGGTGGAAATGGTAGGTAATGGACTAGGGTCCAATGGGCCAAAAGGTCAAACATGCCTATTCCAAAATTTTCAAAAGTCGGTAAAAAATTCCCTACGGCAATACTTTTTTACCCACTAGGTGCAAATGATAGGTAAGGGTCTAAGGTCCAATGAGTCAAAAGGTCCAGGTTGGAAAATTTCACCATGGGTCCAAAGGTAGATTATTTCTATAAATTGCTAATTTATATTTCCCGTGAACACCATACATTAAGTACAACAAATAAACCTTTCGTTTAATCAAATGTGAGCGCATTCTGCTTGTTCAGAAGTAGAATCTTTTGTCAAAACAAATTTGTTTGACAAAAAAATAGCAAAGCACGAGTGCAATTTTCTATTCTTGTAATGCAAAACTATTGATACTTTTTTTGGAAACTACTTGACAGGATGCCGAGACTATGGAAAGCTATTTCTTACAAAATCACAAAATTGATTTCTTATGGAAAAGTCGATGTCATGTAGCAACAATGTTGCCAGCATTTAAATAAGTGTATAGTTATTTACTATTCTTCATACACTATTTAAAATTGCGCGCAGTACGCTGTTTTGGTATATGAAAAGCGAATAAAGTAATGAACAGGAAATTACATGTATTGTTAATTTGAAAAAAACCCATTAAATAGTGTCTTCGGCTGCTCACTCATATATAAAAACAGATTATTTTGTGATTAAACATTTAAAGTACGAAAGTACGTTTGAATCTTATGCAACTTTGGGGTTTATAGACATATCTGAAAACTGGCTGCTAGCGTAGTGGCTGCTAGCGAGTGGCTGCTAGCTTGAGCCTGGTGACAAAAATACTAATTTAAGTTCCGCCGACATCAATTAATGCTTTGGTGGTCGCAAATACCCGTTTACCCGTCGCCAGTAATTTAATTTGTTACTATCAAATAACCAAATGATGCATTCAGAGCTTAAATACAATACATTTATCTCCTCAGTAGTGCGATTGATGTATTATTAAGTAAAACGATTATATAAAATAACTCGTCAAAGATATATAAAAAAAACAATAACAACCGAAAGTGATTACAAATAAGAACAAAAAATACAAACAGGAAAAAATGAGACGTTAGTGAACTGAAAGGATATTAAAACATGTTTTCTAACATAATGTTATACTTAGTCTAGAAACATACATGAACATTATAACAAATGAAGTGTTAATAGTCTAGAAACATACAAAACTATTATTATAAATAGAAATAAGCAATATTATCGGCCAATCACAACCGCTTTGTAGAAATCCACAAAACTCAAAACAAAGGCAACATATTGATTATGTAGTATTCTTTGAATTATTGTTGATAGTTGTTTCATTGGCAATCATACCACATCTCCTCATTTTTATATAATACCCAACAAAACAAAACAAAACAAACAAAATCATTCTTAAATGAAAAGTGTGATGAAAAAACTTATTTAGTCAAATACTCTACTCGTAAATGTTCATAACAAATTGTATTTATGAAAGGCAAACAAATTTAAGTATACATGATATACTAATTTAGAATCTTTGATATTTTGTATAAACCAATCTTAGAAAGATATTTAACATAAGAATTTAAATTGCTTTAGTTATACTTTTGGGTTGTGGTTCAATATTGTTTTTTCATTGTTTGTGACAATATGAAAGGCTGAAATTGAAATAGTATGAACAATTTTCCTGTTATTTGTGTAGAAATGTGTGTGTTGATACTAAAGTATAATATGTAGAAATTTAAACAGAAAAGTCAAAATTAATACTTTATATTTTCTGTAATCGTTCAAAGACATAATAGTTCAGAAAGCAAACCGTTCAAAACGTTAGAGAGCATAATAAACAAATAACTACCAGCTGTTTAAGGTGAATTTTGCCTTATTAACATGTAGCGTATTTATCATGAATACACATATTTAGAATTACATCACATCCGGTAATAGTATAATAAAACAAAATGGTTCACGAGATATTGATTATGACAATTGTCACATATTTATTGTCATCTGTGGCATAGATGACCCATACTGTTCAAACAAATAGTGATGGCATCCTTAAAACTTGTGAACGTATAACTACTACGACAATGACAACTTAATCACTTGAAAACTTTGATGTAATAGCTTCCTTGCAGTCCCTCTATGAGCGAAATTACCATAGGAAACACAATTTCGTGAATTTGATATCAAGTTGGAGCTTCATACTCAATATACAAGCGCTGCTGGAATGTGGCTCCACAGAAATTGAAAATTCACAAATTGAAAACGTTTGTTGTAAGGTATACTTCTCCACTAAACCATATGGTAAATTTCTCGAAATAAGGATGAAACATATAATTTAAATCCAGTCAACTATGACGTAATGGGTAAAGGGTAGAAACATCTTTCGATATTAATTATCCTGTAAGATTACTAAACAATTGATATTAAATTATGTGTTCATTGAAGTTTAACTACTAGTATCAGGCAATTACCTTAACCTGTACGGTTGTGAACAAGATCGAAATCAAATAAATTAAAATGTTTTAGATTATAAAAACCAACTTCACCAAAAAGAACAGCCAAATCCGTCTAAGATAGCCTTAGCTGCGTTACCGACACAGTGATAAACATATGACGAGATATATAAATTCAGCGTTCTTTTTTATTTTCTGGACCACCGCTATCAACTATGCTTTTGGTCATTTTTGAAGCATACACCTTAAACGTCTGGTCTAGATCATTTAAGTATAAGCACAACTTTGAACGTTTAGACAATATAAGAAATGTAAGGTAAAGTAAATCAGATATTGTATTTTGAAGTTAAAAAATAAATATTCTATCTATATCAACATACATTTGGTAAAAAATAGTATGGAAACAACAACGATAAAATTATCAAAGATACTGACACTTATTATCTAGCAAGATAATTGTATTTCACAAAGAGCGTGTTTATCCTCACGTTTGTCAAAATTATTATGCTAAATTGATTTATAACTATTGAACAGCGATAAACTACTGTTGTCTTTGTATAGTCAAAACTGCGACACCGTTTTTAAACACAAATGCTTTCCAATGTCATCTTGGTTAAAAAAAATATGCATCTAAAATTCCATTGATAACATAAGAAAAACAAGTCAAAAGCCAATGTTGACGTTTACCTTATAAATATTTATTTTTGGCATTCCTTTTAGACTCAAGGCCGTAATCTTTTCCTTTTTTATTATAACTTAATTATAAAATAAGAACGACAAATAAATAGGGGCGCCATCATTAATTGCTTAATTGTTATGTCATGTTTGTGTCAGAGATGAACACGGATATCTACCAATTCTAATAAAAATTACTATTCATAATGTTTCAGTAAAAACTTAAAACGAAAGAAATATACAGGTGTGACACGGTATGACTATTGTTGTCTTTATGATTGAATTTTGCAACGCCAGTTTTTTTCGTCAGAAAATTAAAACTATGTTCCCAAAACTAACATCTACATTCGTTAAACAGATATACAAAATTGACATGGAAATATTTTAATTGTAGTGGTAATGGTCGAAACGATTACAATGACGAGGAAAGATTTTTTAGAAAACGCTAATCTGGAACAAGCGAATAAACCACCAAATAAGAAAAAAATATCAAGTTTTGAGGGAACACATCATTCATACGCATTTATTAACATTACGTATTCTACCTTTCTAGAAATTCGGTCGGACCTTCATATGACACGGATAGCTGCTACAGTCTTGATAATGAAGACAGAAAATGGAAAGATCGTGGTAATATCACAGCACGTGACATATTTATAACATCACCAAGTCCTAGTGAATACCCGCCTGACTATTTTGACGATTCAATATTTCCACCACGTAAAATGACAATTATGCCAAGAGTAGGTAAAAATATAAAAGCTGAAAACAAAGCAAAAGACGAGGAGTACTACACTGACTCAGGAGAAAGAAATAATGCTGCAATTAAAGAAGACGATTATGATAGTGTATATCATTCTGATGAATCACCCCCTATAACACCAAGCACAAAAAGAAAAATTAAAGTCGAACCACTACAGTTGTCAGATCTGGACGACAAAATTCAAACCAAGTCAAATCATCAGCTCTCAAATAAACGAGTACTATCACAAAATTCCAAACAGATAAAAGAACAATCTACTACTGAAGTTAACACAACCAAATCAAATGACGAAGATAATATGTCAAAAGAGGACAGGTCTCGAAAGAAACAAAGAGAAGACAAGAAAGTTTTAAATAAACGAACGCCTTCTAAAAGCTCTTATCGTTCACCAGGCACACAAAGACAACCGAGAGGGAGTCGAAAACCCAAATTCAGTACTTCATCTAGCGATTACTCAGATGACGAGCATTCCTACAACGAGAACATTTTGGGACACAATGAAAACTCTGGCAGCAACACAGAAAGTGATGACAATACATCCCCCGAAAAGGAATCTAAAACAGAAATAAAACGTAAACCAAATTTACAAAATGTACATGCTTCGCAAAAAATAGATAAACGTAACGTCACCGAGAAACTGCCTTACGATATGGAACATTCACCTCATGATCTCGATCAGTTGTTTCTCTGCCGGTTAAGGAACCCACCAAAGATGAAGCGTGTTGCATCAGACATAATAATTAAGAATAGAGGCATAAAAAATATGCAAAACCGACAATTACCTAAAAACAATAGTCTTCCTGAATTCAATGCACACCAAAGTAATAATTCAGGGCATAATGATGATTATGAACAAATCAATAAACAAAATAGTAAAGGACAACCAAAACACTTTGGTAAATCCAAGGAATACCCCGATAAAGATTCAGCTAACACAAATCGTGGACCGTCCTACGGCAATTATGACGATGTAAATCAAGATAATCACGATAGTTCTGAAAATACATATAGACGGCCAGACAGAGTTGTTAATATCAATGTTACACCACAAAATTCTAACGAAAACAATCAGCTTCAGCAAAAGCTTAATTTAGATAATCTTAATGGTGAAGATTTGTCAAGAAGAATGCATAAAAGCATGAGTGCACCAGATTTTACAAAACAAGACAACCCGTATGAATCGATGTTAGACAAAAGAGAACAAACGTTTCGAAACAAAATCCATGGGATATATGAACCACCTCAGATAACAGAAACAACCGATGATTACAAGGCACCAGATTTTCATCAAGAAAATGGTACACGTCGCACGAGTCCTTCACAGCTTAGGAAAAGGTGGGAGCCAGATAATCAAACCAGGTTCAATATATATCCTGTCAATGCAAGCGAGACAGGAATAGAAAGTGAAAATGAAAGAGATGAACCAAGAAAGCAATCGCGATCCGGGAAGAGCATGGAATATCCAGCAATAATAGAGCCATTATATTATTCGTCTGTTCCAGGTATATCAGACGAATCTGCGAAGCATAGGGAGCGTCCTCAACCAGGGACGCAATATATGGACACAAGTAACAATAAAACCCATCCATATGAACTGACTTTAAACAAAAGGCAAGAAAATCTTCAAAACAATGCCAATGACATGCATGAATCATCTCAGTTAACGGAACCAATCGATAATTACAAGGCACCAGGTATTCATCAGGAAACTGATAAACGTCGCACGAGTCCTTCACAGCTCCATAGTAGAGGACAGCTAGATGATCCAACCAGGTTCAATATATATCCTTTAAATGCTAGTAAGGCAGAAATAGCAAGTGAAAATGAAAGAGATAAATCAAAAAAGCAAACACAACCGAAGAGGAACACCGGAAATCCGGAAATAAGCGAGCCATTATATTATTCGTCTGTTCCAGCTGATATATTATCAAACGAAGCTGATAATTATAGAGAGAGTCCTCCTCAAAGTACGCAATATCAAGATTCAAGTATCATGAAAGACCGAAACCCAGAAAACGTTGGTAAACGAGTACGTACTATGATTAATCCGGCGGAAGACTTTGCTAATCCTCGAACAAACCATGATGCTGATAATGATGTAATAAAACCGGATAAAGCACAGCCCAATAGAGGAATACTAAAGAAATATACAGGATCTGGAAATACTCCTATCCAAAATGACAACAAAACAAATGTTAATCCAAAATCTAAAGCTCCGAATCAACACGGTAAGGGTTCTCTCAACGATTCAGCAGTGCCTGGCATATCAAACGAAAGTGCAAGATTTCGAGACAGTCCATTCAGGCAAGATAATAAAGACCCCTATAAAACAAGCAATAGAAAAGATTATCCAGATGATAGTAAACAACAAAGTTCTGCAAAGGAACAGCAACATATGTCAGCCAGGCCTATTAATGACGAAACTTCAAATATGCCGACCGGATTTTATCATGCACCTAGTAAGACAGCAGGAAAACCTGTAAATCAACCAAACGAGAAACGTAACTTTGATAAACCTCCTGGTTCAAACAATGCTCCTAATGACACTCCAGATCCTGTTGATTTAGATGACCCAAATATAAATGTAGTGATGAAAATGTCAACTTATCAAAAAGTACTTGATTTCATTAACTTGCTGAAAAAAACGAAACCAAAATAATCAAAACTGTTATGAATTTATAAGTTGGGTGTATGAATGTTTACAACGTTCAACTTGAACAATGATACGTTTACTTTTAGAAAAATTTAATCCTGTGTATTTTAGAACCAATGGTACCATTTGAGAGTTTAACATTTATCGTGGATACATTTCAACAGGTGCTTCGAAGATACTTGATTCATTGTCCTCATATTTCATATGTAATACAATTGTTAAAACAAATAAAAAAATCGGACAAGTTCGAGAAAATTCGTTTTAAATGAGAGAAGAGTAATTTGCCTTTCTTGTACACAGCACTTGTCTTTTTGACAATGTTTATCATGTTCTCTTTATGTGGTATTTTTTCAAAACACATTTTGTGTAGTTACAATGTTTTGTCTATAATGCTTATTCTAATGTGTATTACGGTTATGCCTTACATATTACGGCAAACTCTATTTTCCGAGCATCGCATTCCATTAACGTTTGTTAAAAATTATAACTTTAGGAATAGCATACTACGGTATGCTCTTTAATCATAAAGGATATTTCATCATTCTTTAAGATTTGTTTTTTATTTCTTCGAAAACAGGGGAAGACAAAATTTCCTTTTAATGCAACTGCACATATTTTAGTCCTTTGGGTTGTTTTTTTTCGATGTTACCAGATTGTATATCCTTGTTTAGTCGTAAATGCTTCTAGTATATTCTCATTTACATAAGATTCATAATCCTTAACTAAAACGTTGACAACGTCTACTGTATGAAAGGACCTTTCAAACCATTGCAAAGATAATCTTTATGCTCTTCTAGCTCTATATAGTTTACTCCTACATTTTTTTATAAAGATTAAGATAAAAGCAATATTCACATTACAAAATCAATATGTATGTCAGTTCAAAGCATTATTCTGAAATTTTCTTGGCGTCCATGACAAATTGCACTCATATTCCGGATTGAAAATAATCATTTCAAATTTAAAGAAGAAAATGCATAATTACATGGGCTCTAAATTATTAAGTAACATTATTTTACAACACTTAATAACAACAATGCATTTTGTTTGGTATGTTTGGTGTGTTTAGTATCAAATTGAGAATGGAAATGGGGAATGTGTCAAAGAGACAACATATGTTTATTTTTGTTTCTACATTAATTCGTCACTTTTAAATTACATGATGTATTACAGAAGACAAACACGTATTGTATATTCATTGTTATTAATAAATGTTATATCAGTATTACAAACATAATCTTAATTCGATCCAAACAATCTTCTATTTTTTGGGATTTTTTTTAGAAATTAAAATGTGACGTCACTTTAATCTCTTCAGCTTACTCTGCTGAGATTTTTTATGTGCTGGTTAAGATTGTTTTATGTATACGTTTTTATTCTGAAGTAAGTCACTGCCTCGGTGTTATCATCTGTATCTATTATATAGTCATTTTTATAAATTTACTGTTTGCAAAAGTATGATTATTCTAAATACTAAGGATGTTCTTATCCCAGGCAGATAACCTTAGGCGTATTAGGAACAACTTTTTGGAGTTTTTGGTCCTCAATGCTCTCCATCTTTGTACTTGTTTTGGCTTTGGATTTTTTTTTAATCTGATCGTCATTGATTAGTCTTGTGTAGACGAAACGCGCGTCTGGCGTATTAGATGATAAGCCTTGTACCTTTTTATAGCTTTTATATGTGTGTTTCTTTGTTATATATGTTCTTCCATTTATTTGTATTGTAGTCCTGTCATGTAATGTTGTCATTTAATTACATTCAACATTGCCATAAAAGCGGGAGGTTTGGCTAGCCACAAAACCAGGTTCAACCCCCCATTATTATTTTTTTATCAAATTGTCCTGTACCAAATTAGGAAAATAACCATTCTTATATTGTAGTTCGTTTATGTGTATGTAAGTTTTTAGTAGTGTGTTTCTGATATGTCGTAGTTCTACTATTTTATTTGGTGTGTTTCCCTTAATTTTAGTTTGTAACCCGGATTTGGTTTTTTTCTCCATCGATTTATGAATTTCGAACAGCGGTCTACTACTGCCTCTCTTTGACAATTTGGTTAGAAAATATTGTTACAAAAGCGAAAGCATGAACTAAACCCATTAAATAATTTATCTATGATGTTAACAAACATGATACAAAATGTACTTAACTATTATAAATATTGCTGTATACTTTAACATAGAAATAATCTACATATGGAATAAGGAGATGTGGTTTGATTGCCAATGTGACAACAATCGACCAAAATTCAAATGACGTGGATGTAAGCAATTATAGAGAACCGTGAGGCCTTAAACAATGCAAATACTCATATGGTCGTATATGAAACGCCCCGACATGAAAATATAAGACCATTCAATTGAGAAAACTAACGGCCTAATGTATAACAAAACAGTTTACAATTAACAATTATGACAAACATGAACCAACGACAACGACAACCACTGAACTATACCTGTACGTGAGACGTGGGACTGCCACATACAGAATGTTGCGGGGTTCAACATGGTTGTGAGCGCACTACCATCCGCTTAAGTGGAACAGTGGTGTAACACTACAACATAAGAACAAACTTTGAAAATCAGTTGAAAATGGCTCAACTCACCAGAAACAAACAGAAACACATCTAACAAAAACACAAAGTAAACATGCATGGGCACTTACTCATCCCAAAGAGATTTAGTGTTGAGACGTCTTTAAGAGTCAGAGTAAAACTTGACCGTGCCAAATCAGTATCGACATATTGTAGTACCATGCAGGCGCATATGAATAATATTTAGCATGGTTTTGATTTGTCATTGTAAGCCCCAATAAAACAATATTTCAAAATCTGATTACAATATGACCGGACGAAAAGCATGCTAATTATTTGGACTATCATCTTTCTGACTTTAATTACTATATCTTTTAATTGTCATTTTTAGCTCAAATATTCCCACACAATTATCTTTGGTTTAAAATGTATGTTTCTACTAATCCGATAATGGACTTCGTATCTACGTGTCAAAGACAGTTTTGGCAGATTATCTGCACAATGGACAATAATTGCCTAATCCGTTGTTACGTATTTCTATATTATTCTGTTTTATATACTTCTTAAAAATAATGTATATTCAATTTTGGATAGGTTCTTATACCGTAAACACCGGACTCAATATTGTAACATCGTTTATATTCTTGTTGGATCGTTTATTAAATTGTTAAACTTTATACCGACTTGAATCTTCATTTCAATACCCAGCAAATAGTCTGGCTATAACAACATCATCGTTAAAATTAAAGATGAGGTATTTGGTTTGAAATAAGTTTTTACGGTTACAGCCAAACTTGCAGATCTTCAGGTTTTAAGTAATTTGTGTAAAAAAAAATCCCTGACTTAATAATTTACTACCAATACATATATTATGCTCATAAAATTCAAAACGTCACTGCAGACACTAGCATAGCGAACGAATTGAAATATACAAACACCACAGGACGGTGCTAAAGGCAAATCATCGTCAAAAAAGGAAAAACAAACACTAGGGAAGGACAAACCATCCCTGTAGGTCGAACTTTTTGTGTCGCATTCCTGGTGTAGTACAGATTGCAAGTGTGCTGTAAATTTCGCGTTCATTGCAGTCCAGAGCATTATGACTTCTTGAACAAAACGATTCTGAATTGACTGACTTCATGTTCAACAAATGCACTGTAATGTTAGGCCTTTATAGTCGTTCCATATTTGGCAGCTCTAGGTCTGTTGCTAGCCTATTATAAGAGATGGCTCTAATTCTACCTTTAGAACTTCTACGAGAAATTTGTATATAATGACTGGTAGCATTTATTGTTGCTATTAAGTTTATTCATTTTTTTTCATGTGTTTGTGTTGTCTGATTCCACTGTGAGAGGTCCAACTATATATTTTTTATTCCTGTGATGAGAGGTTCATAGTACATAAAGATATAATGAAGCATAGTATAGCTCAATAAAGCTTTTGACAGCTAACCAACAGCTTTAAGTTATTTATGTGGAGTTGAAAAATATGGTAAACTGAAAATTCATAAATATCGCCGAAAAAATGTTATGAAATTCTTCAATCTTTAAATCACCACCAACAGTAATTTCAAGCTCATATTTTTTAAACAAAATGACACATCACCCCATATAAACAAAAACATCTGAGAGTTCATGCGTGAAAATATGCGCAGTCGAATAGTCCCGATCAACCTAAACCTAAATATCAAGGTGAAATTTACAAACCATATAGCCGTATAAAAGTATTGAAATGAAACAAGGACAGGTTTGATATATATTCTGTGAATTATCGACTTAAAAATAGCAAGATTTGTGTAGACAGCAAAAAATTTGATTGTTTTGTTGATTGATTGGTTGGTTGGTTGGTTTGCATGGTTGATAGATGTGTTGGTTGGTTGGTTGAATGAATGAATAAACGAGCGAACGAACGAATGAATGAATAAACGAACAAGCGAATAAACGAACGAACGAACATTAAACATTGATTTATTAATGATTGGCTGGTTGATAGATCGATAGATTGAACCTGTTCATGTGACTGTTCTCACTCGCCTGATATTTACAGCCCCTTTAACATTAATATTACCAGGGATCTAAATTCATCATGGACATGTCAGAAAGGCGATATATCATCGTTCTAGGTTAAGAGAACACCAACACATCAATTGGAACCATTTCTTCAAAATAATTATGAATTCCATTGCGGACTACCCTAGAGCATTGGCTAGACGAGAAGTTGGACTAAACACTTTGTCAGAATGTGTCAAAGCAATCAGGTGTCTAATAAAACGTCGCATTTATTAATTGAAAAAAAAATGATAATTATACTGAAGTTCGATTTTAAAGACAAAGAAGCTGTGAAGTTTCTATCATCTCTTCACGATGAGTATGTTAACAACAAGCTGCGTACAAAGCTTCAAATAATGTTGTCTTTTTATGTAAACCTTACAACTACGAGTGTCTTGTAAAAGAATTAGAATAAGTATTCAGGTAATCCCTAATCCCACATATAAAAACATATTATTTGACAAAGATGATATTTTGGCGAATCATAAGTCCTTCGTGGCTTCAATGGAAATTACTTTGAACAAAAAATCTGAGGACTTACCTCATTTGCATATGATACCTAAGATTTACAAAATTGCGTACAAACAACGGTACATTTAGGCTGAAATGCATGCTACAAAGGAATTATCTATTAGATTGACAAAAAGTGTGAAAGAATGTCTTCAGAAGTATTGGGAAACTGTTTACTCTCGTAGTGATATGTGGATTCTAAAAATACTCTAAAGAACTTCTCTAGATCTAACATTGAAATTAATTCCATCAAAACTTGATGATTGTGGCCAAGTTTGGTTAAATTTGGCCCAGTAGTTTCAGAGAAGAACATTTGTGTAAAAGTTAACGACGACGAACGACGGACGCAAGTGATGAGAAAAACTCACTTGGCCCTTCAGGCCAGGTGAGCTATAAAAGTAAAAAATGCTACTCGGAGGAACTAGCATGCTTAAATTTCTTAACGCATTTGTTGAATTTGGAGACAAATTTTTACAACAAATTGTCGGCATTCCTATGGGAAAGACCTCTCCCTGATGAACTCTTCTTTTGTCATACGAGTCGGACCCGAGTTCCTTCAAACCTTTGTCAAAATAAGTAAATCACTAAAGCCAGATCAATTGATTTCAAGTTCATAGATATTAATGATGTTTTTTCCGTTAACATTCAAAACTTTTCTGATTGGGTTCCGTTAATTTATCATTCAGAACTGGAGATTTTCGTAACAACAGACATGGATTCATCTTTCCCATTCGAGACTTATTCCGTGAATTTGATATGAGTGGTCTTCTCAGTACCAGAATCTATAACAAACGAGACGATTTGAAAATGTAAACCACCTTTAAAGCAATTTACAAAATTCACCTTCATATGTGCTAACTTCACCAGTGTCTGAGCAGAAAGTTGATGAACACGCATATTTTCCACTATTATTTCTAAGGATAATATGTATGCATTGACTAGTGATTTCGTACAAAGTTAGGGAGTTTGGATATAGCAAAGCTAAAAAAAACACACCAATGGGAGCATCCAAGAATATTGAAACTGATAGCGGAGGTTGTCATATGTTACAACCGCACGAAATCATGGAACACAAAAACTTGCAAACCATACCGACGATATTGCCAAAGATGTTGATGTCTGTGTCATTTGGCTTTTATGGCAAGTTGTCTCATGGAAATCTACAACATCTTCTTATTTGTATATATGTATTTTCATTCCATGTACATCAATACTAAGTATTATGCTTTTTTCATATCAACTATAACGATTTTGAAGAGGGGTTTTATTTTAGGTATGAGCTTATTAATTTGTCAACTTGTTGCCTATTGACCTGACTATTTATAGCTTCTTCTTCTTCGGATAATAATGAAGAGATTTGCTAGTCATGCTAGTGGTCCGTCGTTGTAATGAGATGAATGTTGGAAAGATCTACCACTCTTCCTTCAAATGGGTCATCAATCTGAAACGGAAAAAATACCATGAAATGTATACTTGAAATTCATATATAAAACTACCAGAAATAAAAGATTATAATTACTTTCAAGACAATATAACTGTTTCATATCTGATTTGTATACATTATTTTAGGACAGATTTTTTGTAATTTGAAATATAGAATTCATGACTTGTTATCCCTATAAATAACTAATTTCTAATCGCTCTGTTTGCTTCCTTTTCAAACTGGTATCGATGTGAAAAATGTAGATAATTCTACTTATAAGACAGCGACTGGAAAGATGACGAAAAATACTTCAAAAGCAGTTTTACCTGTTGTCAAGTGCTGACTGTATTTCACCTCTAGAAATCTTTCGTTAGTTAAATCAAAGGATTTTGTCTCATAGTTATACCTTTGTAAATAAAGGTTTGAATTATTGAAGTGCATCACATATATTTTTCAAAGCTCGTTTGATAAGTAGCAACAAGAGGTAAACTAAAGTAAAGATCATACCAAAGGGATATTCAAACTAACAAGTTAAAATCAAACAACAGTTTAAAAAGCAGAAAATTTAAAACGCGATCCACACTAAAACCAGAGGGTGATCCAAGGTGCCTCTGAAGATAAAGTAGATCCTGCTTTACATGCAGTACCCATTATATATGTAAATAAAGTATATACTCAATATTTCTTTTATTACAGACGATTTTTTTTTATGTTTGATGTATTTTCAATATTTGCAACTATTTTTTTTATTACTCAATGTATATTTCAGTCATAGTATATTAAAAAAATATTGATGAAGACTGTTAGACAGGTTATACATGTAATTGCTATCGTTTACCGTAGGTTATATGGGGCGCCATGATATCATAAACTATTCAATTTTTTTTTTTAATAGTATTTTTTTCTATTGAATGTTGGAATATAGCTGTAAAGAGTTCAAGTATATTAAGGTAAAATCTTCATATCAAATTAAGAATTTGTATATTAATTTACCTGAATTTGGAATATTCTATCACTCGGCATTTCCTCTGTAATGTACAAACTTCCAGTTGAATGACTGATTGAGAGTGGATTTTTTAATCTAATATCGTCTATACTTCCTGCAACATTACCATTATGTATATTATCTACCGTCACAATTTTATTTTCATTGTACAAACAAATGTACACAATTCCTGATTTGGACACACAAACACCACTTGGGGAACATTTGAGTTCAATAATCCATTCAACTTTATCATTTTTGTTTATACACGTCACATTCCTTGTTCCTGAATCAGAAATAACTACATATTCCTCGTTGAAACAAGCCAAGCAGGCAGGTGTTACAAAGAGGGGATATTCTCTCTCATTGCTATTTATAGTCCGGTGGACTTTCCCAGTATAATCTAGTATGTCAACGGAAGCATTGGCCAGTTCACAACAACCAACCACAAGCCTTGTTTCGTCCAAGCAGCGGATTGCACTATATTTTTTATTAGTCTTCCTTCGAGAACTGAGGATCATATTACCCTCTACGCTAACATACGTCAATTGTTTATTGCATGGTTCTGTGACTACGATATGAGAAGATAAAAATAATTTGCAAATTCCACATGGATCTTCTAAGAAGATGTAGTCCTGCAAGCAATTATCATCTTTCCTATAACGTTTGACCCGTCTGTTAACATTATCGACAACAAAGAAATATTCACGTTCTATGCAAATGTCGGTTAATAAACATGAACTTTCATCGGGCAATAGTACACTTAGAGGAGATATGTTCTCAGAATTACTGTCAGACGAATGCATCATTGTATTTTAGTTGGTAATCCGTTGCTTTTTCTTTTTAAAATTCTGAATTCACTCTTGTAAACTATTTCAAATTGCATAACTATTTTGAAAGATTTGTTATATTGGTTTCACATTAATCTTATTCCTTCAAACTTCTTAGTTAGATACATTGTAGAATAATGTAAAACACAACATTGACCCTGTTTCTATAACACACATATGTTAATATAAGACAGTTTGTTTAAACTTATTACCTGAGATATGTGTATGAATACCCGCAATGACCCGTTCATTTCACCTGAATAAAATGCTATTTCCACGTCAATACACATTAAATCAATACAAATTTCCGCATACTTTAATAAGGTTGAACGGGAGTTAAGAAAACATAATAAATATTAAGCGATGAGCGTTCTCCTTATGAAAATAAAAATGTTGTTTTCATTATTTAATAGCTAAATTTTATGTAAAGAGGCTTACAAATTTTACCAAAAAGATTCAATGTCATTTTTGTATTTAAATGCTGATACTAACTATGAGTTACACATTGTTCTAGTAACCTAAACGATATATATGGGGACAGTAAATTTCATACAAATATTTTATTGGCACAAACTCAATTACAACAATTTACCACTAGTATACACATAGTAATGATGCAGCAATTAAACATTACTTCATAGCATATCATTGGGCACATTCCGAACAATGAAATGTGAAATTATAAATATATCAATATATATATAGGTTAATTTGTAAGTATAGACTACTGACATAAGTATATTGTATTTTATAGCTTCAAATTGTTCATATTACTTATTTATAAGAACATTTTTCCTTAATTCAAATGATTGATTAATACAAGATATTTCTACACTTGCTATCAAGCAGTAGTTTGATATATTCATCCTCAGTTTTGGATTGTTTGTCATAATTTTTAAAATAGGACAATTTTGATATAAGAACATTTTTTTGTGATTCATATTTTGTGCAGTGCAAGATAAAATGTTTTTCATCTTGTATATTTTTAATATTGACATAATTTGCACAACCTTTCTTCTCTGTTAACTTGCATGTATCTACCTCTTTCAATTTCAAAATTGTGTGCACTTAGCCTAAGTTTTGCCAAAGGTGCCCTATCTTTCAACATGTTCAATTGGTCAACATAGTGTGCACGTTTATTTGAAAAACAAAAATGTCGAAAAAATGAAAATTTTGATGATTCTGTAATATATGAATTCTGTTCTTGTAAAATTTGGTCATGAATTCGTTGTTTTCTTTGAGCAAGCATAGGTGTAATAGGTACATTAAAGATGTTAAATATGAGAAACCCAGATTTTAGATACAATTCTTCATATTACTTTTCCATAGGTTGTTTTCTCTAGATTGAATAAATATGTTCTGAGCTAAGATTTTGTAAGATGAGATTAAATGAAATAAAAAAATTCATGGAAGACAACAAAATTTTAGCTTTTAAGGGGAGCTCACTGCGACATGCATGGTTGGAAGTTTTACAGTGAACCCCAAGAATTCCTTACATAAATTGTATATGAAACTTTTCATATGGTTCATTCTCAGTATTTTTTTGAATTGATTCAATACTCAAAACTTCACTTCAATATAATAAAATTGGAAATACCATTGCATCAAAAAGTTTTATCTAAAAGTCTACATGAATTGTTAAGACTAAGAGATTTCTTTATTTTGAATAAAGCTTGACTAGCCTTTTCCATCAATAAATTGGAGGCAAGGATTAATTTGCCATTGCATTTTAAAGTTATCCCAAGGTTACAATATGTATCAACTGTTTCAATATAATATTTGTTGATAGTAAAAAAGTTTGAAATGATTTGCCGTTAGAATTGAATATAAGGACTTTTGATTTTGTAGAATTTACTTTCAGCTTCCAATCTGTACATAGCTGAACTAGAGTGTTAAGACTACATTGTAGTCCTTCTGGGCTACTTGACAATAGTACCAAGTCATCGGCATATAAAAAAACAATGAATCTTATCATCACCAATTTGCACAGGGTCTGTGCTATTGTTTTTTAAATTTTCAACAATATTATTAATAAAAATATTAAATAACAAAGGGCTTAGAACATCGCCTTGTTTGACACCTCTTTAAGATATGAAAGATGTACTTAAACCATCATTAAATTTTATTCTATTCTTTGTTTTGGTATACATTGAAAAAAGTATGTTAAAAATTGTCTTTGGAATACCATGTTGTAACGATATGTATATGTTTATGATGGGGCCCCATAGATTAGCACTAAGACTGGTGACGTTGTACGCGTAGATGATATAAAGTTCTGCTTTAGAATTATACTTGTGTGCCTAAGTGTTGTACTTCTTATTGGCCTCATATGATCTTATATTGTAGGAATAACGATACGCATGTGTTAATAGTATAGTGTTATTAACTGGCTGTTTCTGTATTGGCACTGGTATAGATTCAAGGTTTGCTGTATTGGCCTCGAGACCCGTAGGGTCGAGGGCCAATACAGCTGACCGATAATCTATACCAGTGCCAATACAGAAACAGCCAGTTCATAACACTTTTATTAAATGATTATAAGAGAATTAAAAACCGGAAGTGAACCCATGGGCCAATACAGCTTTTTTCCCGTTTTTTTCTGTAGTGGCCCTGTTTTTTCCGTTTCAAAACTTTTAAAAGACGTTACAAAACATTGCACATCATTTAACCTGTTTATTTTATGACTTTGATTTCAAAAATATTATACAAATGTTTTTATGCATAACGATACTTCCAAAGTTAAGTAATGGCGTAAGAAAATTCAAAACCGGAAGTGAACGTCCTGTATTAGCCCTAGGGCTAATACGGCTTTTTTCCCGCTTTTTTCTGTGTTGGCCCTGTTTTTTTTCCGTATTGGCCCTGTTCGAAGAGCAATATTAAATCTTGATTTATATCGACAGTGGAACGTTTTTAGTATTGCACATGCTGATTTATCCATATTAGGGCTTATTTGCTCATATCATTTAATAATATATAGAATAATCCAATTCCCCATACAGTATCAAAGGCTTGTTTTTAAATCAATAAATGCAGCATTAACTTTCATATGGGATGAGAGCGAACATCGAAAAGTGACCAAATACAGTAAATTTTATATGCATGGGGGTGAGTGCGAAGCTCGAATTCCCATATGACAATTATTGACCC
The DNA here is from genome assembly GCF_036588685.1 of Mytilus trossulus. Classification (NCBI taxonomy): domain Eukaryota; kingdom Metazoa; phylum Mollusca; class Bivalvia; order Mytilida; family Mytilidae; genus Mytilus; species Mytilus trossulus. The sequence goes on along the minus strand of NC_086380.1, from coordinate 46,334,828 downwards.
AATATATATCGTATTAGGTCACTAGCACACTGTATAACGAATTGATATTACCGACTATCTTAACATGTTGTATTTAAACTAGTGGCCTATCATAGAGGAGCGAAAGATACCAAAGGGACAGTCAAACTCATAGATATAAAAACGACAACAAAAACAACTTGCAAGCTTAAAAAAATAATGTGTGTTTTGAATTTATTTCAATCGTTCATCATTTCTTCGTTGTTGTTGCAACCTGTAAGATTGTTCCTCAACACCGTGTTGTTTTAACAAAGAGATAAGATAAGATAATTTTTATTAACCAATCATGGTGCCCAAAATTTGAGCTATACATTCAAATGAATGAATTACTAAATAAAGCACAGAAAATGATTAGAATGATAAAAGTACATTTAGACAACAAAAAAACAAAAAACAAAAAAACCACAAGAATACACATGTACACTAATTAACCTGATATAAACCAAGTTATTGACAAAACATAGTTGGTATGGGTGCCACTGTGACCTGGAGAAATTACATAATTCTTTATAGTACTAGGTCTATGGGAGACAACTCCTGATCAATTTTATTTCCTATATATATCTATATATATTTTCTTCTATTTTTTTTTTCCCCCTTTCAAACAACAATATTTTCTATAATTTTCTTTCGTTCTTCAAAAAGGGAGTGCAATAAATTAGATAAGTTTGAAGAGATGTACATCCCCTACTTACCGTGTACTATTAAGTCCTATTGTCAGAAACAATTAACGTGTAAACAAACATTTAAGAGCGGGGGCAGGACCTTTTTCGGGACGTCAGGATCTTTTGACAACTGTTTCGAACAAAAAAAATATTTTGAAATGGGAACGCATGGAATATATAGAAACAAAGATATTAAAATAAATCATAAACGTTCTACACGAGATTCTGTGTTAAAATTGCCTGTCGCAGTTACTTTTGTTTACAACTTTAAAAAAAGACATTATTAATGAAATGAAACAAATTTACACTGTGAAAAGGCACCGATTATACTCACCCCTTCAGCGAAAAAGCAAATATTTTATCAATATTCAACAGTCTACATGAACATTATGAACTGCATATCCAAAGCTATGCAGCATAGTAGAATGCAATTCAATGTCAATAAACCGAATGACAGACCTTTTTGTAAGTTATATATTCAAAGATATATTTTCTAAAAATTAACTCTACTGAAGCATTCAAATCTCCTGCACGCTTAAATGTATATAATCAATGAACAACCATTTGATTTTTTTTTGTTGTTAAAAAAATCAAAAACATTTCCTTTGTTAACTGATAATTCTTAATAAAAAAAAATATGACAGCAATACATGTACGATAAGAAGGTTATTTTTGGATCCGCACTTAGCACACACTGGTCACGCATAGCAAATTTCTACACCGAAATCCGAAAGATGTTTAGCAGACTTTCGCCTTTATCTTACATTGGTTGCAATGCAGTATAATTATTTCCTTTAAAAAAAAACCACCCCGATAAGTCTCATCTGAGGGTAATCCTTGGTACCTGAAGCAAAATGTTTTGAAAGACCAGGTACAAATCTTTAAAATTCATACAGTTTTGAATGTGTGAAGTGTGCCTGTATCATGCCTACATGGATATGTGTAAACCAAAATTTGTTCCTGTAAAAAAAAAGGTCCAGTGAAACTAATTTCACAGGAAATATGTTCTGGGAAAACTTTTTACAGACAAATTCTATATAATTTGTTCCATCTCTTTGAAATAAGTTCCACACTTTACCTGGTGAAATAAGTTCTGGGTTGGTGAAATTGTTCCTTATCTAGTGAAATTAGTTCGGGGTTTGTGAGATTTGTTCGTTACTTGGTGAAATAAGTTCTGGTGGTTTTGTGAGATTTGTTCCCATCTTGTGAAACAAGTTTCTTGTCTGTGAAATATGTTCCACTGGTTAAACAAGTTATCTTATATACTAAGCACTTTTCCTCAATGAGTTTAAAGTCATTAGAAAAAAACATGTATTGTATTGATATTATAATAAATAAAAAGTGTAAACATCCAATTGGATCATCTGGGACAGGAGGATTGGGAAAGATCTTGGATAATTTAGGGTGTTTGGCAATAGTTTGATCAAACGTGAAAGGTAAGTAAAGGCTGGATTGTATGTTAGAAAAAACGGGACTATTTTGCTGCGCCTCTTCCGTTTGTACTGTAAGAGGTCATTGCGGCTGTTATTGTTAGCGCGCGCAAACCCCTTATCTATGTCCAATTTCTTATAAACTCGTTTTGTCAAAAATCCGCGAAGTTCCTGTTACCGTTAGTGACAGTCTCCTCAGAAGAGAAAATTCGCTTGACTGTACGGGATACTTTCTGTACAGTGTTTGGGGTGACAGCTTTTGGGGAGAAAGGTACTGATGTTTATCTGTGGGTTTACAGTAGAGGTCTGTTGATATGACACCGTCCTTCATAGATGTGGTTGTGTCTAAGAAAGATATCTTAGAGTCGGAAATTTCATACGTAAATTTATTTGAATGGTAAGCGTTGTTTGCATATATATATTATACAACTCGTCTAAACATCAACCCAACAATGTTAGATCTGTAAATTTGCTTTCGCAAATTTTTGGTTCTTCCCTCGCAGGGATTCGAACCCATGCTACTGTGATATCGTGACACCAAATCGCCTGCACTGCAGCCGTCCCGCTAGACCACACGACCACCTAGGCTCTACAAATAATATATTTAACAAGTCTAAAAGAATACAACATCACCAAAAACACAATAAAACGAACAATATGTTAGATATTTTGGATAACAGATATCCTTCTTCGGTAATTGCACGATGACAAATGAATCATGTCAATTCAAATTAAGACTCTATCCAAATCTTGAAAGATAATGAACATCGCTTTTATAGTCTTCTAAATATCGAAGACACAAAGTGGTCTTTTTAAAAATGATTTAAATTTATAAAGGAAACAACAAACAAAATAGTTCGAATATTTATATTGGAAAAAGTAACGGTGTGTAAATCATAACATTTATTTTATTTCAAGTAAAATCAAACTGTTGAATTTTCCCGCTGCGAGCAAATTTTTAGTTTTGGTCGCATTTTTAAAATCAATAAATCTTGTATTCTTGTTGGAAGCTGCACTTTGTAGTTTATACTCTTTTTTAATGCCACACAAATCAAACACAGACAAAATAAAATGGTAGGTTCAAGAAATAATTGATGCAAACTATACTTTATTGTAGTTTTAACATTGGTAGGCATTATATTCGTGATTATTTTTGCCCGAACGATATCGAAAAACTATTATAAAAAGTGTACTAGTTCAGTGAAAATGTACGTCATATTTATCTCCTAAACAAATAAATAAACAAAAATTAATTAACATACAACTCTACCAAAGGCCAGAAACTCCTTACTTGTATGATTTTGTAAAAAAATGCATCTTTTTAAAATAGTCGAAAACAAAATTGTCTGTCCAATGGAAAAGTCGGAGCCCAAAAAGGATGAACGGTGCATTATAGAAACATAGAAGCTGGTTGCAAAAGTTGACGACAAGATATATTTTATAACTTGAGTATGGCCTAATACTATTAACCTGAAATAAATATATTTATAGCAATTCCCTTATTATGAAAGATCTACATGTTGCCTTGGGCTCTTTTTTTTTGTCCTTTGGTTCGGTTTTTGTCTCAATGACAACTCATTCTTTTCATAGATATAACTGCATGTTAAAATCAGAATATGTAGTGTGATAGACAATCAGACACATTCTTTCCAGGGACCAACAGGCGTTAGCAAGCTATTATAGGTCCCCGTATGGCCTTCGACCATTAGCAAAATACACACTTTATAGAATGAAAGCTACAAGAGGTCTTGGCATGAAAAAAACAAACACAAAAGACGAGCGAGAAAAAAAATAGGGATACCGCATAAAAATTGGAAACTGGTCCGCAACATTACTTTAGTCAACTCACTTAGTTGAAATTGAAGACCTGGCGAATTTTAGCCTTTTGCAATGGATGTGTTTGGACATTTTTATAAATCAAGTCTTGGTTTTAAATTATTTGCAAGTAATTTTTAAGTCATGAACAAATAATCACTCACAGAAAGACGTCAAATCCATCAAAAAAAAATACACGACCGACAACGCACAGAATATCATGTATGTGTTCCGGACCATATGAGTATTTGGACCATACGCATATATCATGACCATACGGATATACTCATATGTTCCAACCATACAAGTATGGTCCGATCGTACGCGTATGACGGGTATTGTCATGCGCGAATGGTCCAAATACTCATAAGGTCCGGAACATATTTTATTTGCGATCACAAAATGCACGAAGACGTCTATTTCTATGTAAATTGGGTCGATTTTAATATGAATAAGATGAATGCGTTTCTGTTGCCAAGTGTTGTTCAAAAGTATAGTAGCAGTATAGCAGAACAGTTTAAGTTTCCTACATACACCAAATGATACATTTTGCCAATACAATAACGTAAATGCATGCAAATTTCACAAGGTTTAATCCAAATAGCTTTCTTACTATCCAATAACTTTCAAGTACGAAAAAGACTGGGCAGAAGTATATTTTGTCTTTATGTTTCGTATTTGCACATCTTTTGAAAGTGGATTATGCATTCGTTCTTAAATAAAATTAGACCAGATAAAAGTTAGAAGATTACATAACTCGATAATAGCAATTGTGAAATCGCTTGGACATCCGAAAAAGATAATCAATCAATACATGCATTGCAACTTTTAAAGCCAGTAAGTCGTTCTTTTTTCTGAAAGAACATGGCTTTGCGATATCATATTATGAAAATTGATTGTCGAAACATTACAAAAACACAAGTAAAGGACGTTTGATTAATCAATATTAATCAAAACACAAATTCCTGATTAGTATTTCGAATTATTTTATATAGGCGTTGAGAACCTTTGGTAAATGTCTATATTAAGGACGTCGTGAGCAATGGGCGTTATAGACGAACGTTCACCTAATCTGTCCCAGTCAATGGGATATTAAAGTGCGCCAATCAATGTCCACAGCCACACTGTTATGAATTCGATTCTATATATCTCCAATTCTTCGTCAATTTATCCCTTTCTGCACCCATTGTATCAAAAATTGAATCAACGTGTGGTCCATTTGATCTCAGTACTTCATTGGCTACAATCCGATTATTCATTGGCTACAATCCGATTATGACGTCGAATTTTCTTGCAAGCCTCGCGTTTTAAATTTGAAAATTTAACTGTCTCGAGTGGATAAATATCGTATTACACTCGATGCAGTGGTAGAATCTATATTTATCATAACTCTACTCATGGGTTTAATACTGCTGCGAAGAATAACTATATATAGGCAAACATTATTTTAAGGCATACATGTACATATATTTTTCAATAAACTCATCACAGATGCCAGGATTAAATTTTGTATTTACGCCAGACGCGCTTATCGTCTACAAAAGACTCACCAGTGACGCTCGAATCCAAAAAAAATAAGAAGGACAAATAAAGTTGAAGGCCATTCAGGGACACAATTCCTAAATGTTTCGCCAAGGTAATCTATTCCTGAGGGAGAAAAGCCTTAGTATTTCAAATGTTTTTGAAAAAAAAATATATAAATAGGACCATATCAATGAAAAATCATGTCAGCTCGATAACATGCAGCCAAACATATGATTTATATCACGAATTCATCTCTACGCCATCATTATGGTCATGTTCATGATTTCAAGGGGGATATGTTATTTATAGGTCTCTAAGTTGTCATAATCTTTAGGTAAGGGATTCTTTTGAAAAAGAAAATTAAAATACCATATGTAACCAACATCATTTCCCCATGTTCCCGATGCACTAAAAACGTACCAAAATCTATATGAGTTCATTGTGTGTGTCCCTGACTAACACATTTAAACAATGTACATGTATCATAATAAACTTATCATAGATTATAGGCTTAACTTGTACGCTAAAAGACTCATTAATGCCATTACGGATAAGTAGAATTTAAAATGCCAAATGAATAAAGTACGAAGTTTATTAAGTTAACGAGCTTTGAGAACCTGAAATGGTTTGCCAAATATAACTGAGGTATAATACATTCATATAATATTAATAAACACATAAATATCAATCAATATCCAGCAATACAAATTATGAGCTAGACACTGAATCTTACAACCAAAAAAAGTACAAAATATACTATTTAGATTTACAATAATCATGTAGACTTTTAACTCGGAATTGGACAAGTTATATAAAAAAAACCTAAAATGAACAAAATTATTTATCAACTACTAGTATAAAGTTACATAAAATGAACACAACTGGGTAAAACGCTGTATATCTGCCGTTTAAAAAATATCGATTGCTTTTGATAGGGACGGATCAACAGATTGACTAGAAACAATTTGAATACTTATAACAGTGTTGGATACATGTGGTTTTGAACCATATATACCAAGACTTATGTAATATATGTTTTGAATAAGCATAGAACACATATATTCAAATTCTGTTTCAACTTTGAACACAGCTTTCTCATTCCCTGTCTTTAATTGATCCACTTGACATTTTAGATTCCAAACGCTTCCTTTTACATGCGCATCCTGCTGACACAGATTCTAAAACTTCTTCAAACTGCATTCGAGAATCAGTTTCATTAGAACATTTAGTGGCTCGCATTACCAGTGGATAATAGAATACCTCTGAACATTCAAAGCTTCTTTCACCTTTATTCACACCATCATTAAGACTACATTCAGAACATCTACATTTCGCCTGAAGTAACATTTTTGGAATTCTGTTATCGTCTACGTCTAGTGCATAATAGTGGGGACATGGATTATCATTCCTTTCAAGCGGACACATTTTGGGAATCCATTCAAAGTTAAGTGTTCTGTTTGATTTAAATTCAGCAGGGATCTGTCGATCTGTCTTTTTATTATGTTTATATAATAAATTAAAACTATCAGAAAAATAAGAACCTCTCTTGATAAAATAGTCTGATTTTATTTTCCTCATTGTTGCTTTGTTAGGACGTTTACACGTTAACGGCATCGCAATGGCAGATACAAATGGTGCAGCCACATTGTACATTACAACATATAAAAGAAGATTCTACAAAACACAAATCTATTGTATTAATAAAGAACATTTTACAGGAGGAAGATACAAATACAAAATTCGATAAAAAATAATGAATGATAGGAATAATGAATTGCTAGATTTTTTATTGTATTGCATGAATATTACCTTTGTACACAATATATCTCTGTGTTTGTCTTGAAAGGTATGCTGTGTTTTAATTGGGTTTTTTTTTTATGCAAAAAGAAATTAATTTCTAAAGATAAATTGTCATTATGTATTTCTGTCTGATGAATTTGTGCATGAGCTTACTTGTGTCATTTTTATAAATGTCGGTACAGTGAACTATTGATTTACTTGCTTTTCATTTTATTATAATGCTTTAATTTATAAGTAGTACATTAACTTCATCGACTGCATATGTTTCCTGAAGTTTTCCTTTGCCTCCCTTATCAATGACATATCACCATTTACTACTTTTAAAATGTAGTGATACATCGGGTCAAATGAATGACACAGCGAGAAAATGCAAAACAGCAAACAATATCTTAGGCTATTTTTCCATTTATGTTAAGTTTTTTCTCCTTATGCTCGCTTCTTGATGATAAACATATTTTTTGTTGATATATGCGATAGTTATGTAATGTTATAAGATTATACATTTGTGTAATTGTTCTCTTACCTTATCTAGTAACATGTTTACTCAATTTGTTATTATGGGATTTTGGTTGAGATAAGATAATATAAGCTTATATACTCGCCATAGTTTAGGACTTTTTACTTTTAATTTATTTTCTTTTGCTTTTAAAATGTTTTCCACAAAAAAGGAACATTTCTCTTTAGTCATTTGCAACTTTTTCTTTTTATCTATTTGTGATCTATAAGTGATCAATTATTAGATAAATTTCTACATCAGAAAACAAATAATATTTTTCTTCCGTGTTTACTATTAAAAAATAATATCCAAGAGATACAGTTCTATAGTACTAGAAATTACTAGCTGCTTGAATCGATCCCCTTGTTATTGAATTATAATTGTATTTCCTATTTTGAAAAAAAAATAAAGATTTTTTTTTGCGGAAGACAATTACCGGAAGGACTTCCTTAAGTACATTTTCTTGTGGTTTATTGCACAAATGACTTGTAACAAATACATATGAGGATTTTACGCTTTTCACATAAACACTTGTCATGAAAGTACAGTATGATTTCCGGATATTGCCTCCTGATTACATAAATCAAATACATAAATAAATACAAGTACCATAAGATAAGATATAACTAAATTAGATATACATAACTATACAATGATTTGTAATTGTTATCCAGGAGACAACTGCCAACCAGAAACCGAAGGACTGGAATATATACAACTATAGGACAACAATTAGCAAGACCCGGAACGCCATAAAATGACCAGCATGCAAATGTTATATAATTCGAAAACCAAAAATCAAAGATTTGTTATAATCGTAAGAATAAAGTATAGAACACCCCTCCTTGCTTATATCTATACCCTCTTCCTCCATCTATTATAAATCATGTACTACTTTCTTTTATTCTCTATCCTGTATTTTGTGTCTCTTACTATTTTTAAAAGTGTCTGTTTTTCATTAGTGAATTACCATATTCCAAATGTGGGTTGAGTAGATTTTTTGGGTGTTTAAAAAAACCTTCATCAAATATACAAGTCTTATATGTTTGTACGCCAGACTCGCATTTCGTCTACAAAGGGTGTAATCAACAGTTTTCTATGACGTCATATGTTAAGGGACCATGTATAAGTGACCTTTAGTGGTGGAATTGTTGACAAAGATACTTGTATAAGACTTGTATAAAATAGTTCTATCGAGAGAAAATGTGTGGGGGGGGGGGATGCCTATTCTGAATATGAAATTCCTGAAATCAGGTCATGTGCATAATATGTAACAAATATTTGTTCCGGCATGACATTTTTTTTCTGTTTTCTGCCGGAACAACCATAGGAAATATGTTCCAGCACTATAAAATTTGTTCCTGAAATATTAAAATAAGTTCCGGAACAAAAATCACAGCTCCATGAGTTTTTTTCCAATATTAATTTAAAAAAAAAATGAAATAAGTTCCTGTGATATTAGTTTTGAACGAAGATATTTCATAGAAATCAATCAATATGTTCTGCTTTAACCTATTGCATAGGAAAATAATTACCTTTAAGATATTGCACAACAAAATATTTTATTGTTACACTTAAAAAAATCATAATGCAAGCTGGATGCTGTACTGTGCTTGCATGGAGTACATTTGCAATTGAAAGCATCAATATAGGATGAAGATAAGGAATAAAAAGCAATGATAATGTACTAAAGTATATGATATTCGACCATCTTGTTTCCTGTTGATCTGTCATGGGTGTTCTTATCATACATGTACGTAGCTAAGGTCATAGCACAGTTTCAAAAGAGTGTGTCTTTTGTTTCTTTTATGTCTTTTATTATTGATAAAAAAACTTTGTCATTTTCAGTTTAATACAAATGTTCATCTTTAACTATAATACTTTTTTTTATGAATGACCTTTATTATCATTGTTTATTCTACTCTTTCCTGGTTTTTAAGTGTCATTTTTAGTATTATTAATTGTTTATGTTATTAAAGTTTTGCTTTACCTTAGCTTTTTCGGAGACCAGCAAGTCTGAAAGACTTATTTTGTTAGAGCTAACGTCTCCTCAAATAAAAGCTGTCTAATTGCAGGATGGTGCAAGTCCTGGGTAACAGACGTTGTCTGACTTGTCAACAAATACTGAATACTCAAACATTTACTTGCCACTCGACGAGGTCTGTGTACAACATATTTTGCAATGTAACTAGCAAAACCCTGAATGTTGTATACCTCCTTCAGTGTCGATGTGGCGAGACAGAGCAGCCATTCAACAAACGCATGATGGTCAGCGAAGTGACTACACTTGTAAGCCCGACCTACCCGTAAGTCGTCATTTGAGATCACCTGGGCACACACAAGCTGATCTCAAAAACCTTACCATCACACTAATAGACCACAATGAGGCTTGGTCAAAGGTCGACAGAGTCGCTCGGGAAAGATTTTGGATAAGAAAGTTGCGGACAGTTTCCCCAGAGGGTATAAATGAAAAAACATAGACTGAGTCCCTCATTTTCCTGTCATCACTTGTTTTCAATTACTCCGGCTTTAGTACTGGCTTTACAGTTCGTTTTATTTTTTAAATACCAGTTTAAATTACAGGGCTCTTTTCATTCGGGATGGATGTATAAGTACGCAGCCACATTCAATTATTTTACCTCATTAGATAAAACTAATTTTTCTAATCATTATTATACTGCTATTCGTTTGGGAGTCTTAAATATGTAGTTTCTGTTGCAATTGCCCTACCGTTGTCAAATTAGAAATATTATATATACCAACTTGGATCGGTTAGGACATTTTTTTTTATTTTTATTTTTTTGAGGACTGCCCTCAATGCAGTTATAACATCTAAACTGTCACAACCTTTGGATTTAGAGTTGTGCCAGTTCACATCGAAAATAACTATTTTCATTTGGCATATCTTTGTAATCTTTGCCCCGTGTTTGGAAATTTTAAAATTGTATCAGCGTCTGTGGTGTTCGCTTAAATTGTATAAATTCAAGATTTAGAAAAAGATTCTCAGTTTGAATATATTGACATGATTCATTTGACATCGTGCTATTATTGAAGAAGGATATCTGTTATCCGAAATATCAAATATTTGTTCATTTTATAGTTTTTTAATGGATATATATATATATATAACAAGTCAAAAAGGGTACAACATCACCATTAAAAAACTATAAAATGAACAAATATTTGATATTTCGGATAACAGATATCCTTCTTCAATAATATCACGATGTCAAATGAATCATGTCAATATATTCAAACTGAGAATCTTTTTCTAAATCTTGAATTTATACAATTTAAGCGAACACCACAGACGCTGATACAATTTTAAAATTTCCAAACACGGCGCAAAGATTACAAAGATATGCCAAATGAAAATAGTTATTTTCGATGTGAACTGGCACAACTCTAATTATATATATATATATATATATATATGAAGCCAAAGGTGATTGTGGGGTCTAGCAGAACGGCTACAATGCAGGCGATTTGGTGTTACATGGGTTCGAATCTCGGCGAGGGAAGAACAAAAATTTTGCGAAAGCAAATTAACAGATCTAACATTGTTGGGTTGATGTTTAGACGATTAGACGAGTTGTATAAAGATAATGTACACAGCCATGTATCAGCATCACTGCTGGTGATCCGATGGATAAATCTGTTGTAGAGTTGTCACTGACTAAGACGTGCTTATAAATATAATTATTTGTTGTGACTGTATCTTTCATTAATTTGTGGGATCCTTTACTATAGATAATTTAGCTGATCTGTAAAAAAAACATTTCCATTCCTTATATATCATGTGTGACGTGGAAAGGTAACACCGGCATCCGAAGGATTCATTTTTTTATGAAGCCAAGGTGGTCGTGTGGTCTAGCGGGACGGCTACAATGCATGTGATTTGGTGTCACGATATCTCAGCAGCATGGGTTCGAATCCCGGCGAGGGAAGAACAAAAATTTGCGAAAGCAAATTTACAGATCTAACCTTGTTGGGTTGATGTTTAGACGAGTTGTATATACATAATGTACACAGCCATGTATCACCATCACTGCTGGTGATCCGATGGATAAATCTGTTGTAGAGTTGTCCCTGACTCAGACGTACTTATAAATATAATTGTTATCGGTGGCTGTATCTTACATTTATTTGTGGGATCCTTTACTTTAGATAATTTAGCTGATCTGTAACAATAACATCTCCATGCCTTATATATCATGTACTGTAGTAGGACGCTAGATTAAAACTGACGTGGAAAGGTAACACCCGGCCTCCGAAAACTTTATTTTTTATGAAGCCTGGGTGGTCGTGTGGTCTATCGGGACGGCTACAACGCAGGTGATTTGGTGTCACGATATCTAAGCAGCATGGCTTCGAATCCCGGCGAGGGAAGAACAAAAAATTTGCGAAAGCAAATTTACAGATCTAACATTGTTGGGTTGATGTTTAGACGAGTTGTATATACATAATGTACACATCCATGTATCCCCATCATTGCTGGTGATCCGATTGATTAATCTGTTGTAGAGTTGCCACTGACTTAGACGTACTTTTAAATATAATTATTTTCTGTGACTGTATCTTTCTCTTTGACTGATTTCATGCTATAGATTAATTCATCGTTCAGCCTGTATGAGAATACTTGTTTGTTGGCTTGATTAGCTATCGAAATGGTTCATCTCCCTTATCTTACTATCCAATGTTGAAATTCTTTTCTTTTTTATGCATGGACCACATGCTGAACACATGCAGAACCCACCTTCACTTAAAGTCAATTGAAAGGTTACGTTTATATGAAGTTATTAAATGGCTGAATTATGGAAGACAACAATACATCAGTGACGTTTTAGCTTAGTTTGACGAAATTGAGCCAAGTTTACTGCTATTAGCGACATTTTGTTTCTTTGTTGCACTTTTATAAATGTTTGAAACAAAGAAAATCAAATCTTATTTTTTTCTAATTCGTTTCATGCACCTGAAAAAAAGGTGTTTATTTAAATTTAAAAATTCTTGTACATCTATTCCTCGAAATTGAAAAAAAATAGAAAAGCAAATCATCAAAATACAGAATGTGTAGTAACTATACCTTATAATACTCAATCTGAAGAAAAGGGAACAGAAAAATAGAATGTATACTTAAAAACGATTTTTTAGATAATGATTCACGATATATCTTTTTTAATCTTATCTGATATTCAAGTTATTTCGATAGAATACTTGTACTGGTTGTTCGTCTACGTGACTTGTATTTATCAATTGTATTCTTTTGATGAGTTATATAGGGACATTTTCAGATTATATCAACCGAGGAGGAACAGGTCCATATATAACGTATTGACTGAGTGAAAGTCCTTAATTTATATATAACATTATTAATTTATAATGTATTGGGAAAATGGCGTTCAATGTTTTTTCTGTGTATATTTAAATTGTAATTTTGCGAGAATATTTCATGTTGAAATTTTAATATTCTTTATTCAAATTCATAGCTTGTGGCATTAACTTTCTTGTAGCCTTACCGTCTGCATTTAACATAAAATTCTTGAAATCTTCTGATAAATTAAAATTTCTTTACGTCTGCTGCAGCGCTTTCTCTACGGTTCATGACGTCATTAATCTATTTTTTTATTATATTTCCCGTCAATATACATATAAATAGAAACATAGAGCCAATACACTTTTAAAAAAAAAAAAGAAAAAAAGCTTTGGATTCGTAAAACAACCTTTAGAACACGTGATCGCAATATCCAATGAGAACAGTATAGTGCTACACCATATGTAATATTATAACTTATATTTCTTTTACAACAAAATCAATTACGTTTTGAGGACGTTGTGACGAAACTGTTATACTTTGTGATATGGTGTGAAAATATTCCTAACGAGCTTATTCTAATAACTTATTTAGTCTAACTGAGATGAACTTGGACACTTTTTTCTTCATCTTTCATTTCGTGTTTATTTGAAATACAGTTAGTTGAAATATTAATTGACAAACAGTTTCGTCCTTCTTTTTTTGTTTGTTAAAGAACTTGATGTAGCTAGGACACATATTTGTGAAAAGTCATGAAAAGGGAAAACATTAATTGGACTTTTAAACTATAAACTATAAATTGCTCTAAGTTCTCGATATAAATACACAAATCCTTAAATTTGCTTACTCTGCAATTTCTTTGACATTTTTCAAGACTGTTTTCAAACAGGCCAACATCCGCTTTTCGGTTTTATTGACTTTAAATAAGTTGTATATCACAAGGAGTATATCTAGTCATTATAGTTGTACAACATTAAAGGAAACAAATACAATATTTGCGTGAAAATTGGTAACTAAGTATGAATATTTTGGTAATACAAATAATCCTTTACTCTAAATTGCGCTTTTTATTTTCCGAGTATATCTTAACAAATACAAAAAAAAACCAGGTGGAACTAAAATTTTGTCAATAATCAATTAAGGATGTACACCTCTGAGGAGCCAAAAATTTCTAGAATTAAACTTTTTTTCTTAACCTGATTTTTAGGTTTATAAGACTGTAACAAAACAATTGGTGAAGAAAAAATCATATGGTGGTGTGCTTCTTTTTTTGCTACGGCCCTTTGAAAATGCCCAATTTTGATGATTTTCTCACTTTTCATCGATTTTTACCTATTTTTGGGCTATTATCGTGAAAAAAATCACAGTTCCACAATTAAACTTTTTTTCATACTTTCCATAAAGATGAAGTGGACCAATCTGAATAAATTTAACTTACAAAAACTATAGGTAGGTGTTAATATAAGAAAGTTTTATCATATTTTGATGCTTTTTTGTGTAAAATTTACCATACTGCCAATTTTGTATTTTTATGATTTTTCTCATTTTAAAGAACAAAATGCATATTAATTAAACTTTTTTGTTATAAATGATTGAAAAAATACATATCTAAGAAATTTGAAAAGACCAAAATGAGACGGGATGTATATTAATCTTGTAAACTCATTTTTTGTATCCCTCACCCATTTTCTCAAAATTTTGACTAAAAATACTGACTTGAATGGTCGTAAAATTTGAAAACTGGATTATTCAAAAACCGTTCATGGTAAATACACAATTTTTTCACAGAGTTATGTTTGATTATAATATTTTTAAAATTCATTGATATTTTCCACTTCTATCATATGTTTTGGAAATAATTTAAGAACGAGATCTCAACGAGATTGAACGAGACTGAAAAGTCAGAAGAATACATCCTTAAGGTGTATAAATTGAATACATAACTAAATGTCTTCCACTTCCTTGGTACACTTTGACCTACACATGGTAGCTTGAATGTGTCTACTATATATGATGAATAGAAAGGTTCCAGACCAATTAAATTCGAAACCATTTCGTAAAGTTCTTCCCAAAGGGTCAGTGACTCAGAAGTGACTCAGAAAGGGAGTCAAGCCGTAGCCGGCAGTACTGCAGTAGGCTCTTCAAAACAACAAAACAACGCCGCAAGAGTTACCGATCAGTGACTTAGAAATGGCGACAGGCCGTAACCGGTAGTACAGCAGGCTCCTAAAAACAACAAAACCACATGTGGCAAGAGTTACCGATCAGTGACTCAAAAATGGAGTTGGGTCGTAACCGACAGTAAAAAAACAATTTCTACAAGAATACCTGCAGTACTAAAGAAAATATCTTTAAGACCTCCTACAACACTGCAAGAGTTATCAGGGTCAGTGAATCAGAAATGGAGTAAGGCCGTAATCGAAAGAAATACAGCAGGCTCTTCAAGACGACTAAAAAACATTTTTTAAATAAATTAATAAATGAAAATAAATATATAAAAAGCTAACAATAAATAAATAAATGAATTCATATATCTTAGTATAAAAATTAAGAAAATAAAATTATTTTTCATTTGCACAAGTATTGACACAGACGCAAATTGTCAGTGGGGTTAAAGGTCGTTACAAATGTATTGAAAGCTAGACTGGAAATGTGTATTAACAAATTGAGTTGATGTGTTCATGTCTTCATTCAAATGCATTGACTGATAAAAAAAAAGGGGGACTTCAACTTCCACCTCTCTCTATGAATTAATTGTTTTGGGTGTTTGAATATGGAGTTGGTTAATAAATAGCTGCACTATAAGCGCATGATATGTCTTGATTCCTTTTAAGCTTGCTTAAAGGTTGAACTATTTTGTTTTGTACAATTATTAGTCTACATGTATTTGTTTTCTCATTTCATTTGTTTTATATTTGTCATTTTAAGGTCTTTTATAGCTGACTGTGCTGTATGAGCTTTTGTCATTGCTGAAGGCTATTTGGGGACCTGTAGTTGTTAATCTTGTTTTAAATTTTGGAATGTAGCTGAAGTCAACAGACATAGACAATTCACCCAAGTTTTATAAAATGATGTGGAAGTGTTTATGTGAATAATTGAGATGGGAAATGAGGAAAGTGTCAAAATGACAACAACCCAACCATAGAGTAGACAACAGCTGAAGGCCTCCAATGGGTTTTCAATGTAGCCAGAAACTCCTGCACTTATAGGTGTCCAAAAACTATAAAATCCCTTCTTTTTTTTAGCATATATAAAAATTCATAACACAGAAATGTATAATCTGAAATTTATTACAATCAAAAGGGACCTTAGGTCAATAGTGTAAACAATTCACCAAAGTTTAATTAAAGGTGATGGATGCATTTTTGTGTTATTGTTCAAAATTGAAAAATTCTCTCTTTTTTAAGGATAAAATCTCTCTTCATAACATGGAAATAAAATTTCTAAAATTTATAAAATCGATGTGGAGCTAATGTCAATAGATATAAACATTTCAACAAAGTTTCTTGAAAGTAGGGGAAAGTGTTTTCTAGTTATTGTCTGAAGTGTGGATGATGGACTGATAGACAACAGTATACTATAATATGTTGTGTGTGAGACATTGGTATAATAAAATGGTTTTGAATGAATAATGATTAGAAACTGTTTAATGCAGTTATTGAGGGAACGACAGTGAAGAAATTGCTGAGATCAATGCGTTTAAATCCTAAGAATTCAATTTTTGTTGAAATGAAACAAAGTTCAATTTTTGACCCTTTGGATCTTAATGTAGACCAATTTGAAAACGGGACAATCCTGTGCAATTGAATATTTCTGGCTATTGGCAATACTGTGCAATTGAAAATTTCTTGCTATTGCGCAATATTGTGCAATTAGATATTTCTTGCTATTGTGCAATACTGTGCAATTGAACATTTCTTGCTATTGCACAATACTGTGCAATTGAACATTTCTTGCTATTGAACAATACTGTGCAATTGAAGATTTCTTGCTATTGCAGAATACTGCGCAATTGAAAATTTCTTGCTATTGCACAATACTTAGTATAATAATTTTTGACCCCGATTTGTACCAACTTGAAAACTGGGCCCATAATCAAAAATATAAGTACATGTTAAGACTCACCATATCAAAGAACCCCAAGAATTAAATTTTTATTAATATCAAGCTTATTTTAATTGTGGACCCTTTGGACTTTAATGTAGACCAATTAGAAAACAGGACCTATAATTAAGAATTTGGACATGGTTAGATTTGGCATATCAAAGAGGCACAATACCGTAATTCATTTTTTTGATGAAATCAAACAAAGTTTAATTTTGGCCCCTTATTCCTTGGGACCAAAACTCCAAAATTAATCCAAACCTTCCTTTTGGGGTCATAAACCATTATAGATTTCTATTAACTTATACTAAAGTTATTGTTCAAAAACCAAGAAAAATACTTATTTGGGGCCTGTTTTTGGCCCCTAAATCCTACACTGTTGGAACTAAAATTACCAAAATCTATCCCAACCCTCCTTATGTGGCCATAGACTTTATGTTTAAATATCATAGATTTCTGTTTACTAATACTTAAGTTATAGAGCAAAAACCAAGAACAATGCTAATTTGGCCCCTTATTCCTAAACTGTTGAGACCAAAATACCCCAAATCAATTCCACCCTTCCTTTCATGGTCATAAATCTTGTGTCTAAATTTCATATATTTCTATTTTACTTTTACTGAAGTTAGAGTGCGAAAACCGAATGTCTTTTGATGAAGACGATGATGCCAACGTGATACCAATGTACAACCAAAAAGTTTGCAATTTTTGCGGTTTTATAAAAATGATCTCAAATCAAATTTTTAATGGAGTTTGCAACAGTAATTATTCAACTACTCATTTTAATACATCATAAAGTATTAAAGTGTAAATGTCATACAGTCATGGTGATGATGCCTCCGCTAGCATATAACGTTATTAAGGTACATAAATCAAGAACTGTAAAAGTGAAGCTGCTAAAAATTGAACTTAAACCGAGTTTAGAGGTACTGGTAATAAGCATTGTGTATATATATTTTATATAGATTAGACCGTTGGTTTTCCCGTTTGAATGGTTTTACACTAGTAATTTTGGGGCCCTTTATAGCTTGTTGTTTGGTGTGAGCCAAGGCTCCGTGTTGAAGGCCGTACTTTAACCTATAATGGTTTACTTTTTAAATTGTTATTTGGATGGAGAGTTGTCTGATTGGCACTCACACCACATCTTCCTATATCTATTGTATACACATTTCACTAAATTTAGTAGAGACAAACTTGAGAAATTTTTCCATTTGTGAAAGGGGATAACCCTAGAATGATAATCAAAGTGCTTGTAATCACTGAATGGCTATTAAAGACTGCTTAAATTTATCAGTTGGTAGTAAAGTGAATTTTGCATTGTATATTGTATATATAGCATTATTTTAAGTCGATTCAACAACTATTCTGGACAGAGAAAGATAACTCCAATTTTCAAAGAAGATTTCATAAAGCAATGGTTTTAGGTAATATTAATTCAACAACCATTCTGGACAAAGAAAGATAACTCCAATTTATTGTCTTGAATCTACAAAAATGTTTGTTTTTGGCCCTCAATTCCTCGACTGTTTGCTCCATAACCCACAAAATAGACCCCAAACTTCTACTTATGGTATTAAATAGTATGGTACAGTTTCAGAACAATTGAAATACTTATACACAACTTGTTGTACTGACACAAGATTAATGCTTGTTTTGGGCACCTTTGGAACCCTTATTCATAAACCTTAGGGACTATATATATATATAACCGCCCCAAAACAATCCCAAGCTTCCTTTTATGATTATAAATATTATGTTATAATTTAATGGCTTCCTTTTTACTTGTACTGAAGTTATTATCTGGAAACCATCTGTCTTGGGAAGACGACGACAGGATACCTACATGTATTTCAACTGCAAAAATTTCTGTGGTTGTATAAAAATTTCAAATATGTACAATGAAATATAGTTTTAGAAATTGATAAGCCTAGATAGGCCTTATATTTTTCCCCCCACATAGTTGAAGGACCATTTACACTCAGGACCGAGTCATAAGTAGGCAGTACAGTCTACAGATGTATTAAAACAACCTAGCATCATATTGCTAGTAGTGGGAGTAGCATTCTCGGGTAAATTTGTTCTTTTTTTTATAATTTAATTGGTTCAAATCAAAATAGAATGCTTTTATCTCCCTAATACTTACATTGTAAATAGAGGTGGTACTACTTTGACAAATCCTTGTACATGAGAGTTTTCTGTCAAATCTTTATTTCACAAAGAATGAATTGTATCTATACTATTAAACGAGAAGACCTCATTTTTGGTGTCGCTTCTCTTCCTTCCACAATAAATCAAGCATCATGCCTCTGTGTCCTATATGTAACATGCATAGTCGCATTTGTCATCCATTCTTATGCTTATTCAGATTGAGTTATTTTGGGAGAAAAAGGACAAAAAAGTAATCCGGAAATGATTCCGTCATCAGACTGACTTTTAGTCATAGATAAGACTTCCTGTTTGAAACATGCACAAATACAACTAATCGTATGATAATAATAATAATAATAATAATAGTAAAAATTTCTATAGCGCCCTATATAACAATAAAATCACTCTAAGGCGCTTTACATATATATATACATGATAAAAATATAATAAGTTAACCACAAAACAAAATGGAATAAAAAATGTTATGTTTAAATGAATTAAAAACGTATATATGAAAGATATATGAACATAAATAATTATATTGATAGAAAAATAATAGAATTAAAATCAATAATAAGTACCAAAAAAAATAAAAAAAATTAAAACATAGAAAGCGAAAATATATTAAAAATTTAGCAGAAAGATTATAATAAATAATTGAAATGGTCATGAAAACTTTTGCTAGAATAAAAATTATACGAAGAAAACAAAAAACAAAAATCACAGCACATTTTCAAATAAAAAGAATAAGAATTAAGATAACAGCTTATTAAACGCAAGTCTGTAAAAATATGTCTTCAATTGTTTTTTAAAACACTGAACAGATTTAGAGTGACGAATTTGTACAGGTAGATTGTTCCATAGGGTAGCGGCAGCACGATTAAATTGTCTTTCACCGTACGTTTTTGTTAGGACATGTGGCAGTTCGAGTCTAAGGCTGCCCTCTGATCGTAGTGCCCTAGTTGTTGTTTGGAGATGTAATAGTTCCTGTATATAGTCCGGGGCAGTTCCTTGCAGTGCCGTGTACGTATAGACAAGGATTTTGAACTTTGGCCGGAATTCAACAGGGAGCCAGTGCAGTCCAGCGAGAATAGGTGTAATGTGTTCTCTTTTCCTAGTTTTCGTAACAAGACGGGCTCCAGTGTTCTGAACTCTCTGTAACCTTTCAATTTGACACTTGTTAACGCCGAAGAGTAGACTATTTGCGTAGTCAAGTCTGGAAGTTACAAGGGAATTAACCAGAGTTTTACAAGCATCCGTAGAGATGAAATGTCGGATTCGTCCAATGTTGCACAGATGGTAATTACATGATTTTACGATAGACGCAACTTGTTTTTCCATGGTAAGACGGCTGTCAAAATAAACACCAAGATTACGTACCGATGTGACACTATTGATGACATTTTCACCTACTTTAAGTTGGAAAACAGGCATGTTCTTCGACTGATGTTTCGATGAAAAGACGATCAGTTCCGTTTTATCCTGGTTTAGTTTCAACAGATTGTTTGACATCCAAATGCCAATTTCTTCCAAACACAATTCAAGTCTTTTAACGTAGTTGTTCCAGTCATCGAGCGGTTTGATTGTCATGTAGACCTGTGTGTCATCTGCATAGCAGTGAAATTTGAAACCATGACGACGGCATATATTTCCAATTGGTCTCGAAAAAAGACAATACAGTTTTGGTCCGAGAACTGAACCTTGAGGAACTCCGAATGGCAGATGACTGGCGTTTGATCTATCCGACCCTATAACGACTCGCTGGTTCCTGTTGGTAAGATAAGAACGAATCCAATTTAATGCTTTTCCAGTTATCCCATACGAATGTTCGAGCCGTTGAAACAATATTGAATGATCGATCACATCGAATGCTGCTGAAAGATCAAGTAATACCAACACCATTGATAATTGTCCATCTAGTGCTTCCACGATATCATGGTTAACACGAAGCAGGGCTGTCTCAGTTGAATGATGTGGCCTATACGCTGATTGTAAAGGATCACGAAGCCTGTGGTTGTCAAGATGCTGATCAAGACGTTTATCCACTACTTTTTCCGACAATTTTGAGATGAAAGGAAGATTAGAGACTGGTCTATAATTCCGAAACAATTCCTTATCAAGTCCAGGTTTTTTTAACAAAGGTCTTACTAGCGCCTCTTTAAATGTTGAAGGCACTACTGATTGTTCAAGCGAAGTGTTAATGATGTTACCGATAAATGGAACCACAGCATCCATATTTTGTTTCAAAATATGCGTCGGCAGAGGGTCAAGCTCGCATGACTTGTTCGGTGACTTGCTGATGATTTTAAAAACTTCATCGTTAGTTGTGCGTTTGAAACAAACCAAAGGCTCACCATTAAACGGAGTGTCTTCAGCCAAAGATAACTCTTTGTTAAAGGAATGTTGCTGACTTAATACGTTTCTGATTGTGGTGACCTTATTGATAAAGAAATGTGCGAACTTATTAGACAGTTCTGTGTTCGATGTTGCGGTTGGTAGAACAATATCATGCAGCTTACCCATCAATGAGTTTGACAATTTAAAAAGTTGTTTGTGATCACCTGAGCAATCCTCGATTTTCTTGGAGAAGTTTGATGTAAAAGTTTGCCAGTATTTGAACATCTTTCTTTGAAGATTTGTCGGTGTATCTCTAAACCAGTTTCTCGCCATTTATATGATAGATAACAAAAAAGAAAAATAGATAAGCCAATCAGAGCGTTCTCCATTTCATGGTGTTTACATTAATATGTTTACATATTGCAAGAACCACAACTATTACACCTCCTAAGAGAGGACAATTATTGTTCGCGTTTATCTACATGTAAACTACGATTATACTTCTTTAATATATAGAGAATCTCTGTATTCTGTCTACTGTTTTTTTTTAAATGTTCATTATTCAGGGGGTCATACCAGTTGCATTTATATTAAAATAAGTAAAACATGTGACACAAGTACAACCAATCGTAGAGCGTTCGCCATATCACGGTGTTTTGATCGCAAAAATCACAACTATTATATCCTTTTTCGCGTTTACGATTATACTACTTTAATATATAGAGACTCTCTGTATTCTGTCAGGCAATTTCTATATATAATTTATTGTTAAAAGGGAAAATAGTGATTTGGCAAAAATGAAAGTAACTTGAAGGTAGAGATTAGAGGGAGGCAGGACCTTTTTCGGGGCGTCAGGATCGGGTGTCTTTAAGCTCGGGATTCGGGGATTGATCCTTACGGGATCCGGGAATATATTTTTCGATTTCGGGATATTAATTCCTGAAGTTTAAATTCTGCATCTCGGGATTTCATGGTTTTAAGCCCGGGATTTCGGGATCAGGACCCCTCCGATCGACAACCCCTCAAATTAGCCTTAGTCGCTATTAGTCATTTATACATGATTTAAATCCAACCATTGGCATATTAATAATGCTCTAAAAAAAAAAGCACTGATGGATTGTCATAGAAGCATATTTTTTAGACTAATAATGGTCTATATATAAGCAGTTACATCTATTTCATGTTGGAAACGGTGCAAATTTTTAATTTGATTTGACTTTTACCAAAAGAAGCATTGTAGCAAAGGAGAAGAATAATTGTGGTCGTAAACCAGAAACACGAATATATTAATTGAATTTAACAGAAAGGAAACAAATATCGGACTTTGGAAAAAGGGATATACCTTTTATGTAATTCTCAATACATAATATCTTTTACAAAAAATCATCCTACAACAGTTCACAAGCTGTATATGCCCGCGATTTCGCGGGTGTTTTCTAGTAACAATGAACTGAGCTCAAAGCAAAGTACTTTAATTAATAATACACTTAGACAAAGAGCTAAATCCAGTGATATACTTTGTACTACAGGTCCTTCATTAACATCCATTGACCAAAACCATATCTCAACAACATTCCATACTACATGGTTGGATTCGGAAGTCCTGAAAAAGACATGATTTTTTTTAACATATTTTAAGTATATATACACAGGTTAAAACTTTCTGGTTGTATAATCATTCCGTGTCTAGCAACTATCAATTTGCTTAATGCACATATTGATATATGTTGAGTGTACCTCTGTTGGAAATAAGAACACACAAACCTCCACCTAGTTTTAGTCAATGGACAAAACATTCAAAACTATAAAATATTATAGATCTAAGATTTGTCAGTGTCTATTTACCATTGCCACTGAATCAGTGATATATGTATTGTACACATAATTATATACATGCAAGACTAAAATTATAAAGTACATACATGTTTGTATATAAGACTAAAACTGACATTCAGTCTTTACAACATCTTCATTCCCAAAGTCATTTTCAAATCTGACTTCATGGTAAAATAAGATTCCATATCTACAACCAATTAAAAGGAAAAATCCCTCTGATAGACTAGCATTTAAATCCGATTTCTAAAATGGAAGCTAGGTCACCTTGGAACTTAGAACTAAAACCAGTTGCTTCGCAGGGCGCAGCATTATATGACCGCAGATGTAGAACCCTGAATAGATGGGACAAGTATGGACACAACTCTTAAGTTTGATACAGCTTTAAATGTGGATTGTGATTAAATAGTTGACACAACATAGGTTTATGTCACATTATGATTTGGACACTTTGGACCTTAATGTAGACCAATTTGAAAACTGGACCAAAAATTAAGAATCTACATACACAGTTAGATTTGGAATATCAAACAACCCCATTTATTCAATTTTTGATGAAATCAAACAAAGTTTAATTTTGGACCCCGATTTGGACCAACTTGAAAACTGGGCCAAAAATTAAAAATCTAAATACATTTTTAGATTCAGCATATTAAAGAACCCCAAGGATTAAATTTTTGTCAAAATCAAACAAAGTTTAAGTTTGGACCCTTTGGACCTTAATGTAAACCAATTTGAAAACGGGACCAAAAATTAAGAATCTACATACACAGTTAGATTTGGCATATCAAAGAACCCCAATTATTCATTTTTTGATGAAATCAAACAAAGTTTAACTTTGGACCCTTTGGGCCCAAAATTCCTAAACTGTTGGGACCAAAATTCCTAAACTGTTGGGACCAAAACTCCCAAAATCAATACCAACCTTCCTTTTATGGTTATAAACCTTGTGTTTAAATTTCATAGATTGTTATTCACTTATACTAAAGTTATAATGTACTGATTTTAAGTCAAATTTCTTAAGAAAGTTTGCAACAATAACTGCTGATTTAAATACATCATACAATATTAAAATGTAATAAAAAGTGCTTGTTATCACTGAATGGTAAAGATTGTTTTAATTTATTTGTTGGCAGTAAAAATGAAAATACATTGTATATTGTATAAAACTATGATTAAAGTTGATTCAACTACTATTCTATACAAAGAAAGATAACTCTTATTGAAAAAAAATAATTGCTATTTCACAATATTGTGCAATTAGATATTTCTTGCTCTTGTGCAATACTGTGCAATTGAAAATTTCTTGCTATTGCACAATACTTAATATGATAGTTTGGAATCCTGATTTGGACCAACTTGAAAACTGGGCCCATAATCAAAAATCAAAGTACATGTTTAGATAAAGCATATCAATGAAGCCAAAGAATTTAATTTTTGTTAAAATCAAACTTAGTTTAATTTTGGACCCTTTGGACCTTAATTTATTCAATTTTTGATGAAATCAAACAAAGTTAAATTTTGGACCCCAATTTGGACCAACTTGAAAACTGGGCCAATAATTAAAAATCTAAGTACATTTTTATATACAGCATATTAAAGAACCCCAAGGATTAATTTTTTGTCAAAATCAAACAAAGTTTAAGTTTGGACCCTTTGGACCTTAATGTAAACGAATTTGAAAACGAGACCAAAAATTAAGAATCTACATGCACAGTTAGATTTGGCATATCAAAGAACCCCAATTATTCATTTTTAGGAATTCTTTGGGCCCCAAATTCCTAAACTGTTGGGACCAAAACTCCCAAAATCAATACCAACCTTCCTTTTATGGTCATAAACCTTGTGTTTAAATTTCATAGATTTCTATTCACTTGTACTAAAGTTATAATGTACTGATTTCAATTCAAATTTCTAATGAAGTTTGCAACAATAACTGCTGATTTAAATACATCATACAATATTAAAATGTAATAAAAAGTGCTTGTTATCACTGAATGGTAAAGATTGTTTTAATTTATTTGTTGGTAGTAAAAATGAAAATACATTGTACAGTCTTCATGCTGAGTGGCAGCCCAGGCTAGTAAAATTGCTCTCGGGCCTGTAAAATTCATATCTACAGGCCAACAGAATCTAACTAAAACAAGTGAAACTGCGAGCTACTGCTCACTGATGATACCCCCGCCGCAAGTGGATAATATTAATAGTGTAAAAATATGCAAGTATTCGGTAAACAGGAAGTTGTCGAGTGATGAATCTGAAAACGCATCACACGGTATAGGTGACTTATATAAATCCTGAAACCAAATTTCAGAAATCCTTGTATTGTAGTTCCTGAGAAAAATGTGACGAAAATTTTCAACTTGGCTATCATGTGTAAAATCATACAAGTGTTCGGTAAACAGGAAGTTGTCGAGTGATGAATCTGAAAACGCATCACACGGTAAAGCTGACTTATATAAATCGTGAAACCAAATTTCAGAAATCCTTGTATTGTAGTTCCTGAGAAAAATGTGACGAAAATTTTCAACTTGGCTATCATGTGTAAAATCATACAAGTGTTCGGTAAACAGGAAGTTGTCGAGTGATGAATCTGAAAACACATCACACGGTAAAGCTGACTTATATAAATCGTGGAAACCAAATTTCAGAAATCCTTGTATTGCAGTTCCTGAGAAAAATGTGACGAAAATTTTCAACTTGGCTATCATGTGTAAAATCATACAAGTGTTCGGTAAACAGGAAGTTGTCAAGTGATGAATCTGAAAACACATCACATGGTATGGCTGACATATATAAATGTTGATACCAAATTACAGAAAGGGTGGATGTGTAGTTCCTGAGAAAAATGTGACGAAAGTTTTGTGGGACGGACTGACTGACGGACTGATGGACGGTACGACGGTACGACGGACGGACGGACTGACAGACAGAGGTTAAACAGTATACCCCCCTTTTTTTAAAGCGGGGGTATAATTATTCAAAAATTGAGCTCCGGGCCTGTAGATTTTAAAGTTCGTCGTGAAGACTGATTGTATATTGTATAAAACTATGATTAAAGTTGATTCAACTACTATACTATACAAAGAAAGATAACTCCAATTGAAAAAAATAATTGCTATTTCACAATATTGTGCAATTAGATATTTCTAGCTATTGTGCAATACTGTGCAATTGAAAATTTCTTGCTATGGCACAATACTTAATATGATAATTTGGAATCCTGATTTAGACCAACTTGAAAACTGGGCCCATAATCAAAAATCAAAGTACATGTTTAGATAAAGCATATCAAAGAAGCTAAAGAATTTAATTTTTGTTAAAATCAAACTTAGTTTAATTTTGGACCCTTTGGACCTTAATGTAGACCAATTTGAAAACTGGACCAAAAATTAAGAATCTATATACACAGTTAGATTTGGAATATCAAAGAACCCCATTTATTCAATTTTTGATGAAATCAAACAAAGTTTATTTTAGGACCCCAGTTTGGACCAACTTGAAAACTGGGCCAATAATTAAAAATCTAAGTACATTTTTAGATTCAGCATATTAAAGAACCCCAAGGATTAATTTTTTGTCAAAATCAAACAAAGTTTAAGTTTGGACCCTTTGGGCCCCAAATTCCTAAACTGTTATGACCATAACTCCCAAAATCAATACAACCTTCTTTTTATGGTCATAAACCTTGTGTTTAAATTTCATAGATTTCTATTCACTTATACTAAAGTTATTATGTGAAGACCAAGAAAAATGTTTATTTGGGCCCCTTTTTGGCCCCAAATTCCTAAACTGTTGGGATCTCAACTCCCCAAATCAATACCAACCTTCCTTTTTTGGTCATAAACCTTGTGTCAAAATTTCATAGATTTCTATTTACTTAAACTAAAGTTATTGTGCAAAAACCAAGAATAATGCTTATTTCGGCCCTTTTTTGGCCCCTAATTCCTAAACTGTTAGAACCAAAACTCCCAAAATCAATCCCAACCTTCCATTGGTGGTCATAAACCTTGTGTCAAAATTTCATAGATTTCTATTTACTTAAACTAAAGTTACTGTGCGAAAACCAAGAAAATGCTTATTTGGGCCCTTTTTGGCCCCTAATTCCTAAAATGTTCGGATAAAAACTCTCTAAATCAATCCTAACCTTCCTTTTGTGGTCATAAACGTTGTGTTAAAATTTCATAGATTTCTATTCACTTTTACTAAAGTTAGAGTGCGAAAACTAGTATTCGGACGGCGACGACGCCAACGTGATGGCAATATACGACGAAATTTTTTTCAAATGTAAAATACTGTATATCCAGTGGCGGATCCAGAAATTTTCTTAAAGTAAGTGGGGGCCCACTGACTGACCTATTTTCTTAAAGTAAGTGGGGGCCCACTGATTGACCTAAGAGGGGGCTCGCTCAAGTCATGATTCAGTGATTCCCTATATAAGCAACCAATTTTTTTCTCAAAAAGCAGGGCCCCCCCCCCCCTAAATCCGCCTCTGATATCAACCTCTAGATGTCTTTCAATTACATTCAGTTTAGTGTGGGTTGATCTTTGATGGTTGTACATGTTACAACCAGATTCCCGGCAGGGGGCAACTTTGTAAGACCGCAGAGGTTCAAGCTTAGATTTTGAAATAAGGGGGAAAATGTTACCTTTTCAATTTATAAAACAGGCTCAACATCATTTCTATACACATATAAACATATTCTAAATTGTGGACACACCTTCATTATATATTCTACTTCAATTAGTGGAGGAGATCAAATTAAAAAGTTGCAATGGTTAAATACTCCAATCACAGTCTTTCCTGCTAAAATCTCATGTGTAGAATGTGATAGACGGTTTTTGGGTCTATATATTGTCCTTGATATTGAGGTTATTTTGACACAGCAAAATATAAAGAAAATGTAAACTATGATCTGGAAATTGACTTCGTTTTCGCAAAATAAGCCCACTTAAACTGAACTTTAAATTCAAAAGACCTCTAAATGGCTAACAGATATTGCTATATAAAAGAATAGTCCATGATTATACATGTACATGATATTAAAAAATTCATGAAATTTACACTGATTCTGTCAGTTGAATGGACTAGAATGAGATAAGTTATATACATGATAAACATAAAGGTTTTTTCCAACAGTTGTGGTGTAAATTAAATTAGTTGTATTTTATGGTTGATATATTTATGTATATACATGTATGTAAATCATTGGCTCTTCAACCAATGATATTTTACAATATCGATTATTTGTTGATTTTTCTATTGTTGGTATTTTCAGCATACTAAAAATGTTTTAACACAACACGAGCGCAAGCTTGATAGGGTGTCCTCACACAGGGTTTCCGCTGGCGGTCACCATTTTCCCAATTTGCGAAAAAATAATACTTGTGGCGATAAAAATTCGTCATTTGCTAAAGAATTTGGCGAAAGAAATATATAGAAAGATTTATTTTCTTCCTTCTTGTTTATTTAATTTTTTCGAGTTTCTCGGACTTTAACTTATCAGACAATACTCGGAATTCACCTTTACCTCAAAGGACTAATTAATAAAGGTGTTGATTGAATTGTTTGACAAAATGATATGGTTGAATGGCTTCCACTAAATGTCACATACAGGAGTTATTTACCACTTTTCGACTCACGTGTTTGAAGAACTCTTTTGACGTCTCCTCTCCATGTAAAGATAGTTTAGAAAAGAAAGCTGTTGTTGTGACAATAAATGTTAAAGGGCAAGAAAAATCTCGATCTAAAACTTTAATTATCCTTTGACTTTGATGTAAGTAATTGATCAGGGAGAATACTTCGTTTGAGTGACACGCATGTTTCAAGCATAGTTTTACGTCTCAACTTTCTCATTTAAGATGGTCAAGAAAAGATGGTCAAGATGGTCGTTATGAAGAAGGGGGGGATGCATTCTGGCGTCACAATTTCAAATGACATAGGATAACATATGATCTGTCCATATACATGTATGAGGGTAGAAATGGGGGTATCTTATTGAAGTATTCTTGCCAAATGAAGATTAAACAGTAATTCTTAGACATGACCATAAAAGAGGGGGGATAGGACCTTTATCGGGACTCCGGGATCGGGTGTTTTTAAGCTCGGGATTATCCCCCCTCATAAAATGTACACTTTTTTCCAGACGATTAAAAAATCAGCTGAATTTGACAAATCACACTATTTGTTTTCCAAAAATAACCGTAATTGGATGGGGGTTCTGTGTATTCACATTATTTGAACAACTCTCCTTGGGCCGAGAAAAAAAAAGATCCGTGTTTCAGGTAACCCCACCGACCCTATTTTTTAGCCCCGACCCTAACTTTTTTATTCGATCTTTCAAAAAAAAAAAAAAAAAAAAAAATTATCAACAGACCCTGTTTTTGACACAGGCTTCTGATAAATGACATAATATTTTTTCTCTCTTGCTTCTTCTTGCATAGAAAGCCAGTAAAAGATTTTATTAATATCAAAAGGTATTCCAAATAGGTTAAAAATCCAAGAAATTTGCACAGCAGGTGCTTCAAAAACATTGCAAATGGCCCAAGACCACAATTAACGAATGTAGTTCCTTTTAATTAGAGTGTATTTTTCCTTATTTTTTTTCTATCCCTTCCCCACTCATTTCTTAGATTTTATTGGGTGGAAATGAAAGATGAGAGGTGAAATAATTTTTTGGATGTTGTATTTAAACTGACTTTGATATGGAATGAGTGATTTGGCCAAGTGCAAAAATGTCATATTTACAGTTTTCGGAACATCTCTTGACTTGTCCATAGGGGTATGGATGTACATTGGCTAAATTTGTAAAAGTGATTGCTTCAATCTTTCTGAATTTTGGATATATTTTTGCCTATTTTGGACTAGTGCTATACATAAGACACACAAAAAATTTGACAAAAGTGCATGGTGCAATGTTTTTAATGATAAAAAATGTTCTAAAGAAATGATAGAGAAATTAATTGTGGTCTGTGGGCAAATGGCACACTTCCGGTTTTTGAAACTAATTATGGATCCGGACTTGGAAAAAACATGATAAATACTCAATAACTCAAATATGAAATTTTTAATCATCACCAAAAAGTATACAGATATTAAGATTAATGTAACTAAGAAGTGTTTAAAGTTTTAAGCCATAATCAAGAATTGTTTTTGAGATACGGTGTGACATGTGAAAAAAACACACCCCTGTTTAAGTTACAATGTGCCGTAACTCAAAAAGTTTTAATCTTATTTTCACCAAAAAGTATACAGATCATGTGACCATCATAAGAAACAACTATATTAAGTTTCATGAAATTTGGATAAGTCGTTCTCAAGTTACGGTGCCACATGTTTACGCTGGACAGACAGACGGACACCGGACATTTGTATACCATAATACATCCCGTCTTTGACGGACGTATAAAAATCAGTACTAAGCGTGCATGTTACGCTAGAAACATATTCAAAGAATAAAGTTTTATAACTTCTTAATGTCATATCAAAATTTATCAAAACCTAAAGGGGAGTTACATGTATCTTACTTCCTATATTTTTTCGTGGATGTCAATACACCTAATCGCTATTTATTCCATACCGGATAAATTCTAAAATTACACAACTTTTTCATCCAGTTGAAGCTATCTTGGGGCCGTTGAAACAATTCACCATGCACAATACTTTTTAATGAGACCCGTTTTAACTTATTGTAAATACTTTAAACAAAATAATTTTTTACTTCAATTTTAATTTCGAAAAAAAGTGGATCATACTCTATTAAAGTTTCTTGATGATCGCTTTCTAAAGTTTTTCCTCCCTCAGCTCTTTACTAAAAAACCTTTATTTTCGGCCGCATGACCCAAACAGGAAGTTGTACATACAGTGTATGACTGTTTTTCCCAGATTGGACTAAATAGCGATAATTAAATAAGGTGTAATTTCCGGGATTGTTGAAAACTTGCATATTCATCACTATCTGATTTTGTGGTTTTAACAATCCAGACAGACAAATAGCAATAAGGTGTTTAGGATAACATGACCTAAAACCTCCTTCATATAAGACAAAAAACATGGGAACTCATACTGAATGGTCAAATGTGTTAAATATGAAAATTTCAGTTAAGATGGTAAAATCACAAATATAACTTATGTAGACTTGTCTTCTAATTCTAAAGACTATTAAAAAAAAACCACACACACACAACTCGGAACTATTTCTAATTCACTTGGACTACTGATATGCAAATCTATAAACAAAAAGAAAAATATCATAAAATAGTGATTGAAAGATTCATAACACTTTGAAAGGATAATTCAGACACGTGTTGTACGGGGAGCATGTTTGTTAACAAATAATAATGTCACTTGATCGCGCACTGACCTCGCATGTTACCCGTATACTTCACCAAAAAATTCAGTTAAGATGGTTAAATCACAAATCAGCCGGTAATGTAAATGGACTATAAGTATGACTTTTGAGCAAATTTAAAGGGAAATGACGGGGAAGGGGCAAATTAGCGTTCAAGGGGAGCAAATGCTGTTTAAATTGGTAAGCGGGTTTTAAATATAGAGGGAAAGTGGAGTCATCTTTTTAGACTTAAGTTACATGTAAATATAACTTATGTAGACTTACCTTCTATTTCTATAGACTATTAAAACAAAAAACCACACACAACTCGGAACTATTTCTAATTCACTTGGACCACTGATATGCAAACCTAAAAACAAAAAGAAAAATATCATAAAATAGTGATTGAAAGATTCATAACACTTTGAAAGGATAATTCAGACACGTGTTACACGGGGACCATGTTTGTTTACAAATAATAATGTCACGTGATCGCGCACTGACCTCGCATGCTGCATCGCCCTTACAATTCACTAATACATGTACATAACCATTTTCATGCAAACATGCAACGTGAATGTGATTGGTTATCAAATAATACAAAAATAATGCATGAACCGTTGAAGAAATTATTTCATCAAATAGATTGGATTTTCACTTTCGACACGAATAGGTCAAGTTGACATTCCTGTCATCGGAGATAGTATTGAGATAAATGGGATAAAACAGACCGTCAAAAAGGTCTAGAGAAGCACATCAGTAGAACCTTAACATAAATAAGTAATACTTACCAAAATTTCTCTAATTGATAACCTATAGAACTGAAATTTCACAAAAATACCGGTAAATAATTTTGTTGATTGTGATGATGCTGGTTAAATTGGCGCTAAATAAATATTCTTACTCCTATTGCTTCATGTAAAAAAAAATGTATAGAATTGAATTCGACTACAGTTCAGCATAAAAAACGTGAATATGCAAAAGCCAGGTAATATGTTAATGATAAAGTGTGTATAAATTTTCGTAAACGAAGTTACCCGTATACTTCACCAAGAATTATATTTGAGCGCAAAGTTCTGTATGTGTGATTTGGTTGGTTTATGTAACATTAGACTGGGATCCTGGCTAATCTTGACCTTACGACGCGCAGCTAGATTGGGCCGGATCCCAGGCTAATGTAATATCGTAGAACTCAGGGTAACGGAATTTTTTGCGTTGCTATTAGATCATTGAGGCCATCTACATTGAGGCCATCTATTTTTATTGCAGGTTCCACATATTTAAATCGGAATTATAGAAAAAATGGAATGTTGTGAGCAGAATCAAAACAGAAATGATTAACACTGCAACATTTCCAGCAAAATATAAATAGGATGGAGGATCTGTGTATTCACATTATTTGTAAAACTCTCCTTATTCATGTGAAGCGTGTGCTTTATACATCGAGGCTTATTATGCTAATCATCGACGACACAGTACTTCAACCAATCAGACAATGTTTATTTGGGGCATTCGATCGATTTTAACTCAGATTTTGGAATATTTCAATCAAAATTATAGAAAAATGGAATGTTGTTAGTACATATAAAATAGAAAATGATGAATACTTTTAGCTAAAGATAATTTGGATGGGGGTTCTGTGTATTCACATTATTTGCACAACTCTCCTTACTGATGTCATATTTTGGAATTTCCGTGACCTAAATGGTTCGCGAAAATTAATATTTTTATATATAGTATAGTAAATATATCTAGTGCTACCTCCAATTAAACTATTGAAGTTATGCTAACTAAACATAACTCGGTTATATAACCTTTTACGCGCGTCTGGCTTACTAAATTATCATCCTGGTACCTTTGATAACTATTTATACCACTGGGTCGATGCCACTGCTGGTTGACGTTTCGTCCCCGAGGGTATCACCAGCCAAGTAGTCACAATTCGGTGTTGACATGAATATCAATAATGTGTTCATTTTTATAAATTTCCTGTATACAAAACTTTCAACTTTTTGAAAAACTAAGGATTTTCTTATCCCAGGCATGCATTACCTTAGCCGTATTAGGCACCACTTTTTAGGAATTTTGGATCCTCAATGCTCTTCAACTTTGGCTTTATAAGTTTTTTTATTTGAGCGTCACTGATGATTCTTGTGTAGACGAAACGCGCGTCTGGCGTACTTAGTTATAATCCTGGTACCTTTGACTATTTAACTATTTACGGTGGGTTTTTTTTTCAAATTCGCGGTACGAAAATTATTCAAAATATGCATACACCATTTGGTTTTTTATTTATTTTATTTCCTTTTTTTACTTATCTTTTTTTTTGTACAAACAAAACATTTTACTAATTATGTTTTGTAAAACTCACATACACATATTTAGGCCTATTTCGAACAAAATATTTGGCAAATTAATACAGATTAATACAAATTAATACAATTTGGCCGGCGTTTTGCATTTGCGCCGATCTGCATTTCATTTGCGCCGATTTTTATAATATATAACTGTTGTCTCCTGTTTTAAATCAAGAAGTAAAAACCTAAGATAAAAGCACTTTGTTTATACTAAAATGACGAATTCAAAATATAAGACAGCATTCAAATCCATAAAAACGGAATACATTCAAATCATTAATCTGTTTTTGCCGAGTATGTATAGTAGGCAAACACATCTAATATATTCCTTTCTTATGATTTCTTCTCTTCTATATTTGGCGTAATTGTCGATAAAGAAGGTCATCTTTTTTTGTCTGACATACGTACTTGTGGGGGCATTTCTAGAGTTCGCATTTTTTCACAAGGGAGCTATTAAACCAAGAGTTCCACATGGTGAAGTTGAAATCATACCTTCGTTAATTTTATAGACGCCATCACGAATTGGTTGACCCTTATGAAATGTGTACTTTTACATTGCCTACGAATGTATGAAATTTGTCATCAGAAGGAGCGGAGCGTCAGACAATGTCAAACGTGAAGCAGTCATCGATTTCATTTATGAAAAGGAATGGTAACCCGAAACATTTGGATAGCCATTTACCAATTGCAATGTCACTTGATTTGTCTTTATACTCTGTGCTCGGCCAATGTAAAAGTATGAACTTACCTGTAACTTACCTGTTAAACAATTAGGAAAAAATATAAAATCGGCGCAAATGAAATAATGAAATCGGCGCAAATGAAAGAATGAAAAATTTCAAAATCGGCGCAAATGTCATACGCCCAATTTGGCATTTCAAATGTATCCACTGTTAGTCTGTTTGCTAAGTCTAGCTTTTCTCCTGTTCCTACTTTTGGTGGCTCCATTTAATTATCTTTTTTTTTCATTTATTTACTTTTTTATTTTTGTTTTCTTTTGTTTTTTTTATATTAGTTCTATTTTCATTTATAATTTATTTTTATTCGTCATTTTATTTTTTTACTAGCTATTCTATCCTTCAAATTTTTTACTCACTTTAATGTTTTATCAATAATAGTTTTTTTCGTATTTATCATTTGTAATGATTCAATTATCTTATGGTAACTTTAAAATTATTTAAATGCAAAAAAGGTGCTACCGAAAGCCGATCCTGCAAGGGCTGTATTATGGCCGGTGTTTGTGTTGTGAATTTCATGCAAAAAAGTCAAATTATATCGCCTCGAACACATTTATTAACATGTCAGTTAAAGGGATCTTGATACTAAACTACAGTAGACTGTATAGAAAAATGATACACAAATTATTCATTTTGCAGATTTTTCATTCGGTCAGTTTTGTACAAATTTCGCACAGTGTTTGATATCATGTCGAAATATGCGTAGTTCGCCGATATTTGTGACTTTTTGAATGATATATTGTAGGAAATGTTGTTCTCGTTGAACAGAGCTTAAATATAAATATATATATATATATATAAGTAGCATTCTACTTTCCGAGATAATATCAATTGATATTTCATGAATTAGAGTTATTATGCCAGCGAAGGAACACCTCGGGTGATAGATTTTTTCTCACCGCTTTGAAGACCCATTGGTTACCTGTTATCTGCTCTTTGATCGGGTTGTTGTCTCGTTAACATATTCGCCATCTCTATTTCCATTTTCCATTTTATTTTAAAATTTATAAAAAAGTATATAATGTATAAAATGAATAAAATGTACGGTGCAAATAAATACCTTAAACCTGCGAAACCAGATAATAAAAATAAATTATCGTCCAATAACATGTGATTTACATTTTTTGCCAAATATACGAATTTATATAATATCTTTATTTGCAAAACAAACACAAACCAATTTTGGTCATGGCAAATACATTTGTACATAGACGCAAATACATTTGTACATAGACGCAAATACATTTGTACATAGACGCAAATACATTTGTACATATACAAAACAAACATAATGAAAAACTCGATAATAATAAAATACATGTTAAAAACAGTTATTGGTCTCCTTTCCTCATGCAGTTCTAACGACTCATTTATAAAAGAAACAACTGTTTTTATATCATTTGGTGTTGATGGATTTAGTATAAACACGAGTTTATCAGTTAAGGTAAGTGTTTTTAAATTGACATATTTTGGTATATGATATTTAAGTAAGATTTACCTTTTATTTTATTAATTTTACAGTTTAAAAAAAATGGAATTCATCATTTAAGATATTACAAATTTTACGTTTTCTTTCGCTTCGTGGTATTTTTGTAAATCGTCCAGTTTCTATAAAAAAAAAAAAAAAAAAAGACAATGATCGCTAAAGGTTAACATTTTTCTTGTTTCTTTATTTGGGTGCGATAGGTAGTATTCCATTTGGTCATTTATATTAGATTTAAGAAATTTATATAAATAAATTTTATTATTTTCATTCAGGTCATTTATATTATCATCAATAAGAGTTTGATAATAGTTCATATAATCTTTTTTTTAATCGGGATATATATAACTGTGATGTTATTAAAGTAAAAAAAATCAGTTTGTATTTTTAACATTTTATTTTGTTTATTCTCTTTCCATCTTATTTTGATAAAAACTTATGATATTGTGTTCCATTTGTTTCCTTTTTGAATGTATATATGTTCCAGACCGTATGAGTCTTTGGACCGTAAGCGTACGGTCTGGACCGTTTGCGTACTTTTTCAAAATACGCATACGGTCTGACTAATATTAAGAAGTTGGTCAAGTTTATTAGATACAAATGTATATAACGGATCAACAAAACTTTTATCTCAAATTAATATAAAAAGTTCAATAGTAATTGAAATAAAAAAAAATAATATTATAACTTTAAAAAAAAAATCAAGCTTATTTAATCTGTTAATCTCCTGTATTTAGCATGTCAGTAATTCATTAATTGCAGCCCAGTTTGCTCATTGAAATTGAAGTTGTCGGAAATAAGCATAGAGCGGGAGGACAATAGTTTTAGAATATTTCGGAACTTTACAAAAAAATGCATATGCAAAGGATTATGCATGAACAAAACATATTAGAATAAACAAGTATTAAAGTTCAATTGTTCGCTTATTCACTGTACCCATCTAACTGTAATAATAACAATTTGTATAACTATAAATATAGATTTTGATAAATATTTGTTTAAATTTAACCCATATGACCCCGGCCAAAACATATATGGTCAGCTGGACCGTACGCGTATACTCATACGGCCCGACCGTACGCGTATGGTCGGACCGTACGAGTAACCTATACGGTCCGGACCGTACGCGTACGGTCCAAATACTCGTATGGTCTGGAACATATACATAGTTAATTCATTAGGTTAAAAGTCACGGCCGACACTCGGCTAACCGAGAGATAGGTCGGTTAATCTATATTGAGTATACGGCTATATCAGCGGTGGGTCTGTTAATCGGGTTGGCTAAAGTCTGTTAAGAGTAAAACTCACAATTTAATGTTAAACTCTGTTAAATAAACAGATTTTTGGCATATTATGAGAATCTCATCAAAAAAAGAAAAGTGTCTGACAAAATGATATCATAGAACATTTTCCACCAGTAAAAAAAATGCATAGCCTGCGCAATTTTAAGTAAAACGAAAAGGCGTCGCGCAAGTATGTGTTTTTTATGCTTGTACGCATAGCAATATTTTGGATGAAAGGCTAAAAATAATTTTTAGATATGATTTAAAGGACACAAAATAGCACTTTGGTTCTAAAATATTAATTGTCATTGATAAATATTTCATAATTGTTATATAAGTCGAGTTATACCACATTTTACTGAATATTAGGGGAATACAGTCTGTTAATGGGTTGGACAATTTAAATCGTGTCAGTTAAGAGTTATTTAGCCACGACAATAGTCTTACTACCTTGAGTTTATATTTTCACATTGAAAAAAATGAGATGTACTTGTGACGAAAAAATTACAATACGATGCAACAGTATCCTTAAAGAAAGAGCACTTTTTAATATTTAAAAAAAAAATTCTTTGCATTTCATTTAAGGTAACACGATACCGAATGACGTTACGCCATGAGTTATCGTTCCTGACGTTATCGAATAACGTTCACACATACAAGCCAATGCAGCGGGTTTTGTGTGACATTTTTAACGGTAACTTTCCCAAGATGCAGAGTGCCGAGAGATGCAATACGTAGCTGTTATTTAACTTAGATTGTTTTATCGTTTTCTGGCAATCATTCTGCTCATTGTTAATCTTTAAAAAGTATTACTTTAATTTTTATAATAATCTGTTTCTTTTATATTTTAGCATCTGCACGCTTTGTTAACTATATATGTTTTTATGCATTACAGACACAGTTTTTTCACTTTATTTTTATTCTTGGTATATATATATATATATAGGAAGATGTGGTGCACTTATTCATGATTCACGCCGTATCCTCGTGAAATTTAGTTTTGAAAGTAGAAATTTAAATTATAGAAGCTTAGGATGATGTGTAAAAAAAACGGGGAATTTTACAAATATTTATTCGTTTTAAAATGGTCATGAAAAACATCCGGCGCTCGTAAAAATTGGAATTCATTTGGATGAGAATACGGATATAATTAAGGGGAAAAGCACAATGCAAGCAGATGTTGAAAATCCTACAGAAAATAGTTTGTTTGTATGGAACTTGAAAAAGTGGTTATTTGGCCGCATAACTTTTCCTATGTTCCATGTGTCTCTGAAATTCATTGGTCTGTACAGAGTAAATTCGTTATAGTTTTTTTTGAAATATTTGAAAATACAGTGCCAGCTTTGTAATCGTATAAACCAGGCCTACTCAGGACTGACAGCAACATCGGAATGAAGCATTCGAAAGTTAACGTAGGCTGAGAAATACATGGGGACTTGATTCGGCAGAAATAAAAGAACAAAATTCAGGTTTCATTACAGTCTGAATAAAGCCAGCCCCGAGTTCCTACTTGCGTCTACAAACGCAAGTTGATAGTTGGGGCTGACTGTAGTCAGACCGGTTCCGTCTTCCCTTATTCCGTTATATTTTTTTTCTCGAAATTTACATGCAAACGACTGACTTTTTATAATTCAAACGGCAAGAGACTGTAAAAAAGCTAGACCTAGAAATCATTTAGATTCTATATTTGTGTTAATTACGCTGGCAGGGGTATTCCGTGTTTTTTTCGTTTTGAGTTGGAAATAATGTACATGTACAAGTTGGGTGACAAAACAACTGAAAGAAAACTAACAAAGTTACCTTTGGCTCTGAGGGGCATTTTGATCGCATACTAGGCGTCAGAAAAGGCCTGGAAAGTTTCTTTCTTAAGATTAATTTTTAGAACAAGTATACAAGTATATATGTACATGTCTAGCGCCGGTTAAAATTTTCCCGACCATCATCGCGGATTCAATTGCAAAACCTACCTATTGTATTTATTGTTAACTTGTTCTCGTCCTGAACATGCATGAAATATTTTCCACTGGACGTTAACCAACCAATAACCAAAGCAATCAATCCTACAATTTACCCCCGTCACTTGGAACTTTAGTTGTTAAAATTTAAATCATTGCCTCTATTTTTTTCAAAAAATTCGACAAAGTTTAAACGCAGACCGCGAGGAAGACCAAAATTGAACAGTAACGCAAAACTAAATATCTACGCTACCGCTTGCTCATTATCGAAGTGGGATAACATGAGACTTTATTTGTGAAAGTACAAGTACAAATAAAAAAAAATATTTTGTACATGTACTTGCTATTTGTACAAAAGTTGGCTGATAGAATGATAAATGGAGATATGTGGTATGCAATTCATAGGATAGCAACAGCTGTGCATTTATTGAACGACATCAACACCAAAGACATCAAGAAAATCGTCACTAATGCCAATTGGAATAGTGTCTTTACACTTCTTATTTGTAGTTTTAGTAAACGTTGGAAAATTTTGAGTATGTGTAGTAAAATTGTCACAGTAACATTTCAGTCTCTTGGTAAATATTAGTGTATGTCTTAAAACTTTTGCTCTTCTCTAGAAAATTCAAACCATTATGAAATATAAGGAGATGCGGTAAAATGTCCAATTAATCAACTTTCCACCAAAGACGAAATGACGGAAATGCTAGCCTTCTTACATTGCTACTACATTTCAGATCTCCAATCACAATTCCATTATAAGAACTGCATATTAGAAAATATACATTGTCACCAAACTACTTATAGAGCACGTATCATCATATTATTTTTAACGTTTGTTCGTTCGACCGTTAATCCCGCACTTAGTATATATAGGGTTAATTCGGCTAATTATTTAGGACTACAGTCATTTTGCTTCAGCTTTAAAACTATGTATCTGGTGTTATTACTCATATTATAGGTGCGCATATCGTCTGGATTTTCTTTTTGTTTCATGACAGGTTTGCTGGATTAGGCATTATGATAAAATACAAAGGCACACAGAGTACAGACTCCGACTTAAATCTTAAACAGGTTGAATTTCAAGCTGGAACTTTTAAATTTCGCAGTTGGTTTACTTATATAAAGAATGCATATATGATCTTAAGATTTGTAACAGTTATTTAAATATTTTTTCACAAATGACAGAATGTTGAAATTTGTGAAATTTTGCATACAGTCCCTCCCCGTTATCGATTTCTTCTACTTACTTAATGTAGTAAGCGGAATATTACCGTAAACGACTGAATTATTTGGGTTAATTAAACAGTTTGCAAGGTTTCTCCGACTTGCGGTGCAAACAAGTACCACATTTACACCACACAGAGTACACTATACTACATGTTTTGTATTTACCAAGTCAAGAATATGACAGCCGTTTATCATTCTTTTGATGTTTTTTCATCTTTTTATTTCGTCATTTTTTAAGGGTTTTTTTCGTTTTGATTTTTTTTTTAGTTAAGTTAGTTTATTTTTTGGAATGTGTATTTTATCAGGATCATTAGTTTTCCTCATAATTTTCACAAATAACAGAGTTTTTAACCTTTCTTGACTGGTGCATCAAATGTTTCTTTTATAAACAACTGTTTTCAAATTGTATAATATCGTGCCGAACATGCATGAACTATTTGCCACTGAACGTTAAACAACCATCACACCGAGCAATTAAAAACTGTTAAATGAATCATTTTTTTTAAATACTATACATCACGGGATGCAGTGATGATACCACCATTGTCTAATATGATTGAGTTAAAAATCAGTAATTCGGACGAATCTCATGTGAAATATTTTATGTAATTTTCACGTAAACTTAACAAAAATCTGGTTTTGTGGTTTTAATCAAATTTTAGATCAAAGATATTATTTAATTAATTTTATTTCAAATATGTACGTGCTTTCAACGTGTACAAAATTCCGGTGATTTATGCATGAACTTTTATCACAAGATTCACATAGAACCTGTTCACGCAAGTTTCAATACATTTAGTATTTGCTCGTTTGATGTGAAAATCAGACGATATTATTAATTCATATGAGTGAAATTCCATGTGCAGGACGAAATAAAATTATATCTGATTCAGTAGAATTTTATATTGCATTACTAGGAACTTCACGACAGTCGACATGGGAAATGAAAATAAAATATACCATTCAGATCCCGACACAATTTTTTCTCCATTTCTTTGAGAAGGAATAACGTTATATTCTGTACGCTATAACGTCACACGTTTTTGGTCACATTTTAGGCCTATCGATCAACTTTGAAGCCATTTATTTCAAAAACAAGGATGGTGACATATGAATTTCTATACGTGTATGGATTCACTATGCAATCCTGGATATTATGTTAGTTTTTTGTTTTCCTCCGTATATAAGAAAATAGCCATCCATTCGAAAATCTAAAAAGGTAAGCCGAAAAAAGGGCATTTCCCCTATATACCTAAGTAAATTTGTCGCCAAAATTGACGTTTTCCTATGAAAATTACAAAAAAACAAAAATGGTGACCCCCATTTTTTATTACATATTCCGATGTAACTCGATTCAAAGTACATGTATGCCAAAAATTTTGGAAATCGGGAGATATGCCATTCGGTATCGTGTTACCTTAAAGGGTGTGTCACTTCAATATAGCGTTATATGGACTGATTGGCCGCTCGAATTCGCATGAATTTATTATTTACGCCAAGTTATCAATCAGCCTTATTTTTTGGTCTGTCAAAGTCTGTAACATCTATGAAACTATCATGTGTTGCAATGCAGCTGGTTAGATTTAATGCGTTTTCTTTGAAATACTAAGGCCTTTCTACCTCAGGAATAGATTACCTTATGCCGGCGTCACACATTGGCATATAGACCGGCGTGCACCAAACGTACAGAGAAAATTGACAAAGTCGGTATACGTTAGTTGCACGCCATAGGAACGCTTAGCAATCGTTCAAAGCGCGTTGCAAAAGTTTGAAGTACGTCTAAATAAAAAGGTAACATTGAGAAAGGAAATGGTGGATGTGTCAAAGCGACGACAACCCGACCATAGAGCAGGCAACAGACAAAGGCCACCAATGGGTCTTGAATGTACATAGAAACTCCCGCATCCGTAGGCGTCCTTAAGCTGCCACCTTACAAAATATGTATACTAGTACAGTGATAATGGGCATCATAATTAACTCCGAATTATACACAAGAAACTAAAATTAAAAATCGTATAAGACTAACAAAGGTCACAGGCTCCTGACTTAGGACAGGCTCAAAATTGCGGAGGGGATAAACATGTTAATGATATATCAACCCTCCCCCTATACCTCTAGCCACTGAAAGAAAGTTAATACGCTTGATAAACGCTACAACCCGAGGAAATTTGTATGCAGCATAAAAAACATACAACATACGCCAACATACGTTTTTT
This sequence comes from Mytilus trossulus, assembly GCF_036588685.1. Lineage (NCBI taxonomy): Eukaryota > Metazoa > Mollusca > Bivalvia > Mytilida > Mytilidae > Mytilus > Mytilus trossulus. The sequence continues at coordinate 46,291,756 of NC_086380.1, read as the reverse complement.
GAACGCCGGATAAACGCTTAGCCTTAGGTACGCTTCTAGTACGCCCAATACACGCTTAAAGCTCGTTTTGCACACGTTACAAATATGATTGACAGGTTAAATGCATCCAAAATTACTAGCATATTGGCAGCGTAAATGATTTTTAACAAGCTGGAGCTATACGCTGATGTGTGACGCCGGCATTAGTTGAATTTCTTCAATTCTTTCTACTTCGTTTTTAGCCTTTTAAACATTTTATCGAGCGTCACTGATGAGTTTGTCGTAGACTAAACGCGTGTCTGCCGTAAATATAAGGCGTAAATATCAAATTTCAATCCTGGTATCTATGAGGAGTTTATTTCCGGTATGTATTTTCCTTTGTACCGAGTCATCATTCTCATTTTCTGCCGCATAAGGAAATGTCTGTACCAAGTTTTCAAACGTGGTTCTAAACAAGAAATTGACATTAATAAATTTTTTTTACATATTTGTGTTGGGTGCTGATTTAATGTGTAACAAAAACACAATTTTATATTCCTGTAAATCACAATAAATGCATAATATTAATTTTATTTTTCGAGTAATGATGTATTCCTATGATATCGTAAGTCATTTAGCCGACTCGCAGTCCGCAAACGTTCTTGTTTTTCTATCGAGTGACCTTCAAGGTGGTGTTTGTTTGCATTTTAAGCATATTTCAGTTCATTTGATAAAAAAAAATCAAAAGTGAAAACTAAATTATGCATATCAACCCTCCCCCTATACCTCTAGCCACTGAAAGAAAGTTAATACGCTTGATAAACGCTACAACCCGAGGAAATTTGTATGCAGCATAAAAAACATCTTATAATATTAAACGTTTAATTTGAGTTTTCCGCGATGTACGATCACTACAAAGTAACTACCAATCGATTTATCAGTACTGAATGAAAACGTTTGGAAACTTAATGTGATGATACAGTGCGTGTAATATCAGATGCATCAATGGCATCATATAAACTTATGTTTCATTGTTCATGTGTTGTTTCCATATAATCTAGCCACTAATCTTGAGCCTATCCCTTTATTCAGATAAAACCCCATATAGCAATAAAATATACTTATAATGTCATTCATAACTCTTAACAGACCAATTAACAGACCGGGTTTTATACATCCGACCCATTAACAGACCATATTTTTATCAAAAATTGATTTATGTCACCAAAATACAGTTTTTCGTGTAGATTTTTCACATATTGATGTTAATATGGTAAACAAACATAATGCCTGTCTCTTTTCGATGTTCAAAAGATTGCATGCAAGTAAACTCAACCAACTTGTCATTTTTGTGTACATTTTGTGTGTTAAATGTGTATAAATTTACTGATGAGTAACTCGCCTTTTCATTTTATAGATCGTTTATTGAAGCTAGAAAAAAAATAATTACACCACTGGATTCAGTACTTCAAATCATTTTGTCAGACATGAATAGTTTTTATGATATAAATAAAATTAAAAAGTTATACAATGAAACGTATAGTGACCTTGCACTGATTTTCACGATAAAACCTGATTAACAGACTTTAGCCAACCCGATTAACAGACCCACCGCCGATATAGCCGCATATTCAATATAGATTAACCGACCTATCTCTCGGTTAGCCGAGTGTCGGCCGTGAAAGTAATCCCATTGGCATTTAGATTTGCAGAAGTATTATTGTTTCATTTAAAGTATTGATTTAATTGATTTTGTGTGAAATTCAAGATTAAAACATTATCTCGCTACGTTTCTTCACATATTTCTTTTTAAAGTGGAATATAGTTAATTTTCAAGTCAAATTCGCATTGAACAACTTGATTTATTGTGTGTTTTCGCTACAGTGACACATATTTCTGCGAGATCAAGGATTTGTATTGGTGGACATACTTTACAAATCCTTGGTCTCACTATGGATTAACAAGGCGTTGTCGTGGAAATATTTTTGTCACATGCTGGATTTTAGATTTCCACAACCCTGCCCTATACATCAGCTACAAATTCTCAATAATACTGTTAATATAACTTTGTTTAATTGTAATTGCAGTAAGGATAGATGTATCGTAGCAGGAGGCGGAGTACAGCACTGCCAAAGAAATGTAATTATTAAAAAAAAAAAACACGTCGTGAGTGGTTTTCAGCGCTGCATTAATCGAAATAATCTTTATTAAGATTGATTTCAAGGTTGATCCCCTAGTGGATAATCTGTGATTATAAGTTTGATTATTGTTTCCTTTTCATGCATCTGTTCTAATAACTGCTTCTATCTTTTGTTCTGCAGTCACATATGTAATGATTATATATACGATATCAACCAATAAAAAGATCGATTACATCTTTTATTATGCAATAATATCGGAAGTTTAAAACTGTATGTGTATTGGGGTGTCAGTTTAATTTAAACAAACATTATACCGGAAACTAGGTAAGTTTCCCTTAAATATTATGTTACTTTTGCCATCATATTTAAAGTTTGTATCAGATACAAATCTTCAGTTTCACTTGAAAGTGATTAAGATAAAAATGTACTTTGATTATTTAAAGGTAAGGACCAAGATACCAAAGAATTGAAGATAAATCCTTTTCCAGTATTTGTTATTGCTCTACTATATGGGATATAATTTAACCTCTCTATCTCTCTCTTTGATAGAAATATGTCAAATATGCATTTTTTATCACAAACATGTTATTCTATTAAAAAAAACCTTACATTACATTTTTTTTAATTATATAAAAAAAAATTGAACTTATCAATATGAGAATAAAAAAACTAAAATCCATGTCAAAAAGGCGCCACACTATAAAAAGAATCTCCACTTACGTAGTTACTAAATTTTTAAGTGCAAGACCAAATAATTACACCAAGAAAAGTGTTGGTAGATTCTGTTCATCTGTAGATTTTACTAAAATTCTAAATATTTCATATTACAACAAAACCTAATTATCAGGATGATTATCGAGAAAAAGTGATTAAATATTTATTGTTAAAGTATTTTTTGGCGATAAAACAATAATTATTTTTGCTCATTTTCACTAATAAAATTGAAATATATAATGAACACATTCAATTAAAAAAAATTAATGCTATCTTTTCAACTGTAGAAATGTTCTGCTATATTTTTATCACTCACCTCCAACTTGTGCCTCTATCTAAACAACGAATTTTATCAAAAGTCCCGGAAAGTAATGCCATGAATTATATTTATAGATTATCGTTGATTATCTCAACGAGATTGATTTTCTCGCTTGAACTGGTACAGCGAAAGTGAGAAAAGCAATCGAGTTGAGATGACCAATGATAATCTGTTTATCGCTATTTTACCTATGACGACGTTGTCAATTTCAATGTTAATTTCGTTAACAACGCCACGTGGCCTCCTTAGTTTCTAGCGATAATTTTTCCATCTCAAGCGAGAAGCATGATATGAAAATTATCACAAAAAAAGATCAAAGGAAAAATGCACAAAATAGCGATAAATAGAGAATAATACATGGCAAAATCCGTATCATATGTCGTATCATCCCGAGACATCAATATCAGCCAAAGGGCCTTTAGGCCCGAGGGATGATATTGGTCGAGGGTGATACGGCATGTGATACGGATTTTGCCATGTATTATACGCTTTATCATATATTTCAACAGTAGAGTATTACATTATATGAACTGTTTTCTGATCCATAGCTTTGGGTAACCTTCAGTTCTACTTTTGTCTTGTTTCAAAGGCCTTAAAAGAACTGCTCCATTACTTATCCGAAGCACCTTACAATTTGCGTGCTGTTGTTTTAAAAGAATATTTTGTTTATTTTTGTATTTATTTGTGTGTTTTGTAATTTTTATAGTTGCATTTAGTGTGCCAAAAATATGAAAACTTGACGTTCGTGACGTCACATACCTAACAATGACGTCATTCGAAAAATTGACCTATTTTGAGGAAAAAATTTCTTGAGCCAAAAAAAATAAAACTGACTTTATGTTAAAAAAAAATTAAAAAAGTAGGGGTGTGATTAAGGGTAGGAGTGCGATAAAGGGTAGGGGTGTGATAAAGGGTATGCGATAAAGGGTGCGCATCAAAGTTGCGCGATATGGATTAAACAGCAGGCTATTTATCACATATGCAAAACTACTGTATTTACTACTAAACATATGATAAATAGAGAATAATACATGGCAAAATCCGTATCATATGTCGTATCATCCCGAGACATCAATATCAGCCCGAGGGCCTTTAGGCCCGAGGGATGATATTGGTCGAGGGTGATACGGCATGTGATACGGATTTTGCCATGTATTATACGCTTTATCATATATTTCAACAGAAGAGTTTTATATTATATGAACTGTTTTCTGATCCATAGCAATGGGTTACCTTCAGTTCTGCTTTTGTCTTGTTTCAAAGCTTTAAAATAATTGCTCAATTATTTATACGAAGCACCTAGGTTACCTTACAATCTGTTGTTTTGAAGAAAAAAAAAGGTATGCGATACGGATTTTACCATGCGATACGGGGCATGCGATACGGGTTTAGCCATGCGATACGGGGTATGCGATACAGGGTAGGTGATACAGACTGGAAAAAAGAACCTTTATTAGATATACAAAATAGCTGTATTTTGTACTAAATATATGATAAATATATATATCATTTGGCTGATCGTTTATTTCTTTGTAACTTGCCCACTACACTTGACTGCAATATTTAATCTTCACTAAAGCACTATGGAGCGGACATTGTTTCAATTATGGGTATAAAAGATCACGAATGGATTGCACTTGTAAATATTTCCACGATAGGATCAAAATGGCAAATTGTTTGTTTTATATATTGATTTACAAATATTACTTTTTTTGCAGATTTTTACTAGTTTCAACGTAGTAATTATAAATATTATGGTAATATTGATACTGCAAACATGTGTGGCTTCAACATCGCCCTGTAGACACCCAGAAAAAAGGAAGTTGCGGAAAATTAAAACTGAGTTTTTAAAAAATAGAAGCAGAACTTATTCTGATAGTTTTAATATGTTATATATAAATGAGAAAAAGAACTATTATCAAATTGACGACAAGTTTAAGTCTCAAAGAACTATGCATATTAGCTGGCTTAATAAAAATTGTCCAAAATACGATTATGAAAATCCTTGTCCGCATTACTTTGCACTCGATGTAGACGACAATAGGATTCCGAAAGTTTTATTGCAAGCAAAATGCAAATGTTCCGAATGTTTACAAAAAGACGGGAATAGACCAAAACATCATGATCAGACAGGATTAGGTTGTCGTGAGATATATCATTATTCTGTGGTAATGAGGGCAACGAAATGTTCAGATGAAGGGGAAATGTTATTTGAAGAGGTATATGAACCTATTTCTGTTGGATGTGCTTGTAAACGACCAAAACGAATAACAATGTCAAATGATTCAATTGAGAATCGAATTAATTGAATGAGCAAAGATTTGTAAACCCTACCTCCGTATTTTCCAAAGGTTACCTGAAAATTCCTACCGTAAAATGATATGGTTACAGGAAACGAATACATATCAAGTATTCCACGAATTTGAGTTTCAAGGAGTAGCCAAGCGATGACAAGATGAAAGCACCACTGCCAAAGAAATATGCAATAATTTGTGTATATGGTTTTAATTGTTTTGTAAAATGTTAACAGTTATAGTTGATATGTTGATGACCCTATGACAATATGGCTCTCAAACTCAGTATATGTGTTCATGTTATGATTTTATGTGTTCCTTTTTCATTTGTGTGTAATAAAGTGTTATTGCAAAACTGGTGTTGTGTAATTGATTATATTTTTGTACTTCTACTCTTACCGCGAAACTCGAACTATTTTTTTTTATCTAAAAAACTAATATGTAAATGTTGTTTGCACACCTTAAAAACTCTAAACGAAGAGATATGCAACGCCTTAGGGTCAGGTCAGGAAAAGAGTCCTTATACGATATTATGTGTATTCAAAAAATTAGTATATATACTGATAAACATAACGGTTTGAGGAATTTAAATGTTACCTTGATCTGTTTTATCAATGTTAAACATCCTTGGCATAGTCACGGATACTTCCGTATTTACAAATGTATAATTATGTACGTCTCCTATTTTAAACAAGATAATACGGATAGTTACCATTACGTATATGTTTACATTATATTTTCTCTTTGATGCGTGTTCCTATCGTTTGAGTATATCATGGAAGTAAGGAAGGAGAATTATATGACAATCAATTTTCATAATAAAGAAATAATTGTATCGCGTATAATATGATTTTAATGTTCATACGAGGCCCTTTTATACCTGCGTATAATTAATTTTGTACGAGGCCCTTTTATACCTGCGTATAATATGATTTTAATTGTGTACGAGGCCCTTTTATACCTTCATATGCGTGTTTGCCTAAATGAAAGGTGAATATTATTTAAAACATCTTGATAAAAATATGATTTTTGCAAATAATCTACCAAGCTTATTTGCTTGTGTGAATCATGACCTGATCCCCGTTGCTACTGTTCATCATTAACCTTCTGTTTTTCTTTTAATAAATGTAACTATAACTTAAAAGGATAATAAAATCAAAATATACAATTGTCTGCTTTAGAACCAAACCAACTGGCAAGTTTTTCTTGCAAATACATAAAATTTGCAAATTATGATTGGTTCATAGTTTTTATACCATGTGCTACAATTGAAGGACGTTATGTAAGTTCTTACAGAAACACCTTACAATAATAAAGCGGCTTCCTGGGTAAAAAAAAAAGTGATATACAGATACAGTGATCTCTACTAAATCAATTTACCTGTTGTTAAACGACACAATGAATTAATATTTGCTATAAACAGTCACTTCCTCTTCCGGGTAACTAAACGCTGTTTCCGATTAATCTTATCTGGATTATAAACTGAACACATATGACAATTTAGATATTCAAAGCTTATTAAAATAGTTATTAAAGGTACCATGATTATAATTTTATAACCAGACGCGCGTTTCGTCTATATACAACTCATCAGTGACGCTCAGTTTAAAATAATTATAAAACCAAACAAGTACAACTATTTTTAAGTTGGCGTTCCTGCTAGTAGAACTGCCTTTTATCTGATAATATATATTTTTACAATTGATTATTTAGATGGTAACAACATGTTTGTTCCATTGTTTTTTGTTTTTTTTAATTTTGTTCTCTACCTTTTTCGGTTGATTTCGTATAACTTCTGTACGGATATGATTTATAACAAACCTTTCTAATAGTGTCCGTTCATACATTTTTTAAATTATAAGAAACTAAGATATCAACTTCCTCTGGTAAAAAGATTACCTCAGTCGAATGAGTTTATTTTTAGGTCCTTTTTATCATAGACCTCTCCATCGGTTTAGGTTACATTGTATATCACATTCTTGGCTTTCTTATATTCGGCTTTCATCTTTGCTGATGATGATAAATCAAGAAAAGCGCTTCTCACGCATACAGTTTTTAAAGAGCTGTTTTAACATTTTATAATGTTTATATCGTACACCGTCCTAAATTTGCGCCCTTAATCTAGGTCGACGAACTATGCATATAAAAAACTACATTTGTACGTTATATGGAACACCGTAACTGCCTTATGGTACTTCATTCTTTATCATGATGAGGTTTTTCTCTATTATGATAAGATTTTTCTCTATTAGGATGAGCTTTTTCTCTATTAGGATGAGCTTTTTCTTTATTATGATGAGCTTTTACTTCATTATGATGAGCTTTTTCTCTATTGTATAATGAGCTTTTTCTTTATTATGATGAGGTTCTTCTCTATTATGATGAGCTTTTTCTCTATTAAGATGAGCTTTTTCTTTATTCTGATGAGCTTTTTCTCTATTATAATGAGGAAAATTTCTTTATGATGAGGTTTTTTTTCTAAAATTATGATGGGCTGTTAAAAGGGAATCATGGGAAATTTAGAGAATTATGATCAAACAAACAAAAATGGCAGAATCAGAAATGTTGAAATTTCTTCGGAAAGTTGGATTGCTCCATGTGCAGGAAATGTTTGATAAAGAAAAATAACACCACATTTTGTCAGCTAGTTTTCATAATATGAACTGCAATATCTTGGAGATACCATTCTAGCGCATATGATGACACTGCGAATGGAATGCATCAAGTACGGAAACATGAATCCTGTGAAAACTGATAGTTTAGATGACCATCCAAAATACCATATTGACAAAAATGTACTAAAATCGTTGTTGGATTATGAAATCAAGATAAAGGACATTTGAAATCTGTAAGAACTCGCAGAAAGAACAATATATTGACGGATACAATATATTGACGGATGGCTCATTTTGGACTACAGAAAAGAGATTTTTCTGACATTGAAGATGGCAACTTTGACAGTTTACTTTCTTGCATTGTAGTTGACCTTTTTCGTTGTGGCGAACGCACGTTGCGTGAAATACTGAAAGGACAAAGAATTAAAGTACAAAGATTGAGATTAAGAGGTGCCATTCATAGCAGATACTTCGCTGGTATACCCAAGAGAGAAAGACCGGTCGATTGCACAGACGTGTATGCAACGTTACGGCACCGAATCAATTATGGCAGATAGACACTTACCATAAATTAGGAAGATGGAGATTCATCATACTGGGTGGAGTTGATGGGTTTAGTAGGCTTATTATGTTTCTAAATTGTCGTGACAACACTTCCGCCACTGTATTGAGTAGCTTCCTCTCTGGAGTGGGTTTTTGTATAGGTTCTGTCAGCTGTGGCGAATCCATAAACTTTCATAAATGGATCCCACTGACTGCCTTCGAGGAGGCCCCCTCTAAATCCGCCTCTGGTCAGATAAGATACTAGAAAATGTATCGGTGGCGGATTTAATGTTGACAAAACATGGTGGCGGCAGTATGATTACAGACCAAATCGTTAACGAGGGTGTTTTGTGCTACATGTTTTTCAAAAACCAGGGAAATCCCGATCCACTATTTTAACTGCATCTGATAGCCGTGCACTGCAATTACATGGATGAAATTAACAGAAGACTTGATATTTGGACTCAAACATGGGCAAACCATAGAATGAGAACAACAAAATCATTTCCTGTCAATTTTTGAATCGCGTCAAATACAGAATCCAGTTGATACACAACTCAGTGAACGAGATTTAGTTGATTGTGGATTAGAGGGAAACATTGAGGCGTCTTATCTTATGGACAATGGAAGGCCAATTATTGAGCCAATGAACATTGAAATTAATGACCGACGAACAATGAGAGTAGATTACAATAGGACAGGTACCAACTTTGACATTGATGACTTTCTGCACAAGCCTGATTGAAATTTCAGTATTTTTTTGCGTACAATAACAATGCTATAAATGATCATTGTCTATTACCTGGTCTGTTTCCCCCAGTTTTAGTCTTGTTTTTGTAATATTCATCATAGAACTCATCTGGTACACCTATATAAAAAGAAAATGTTGTATGATTGCCAATTAGACAACTATCCACAAGATACTAAATGACACAGAAACTATCAACTATAGGTCACCTTACGGTCTTCGACAATAAGCGAATTCAATACTGCATAGTTCGCTATAAAAGGCCCCAAAAAGACAATATAAAACACTTCAGACGAGAAAACTAACGGCTCATGTATGTAAAAAAAAATGAAAAGAAAAAATAACACATATGGTACACATAAACAAACGACAACAACTGAATTCCTGGGTCTTGATTTTGGACAGGCACATACATACAGCTGTCAAACATGTTAGCGGGATCACTTCTTGTCCTTCTTAACAACAAAAAGACAAACAAAAACTAATAAATAAAATCATGCATCTAAGACTAAATTATCAATCAGTATACATCAAACATCCAAACGTCAATAAAAAGTCGGAGAAAAACCTGACTTCAGTGTGCTATGCTAAGATACAGGAGTCGACATACTGCAGATCCATGAATGTGTATATGTATATAAAAATAATATTTAGTTTGCTTTAAATTTTACTGATAACAGAATCAATATCAATACCAATAAATCTATATTTAATGATCTAATTACAGTGCTGAATTGGTAACCTTCCAGAATGAGTTAATTTAAATGATTAATAAGCCTGGTGTCTGCTCTATGGTCGGGTTGTTGTCGCTTTGACAAATTCCCCATTTCTTTTCTCAATTTTATTACCAGGATCGTTTAGAATTTTTTTGGCACGATAAACAACATTTCTGTAAAAATGAGGATGTGCTACAAGTATCCCGTTTGAAATAAGATTTAAGGTACAAGCAAACTTTAAAACCTAATCTTTATATCTATATATTGAAGTAAATGTTTTAAGTATTTATGGTAACGAAATCCCTAACTTATGCCTAGTCGTGAGGACCATAGTTGATTGCAGAAGTGAGAAGCAGTGTCATCATATGCGCTGGAATGGTAACTCCTAAATATTCCAGTTCATATTTTGAAATAGGTATTATAAGAAGATGTGGTATGAGTGCCAATGAGACAACTCTCAATCCAAATAACAATTTATAAAAGTAAACCATTATAGGTCAAGGTACGGCCTTCAACACGGAGCTTGTCTCACACCGAACAACAAGCTATGAAGGACCCCAAAATTTCAAGTGTAAAACCATGCAAATGGGAATACCAACCGTCTTATCTATATAAAAAAAACGAGAAACACATTTGAAATACCCAAACAAATGACAACTGCTACATCAGATTATTGCATGCTGACAAAATATGGTGTTTGATCTTAATTCTCTAAATTTCCCATGATTCACTCTAACAGCTCATCATAATAGAGAAAAACTCATCATAATAAAGAAAAAGCTCATCATAATAGAGAAAAAGCTCATCATAATAAAGAAAAAGCTCATCATAATAAAGAAAAAGCTCATCATAATAGAGAAAATGCTCATCATAATAAAGAAAAAGCTCATCATAATAAAGAAAAAGCTCATCATTATAAAGAAAAAGCTCATCATGATAGAAAAAAAACTCATCATAATAAAGAAAAAGCTCATCATAATAAAGAAAAAGCTCATCATAATAGAGAAAATGCTCATCATAATAAAGAAAAAGCTCATCATAATAAAGAAAAAGCTCATCATTATAAAGAAAAAGCTCATCATGATAGAAAAAAAAACCTCATCATAATAAAGAAAAAGCTCATCATAATAAAGAAAAACCTCATCATAAAAGAGATAAACCTCATCATAATAAAAAAAAAACTCATCATGATAAAGAAAGAAGTACCATAAGGTAGTAACGGCGTTCCATATTATGAGTTATCACAAATATTTCCGAGTTTGTATGGTTTCAGATAAATTTCGGCACAATGAAATCGGTCTGTTACTGAAGAAGAGTAGATACAGCTTTGATAAGCTGCTATTTGGAAAATGTAAATTTTAGTTTCCTGTACCAAGTCAGAAATATGACAATTCTTGTTCATTCGTTTTTGAAGCGTTTTGTTATTTGATTTTGCCATATGATTTTGGACTTTTCGAATTGATTTTCCTCAGTTCAGTAATTTTGTGATTTTACTTTTTCCTCGATATATTTACCTGCTTGTTGTATTATTTATATGGTTAGTTCAGTCTGCATCAGATGAGATTGCGACACCTAAGTACTTGTGAGTTATCAACAGTTTTAACATTTTAACCATAACATATGTGTTATAATTGCCAACTCTTTGATATATTTGTTTTACAATTACCCATAATTCATCAGAGAGTCAACCAATAACTTACTTGTTATTTGGATGGAGAGTTGTCTCATTGGCACTCACACCACTGCTTCCTATATCTATTAAATCAGTTATTTTTGTTGTTGTTATTTTTTTTTTTTATGTCACAAGTATCATATTACTTAGATGACAAAAAAAGAATTATTAAATTATAAAATTTTGTACTTCTATTTTTTCTGCGAAACTCGAACTCAATTTTTTTTACCGCTTGGATTGGAATTATCTATAACAAAATAATACGTAAATGTTGTTAGCTCATCTTAAAAACCTCGAAACGACGTAATATGCAACTTCTTTGTGTCAGGTCAGGTAAAGAATCCTTATATGATCTCATGTGTATTATAGATAACGATTTGAGGAGTTTAATTGTTACCTCGATCTGTTTTATCAATGTTAAACATCCTTGGCATAGTCACTGATACTTCCGTATTTATAAATGTATAATAATGTACAAACGGTCGACAGGTCTCCTCGTTTAAACAAGGACAGTTACACTTTCGCATATGTTAACATATGTTAACATTATATTTTCTTTTTGATGCGTGTTCATACCGTCATGCAAGGAAGGAAGGAGAACAATGTGATAATCAATTTTCAAAATTAAAAAACAATTGTATCGCGTATATGATTTTTACATCGGACGACCGTGCGGTCTTGCTCTCTTTCAATGACCAATTACTCTGCATGGGAGATTAAACGTTTGGCGGAAAAAAAAGGAATACCTACTGAAATCCAATCTATTAGGAATATCGAATCATAACAGAAGAAGGTCCACCATGCTCTTTCACTGCACTATTACATGCATTAATAAAGTAAAAATGAATGATGTACAAATGATTTTTTTTTTATATATAAATGTAAATATATATCATACTAACCATCACAAGTGACAAAGTCTGTGAAATTTTAATTATTTAATGTTTTTTTCATTATTTAACACAAATAAAAACGGAAAATATGCTAAATCAGATGGATCCATCTTTCAACTAACCATTACATTAAACTTGTTCGTTTCGCTGCTGGAAAAAAGCCACATATTACAAAAACATAATTAAATATCCGATATAAGGATAATGAAATCAAAATATACAATTGTCAACTTGCAAACCAAACGGTAAAATTTATCTCGCGAATGTATAAAATTTGGAAGTTATGATTGATTCAAGACAGTTTTTATACCATGTGCTACAATAGAAAGGACGTTATGTAAGTTCTTACAGGAACACTTTTTAATGATTAGAGGCTTCCTGGATTAAAAAAAATATATATACAGATACACTGATCTATACCAAATCAATTAACCTCAATTAACCTGTTGTTAAACGATACCATTGAATTTAGAAAAAACTTTAACTTTTTAGTTGACGTTTTACGTAGCATTTTCTCATCAAGTTGGACTGACTTTTATCAGCTAATGTATATTTTACATTTAATAGTATTATCTAAAGGATTATCATGGTTTTGATATTCTCCGTATTGGTATTTTTTTGTACCTTATTCTTTTGATAATGGACAATTTCTGAACTGACATGATTGATAAAAATATTTTCTAAAATTGTCCGATTATAAATTTTGAAATTAAAAGAAACGAAGATTTAAACTCTTTCTGGTAAAAAAAGACCTTAGATGAATGTGTCTTTTTTATTTAATTTTATCATAGAGCTTTTTCTGTGGAAAAAAGATTGTTTTAAAGACAAATTTAGGAAGTACAAAATACTACAATTGTACGTCATATCACTAATATTTCCGAGTTTGTATGGTTTCAGATGATATTCGACTGAAAGAAATCGGTCTGTTTCTTAAAGGAGCACTAGCTACGATATATATACAAACATAAAGTATGATTTTTTTTTAGATTAATCATTAATTGAATTGGAATAATGAAATAATAATTTGCTTTTAGCAATCAATTTGCTTTAATTTTGTTGAAATAAGCGATTATACATAATTTTTGACGGATTCACTTGCAAGTGAATACGTCATCATCATTCTAACCGATATTCATGTGAACTCAATTTAACCCCCTAGCTAGAGACTGACAACGCATGCATTGTACGTGAACTGGTTATTTAAAGAAACAAAATGTCAACAATGAAAGTGAAACTACGGTAAATCATTTGATTACTAATTCGATCCACATAAATCATTCTTATACGGTTAAAAAACAATAAGAAACTTATATTTGTAATCTATAAATTCAAATCAAACAGACCTATAAAAATCCAATTGCACGTGCTGGTTTAACCTATTCATATCTTTATTTGTGTTTACATCGCTTATATGGTCATCTGAGGTCAAATCAATGGTTAATTAGATGGCATCTGGATTTTAATACACACGAAACGAACCTACATATCATCTACCCCATGCTCCGTAAACTGTTTATTTTAAACGTTTGATAGATTGGATAAATGTTTTACATTGTTATTAATCAAATGTGAGAATTTGAGTCAAATTGGTGACCATGAATTTGACAGCTAGTGCCCCTTTAAGTAGTATAGATATAGTTTTGATATTTGAACTTGTTTATTTGGAAAGTGTGAATTTTGGTTTCCTCGGTTTATTTACCTGTTTGTTGTTTTATTTGTATGGTTAGTAGAAGAGATTGCGACACCTAAGTTGCGACACCTAAGTACTTGTGATTTGTCAACAATTTCAACATTTTAAATCATCAGACAGTCAACCTATAACTTACTAAATAAAACACGACATAATTACATAAATATAAAAAAAATCTTTATTTCTTAAATCAATAAAACAATCTATAAATATATTTGATGACTAGAAATATAATGTTTGGCAGTGAAGGCAAGTTTAAACAATAGGTCATATAAAAGGTTATAGGAAATGGTCGATTTTACCATCGTTCCAGAATGAGTCGACATGATAACCTTTTGTAATGAAATCTCTTTTCCGGTTGACTGATTAGATCTGTCTTTGTCTTTTCCAGTAAAGTCTAATGGTATAATTCTTTCTTTTTACTCTATTTTGTTTATGCGCTTTACTTCCTACTCCATTGTCGAAACTCAGTAACGAAAAACAAGTCTTTTCTTGTTTGTTTCTAAACTTAAATTCCAGTGACAATTCTTTCAGGGTACATTTGATTGACAATTGTATTTTTAGAGTAAAATTTTCTGGATTTCAACTAGACTTAATCGAAGACGTGGATTTTTCATGGACGTATCATTTTACTCAATAAACGTCCGCGATTTATTCTCATATAATGAGTACACATATTATAACTCAACTAGTTAATATTTGATATATCTTCGGTATTTTCTGAAAAAGAAAAATTGCAAGCGTTCTTGTTAATTCTAATACAGAAAACCCACAAGCATACTTTTCTATTCGTGTACCCGAACTTGACGTCGATTAGTACAGCGACATGCTACAGCCACTGGTTCCCAAACTTCGCCATACTTGAAATAACCATTTACACAATCGGTAACACGAAGAACACGGCTGTAGTAATCTACAGTTTCACATCCAGCATATGAACTGTTTTGAAATGAGCCATATGAATTGAGCTCCAGGCACTTAGAACATTTACATCTAGCTTGGAGAATTACTTCTGGTATCCTATTATTGTCTACATCCAAGACAAAGTAATGCGGACACGATTCTTCTACATATTTATTTCTTGGGCATCTCCCTTCTTTTGGGTCATCACTAATGTTTCGTTTACGGATATATTTTTGTCCTTCATTGGTTGACCTTCGAAGAGTTTGTTGTGTAAGGTGTGTTAAAGATCCAAAACTATCATGTAACCTTCTCTTAAGTTTATGAAAGAACTCAGCTCGTATCCGTCTCATTGTTCGTCTACTTGGCCGGGAACATTTATTGATACTGGCACTTGTAACAATCATAATGTAGTCCAACAGTAAAATAAAAACAATTAATGTAGAAATCTGAAAAAAATAAACAAAAGATAAAGTTCGATCCTAATCACAAGCCAATGTGTTGAATTGTTAAAGTTAAAGAAATGGTGGCGTAAAGACACATAAATTATTTTAAAAGTTTTTGTGTACGATGTTAAAAAAAACATCTTCTCCAAACCATTCCCTCCTTTCCAATATTTATCATTCAGGTGTCCATTTCTGTTTCCCCCTTTCTTCAGTAGTTTTTGCTTATCACGGGTTTTTTTGTGCTCCAATTTCTCTTTTGATTCGGTGAAATTGTTTGTTACTAATAATGTAACTAAAATATAACCTCGGTTTTGAAAAAAAATCCTTCAAAGAAGCGGTATCTACGAAAGTGATGTTTTGGAGATAGATCGCGGTAATTTCAAATTATGAATAAAAACCATACATTTCATTTCAGGGCATCAAGTAACGTAATTCAGGTGGACAGAGTGTCACCATGGTAACAATATACATTTTTTAATACTTTTAATCTGCGTGAAAAACATTATGTGTTTTATCTTATTATGACAACTGTTTTAAATATATACAGAACATTTTATACAATTTAATTTGTTTTTCTAATATGACATATACGGGGAAAACACCAGATGACCTTTAAATACTTTCATAAAGGAATGTGATGATTATTTATTTATTTTGTTTTGAAGAAGGAATACTATGAATATAGTTTTTCTGTTTTATTGATAAATTTCTTTTATTAGTTTTCTTACATGTACAATAATAGTTTTCCGTGTATAATCACACACACACATTCTTGCTGGTCAGGAAAGGTTATGTAGCCTCGTACTGAACCAATATGTTAGTTTTTGCGTTTTAACTCATCTACAAGTAATATTGAATCCCTATTAATTTTATGCAACTTCTTTTTTTAATCTAAATTCGTCGGTCTACGACGGCTACAATAACCACGATTAAATGTTAAATTTTAATAATAAAAAGAAATTTAAAATAAAAGCCTTGATTACAGTTAAAAAAGAGTAATATGAATATGAACGAATTTTTAACGCAGTTTTTGTCGAGACGATATCATTTGACCTTCTTGGTAAAAAAAAAATGACCTCGAAGGGTCGTTAAGATTGGCTTTCTTTCGTATTCTATTTACAATTTGTACTAAATCGTGGGAAAAATTATTAACTATTTATTTTTTTTGAAAACCATAAATACTGCACATTAACTACACGAGAAGCGAAAAATAAATAATCACAAGAGTTAAAAGCAATTTTTTTTTATCTGTACGAAAGCCGAGAAGGCTCACCTTTATTAAAAAACATATTTCCGAATTCTGAATTCCGAATTCTGAATTCTGAATGCTGAATTTCGAATGTTGAATTCTGAATTCCGAATGTTGAATTCTGAATTATAGGTGAGCCTTATCGACTTTCACATATCTGCCTGTAACTCCGATAAGAAAAACCAGATTTTGTTGTATCTGCAGAATAGGGTTTAAAGTAAGTTCTTTCCATAAGAATTCATTCAAGATTATTTTTTTTCATTAATACCCAGCGCAGCGTCCACATTACAGTTATTCAATATACCAGGTATGATCGTGCTTACCTGTTGCAAACGAAGTCTCATTATTAAATGTTTACCTGTACTAAAGGTAGGTATCTATTTATATAACTCGTTGATATTGTACATCCTGATTTTCTTTTTTCTCATTTGACAAATGTTCGTCCATTGAAAGATAGTTGTTATGACCTGCCCGTTTTCCCCCAAATACTTATCATTGGCTCGTACCTTCCGCTACTTTTGAACAATTAATTTTTTTTTTAAATAGAGTAACAAATAAGTTATAATAAATAGATTTCGTACGTTAATCAAAAATGAAATAAATCAAATAGTTCGATGTTATTCCATCCCAGTAAGAAGCTTTGAGTATACTTAATTAATTGTTAATAGTAACCGAGAGATCTATATACATAAGTAATGAGATGTGGTATCATTGCATTCGAGTTCACAAACTGTCAGTTAATTCCCCCCCCCCTTTTTTTTCTATCTCTTAACAGACTTCAAATCAAAATGTCTTCACAAGTGCCTAAAAGCTTAACATCATGAATGCATACGTATTAATCGCTAACAAAATAGTTCCGCCTGTTAGATAATTTCATTTGTCAAATCCGTATATAGCAACCTACAATCTTAACCCATCTACCTCATGTTCTATAACTGTATAAACTATGATACAAGTTTTAGTGTACTCAGTGGCGGATCCAGAGGGGGGGTTCCGGGGGTGCGCACCCCCCCTTTATTTTTGCCGATCAATGCATTTGTATCGGGACATATGTTTTGCACCCCCCCCCCCCTTTTTGCCCTGGGTTAGCACCCCCCCCCCCTTTCGAAAATTCCTGCATCCGCCCCTGGTACTGGTGAGACTTTATTAATAAAGGTATACATTGATATTTGCTGTAGATCATATGGTTATTGTTCATATCAATATATGCACTTGTGTGTATTATTAGCTTTAAAATTGAAAAAGGAAATGGTGAATATGTCAAAGCGACAACAACCCGACCATAGAGCAGACAACAGCCGAGTTAAAGAAATGCTAAAGGCGAAGCTGAAGGTAATAGTTGGAAATGAAAAGACAGAGTTGCTTGTATCCTAATTGTCAGTGTGTTATTAAACATGAATTAACACATTTTTCAATATACATCATCTGGAGAAAAGGCAAGCACAGGATGCACATAAAGATGACATTTTGTTGTTCATATATTTTTTGAAAGTATCTTATTTATAGTAATCAGAATCAGGAGTTTTGTGTTAAAATTTCATTTCATATCATTGCGGCTTAGTAAAAAAATTATTACTGTGCACCAAAGTATACCGATAAATGACGAAGACGACTTACTACAATTTTGTTTTAGTTCTATTAAATTGTAACTGTGTATCATGATTTTCTTCTTTTTTTATACATAGCTCCTGATTAGAAATTCATTAATTTGAAAGCAGACTTCGAAAACGACGATTATTGAAACTTGCATTCATCAAAATCCCTTAAAATCCAAACAACATGAATATTCAATGATTTAATTTTTGTCCGATCAAAAAGAATTCTGAAAAGATCTTTTGAAGTATGGTTGCAACACAATTTACCTGGTAAGTAGTCTTTGAAAACTTTAACTGGCAGTTTATAGCATTTGGAAATATTAATTGACAATTAGTCTGTGAAAGGATTATGAAATAGAACAAATATAATACATTTATTATTATTTAAATAAACAATCTTGCTATAACAGACTGTAAGTTAGTGTGTTATTATACAGAAAAAAGCAGAATCACGATCGTCTAGTAATTTCTCAAAATGTGTGGTCTTCAGAAAAACTCGGAAAATGTTTTGCGCATGTAATAAGTATTTGTAACTCTCAATTGGTATAGTCTTTTTCAGACAATTTCGTAGAAATAGTTTAAATTTATTTGTCTATAATTAAAAAAAAAAAGGAAATACATATTACTGAAAACTCTTATATGTTTTATGAATCAATGGCATACTATTATTCTTTGCATTAGGATTAACATAAATAATGATAAATCTTCTATTTGTATCATAACCAGTCTTTAGCAATCGTTAATATCAAAATTGTGTTTGAGTCACATTGAATTTTGAAGCAGTCATTGCAGTCTGTGCTTCAGATCTTTTGCTAGAATATCTTTAAAAGTCCATATTTTAAAGCAGATTTATACGCCTTTCTATCTTAAGATGAAAAAGAGACAAACGGGATATTCAAACTGATAAGTCGAATGAATCTAAACTGACAATTTTACTGCAAAGGTTTAATTGGCAATGAACCAAATGCTATATCTAGTTCTTTGCCATGCAATCAGCTAACTATAGTACAAATAACAGGTACACAAATACACTTTTGCTTAGTATTGTTTTCAATTTTACATAAAAATGTAGATACTGCTGTTGGTAGACTTTAAGTCCCCGGGGTACAATCAGTTCAGTAGTCAAATTTATCGGTACTGACATGATTTATGTCAAACCTTTCTTTTACAAATTTGAAAAAAAATTGAAAAGACTACGGTTTATCCACTTTCGGGCAAAGTTGATCTTTGGTGGATTTGGCTATAAGTTGGGTTTCTTTTCTCTTTCATATAGATCTTAAAGCCCCAGTCCCTCTAGAACACGATCGCACCACGATTACCGCAATCTAAAATAAATTCCGATC
Organism: Mytilus trossulus; assembly: GCF_036588685.1. Taxonomy (NCBI): domain Eukaryota; kingdom Metazoa; phylum Mollusca; class Bivalvia; order Mytilida; family Mytilidae; genus Mytilus; species Mytilus trossulus. The sequence goes on along the minus strand of NC_086380.1, from coordinate 46,271,920 downwards.
GCTGTGATGTCGTGGTATAAGCGGCATGAAAAAGTAAATTGTCGTTGCTTACACGATGCTACTTCGTCCTCATTACGCTTCTACAATAATCCCGCTACGTTTAAAACATGTTCTCACCGCGCTTATTCTGTGACCTTGCTACGCTTATCAAGATCTTTCTACGCTCATAACGTTCTCACTGCGACCATACCACGAGTTCTCCGATTGCAACACGATCTTACCACGCTTCTACTGAGATTATAGATCGTTCTTACCACGATTAAACTACGTTCATACCGCGATCTTACACGTTCTCAGCAATAACGTCAACATCGTGTTCCAATCCTTCTATTTTTTATTAATACATAGATTTCTCAGAAACAATACAGACTAAGTCAGTCAAGCCACCAAAATCCGCTAAAACACGTGGGCATGGTGGTAGGGGTTGATATAGAGGTAGAAGGAGCTCTGATAGAAACGTATCCTGATCAACCAGAGATGTCGGACCGACAAATCCAACCTAAATTACAACCTATTGCTGGTCCATAAGGCTCAAATGACGATATTTTAGTGTACGATAGCAGAGATGACACAGATATGTTATTGATATAGGAAGATGTGGTATGAGTGCCAATGAGACAACTCTCCATTCAATTAAATAAAGATAGACAACAGTAGTATACCGCTGTTCAAAACTCATAAATCCATGGACAAAAAACAAAATCGGGGTAGCAAACTAAAACCGAGGGAAACGCATTAAATATAAGAGAACAACGACATAACACCGAAACGTAACACACACAGAAACGGACCAAGCATCAGACAAAACACCACGAGAATAAAAAATATAACATGAAAACCAAATACATGAATTTGGGATAGACAAGTACCGTGCCGCGTCTTATCTCAATATCTCAAAAATAAGAGAAAACACAAACGACTCAACGTTAAAATGCAACACACACATAAACGAACCATTATATAACAATGGCCATCTTCCTGACTTGGTACAGGACACTTTTAAAGGGGAATGAAAGTGGTGGGTTGAACCTGGTTTTGTGGCATGCCAAACCTCGCACTTTAATGGCAAAATTAAATATAACATTGAGATGACAACATAATATTACAGGACTACAATACAAATAAATAGGAGAACATATTAGACAAAGAAAAACATGATTAATAGATAACAAAAAGCATCAGGTTTACAATTCAATACGCCAAAAACGCGCCTTGTCCACACAAAAATTAACAGTGACGCCCAGATATAAAAGATCGAAAGTGAAAAAAGTACAAAGTTGTACAGCACTGAAAATCAAAAGTTGAAAAGGTTTCGCCAAATACGGCATTGTTTTTATGCCCGGGATAAGAACATTCTTATTATATAAAGGTTTCGCCAAATACGGCATTGTTTTTATGCCCGGGATAAGAACATTCTTATTATATAAAGGTTTCGCCAAATACGGCATTGTTTTTATGCCCGGGATAAGAACGTTCTTATTATATAAAGGTTTCGCCAAATACGGCATTGTTTTTATGCCCGGGATAAGAACATTCTTATTATATAAAGGTTTCGCCAAATACGGCATTGTTTATATGCCCGGGATAAGAACATTCTTATTATATAAAGGTTTCGCCAAATACGGCATTGTTTTTATGTCCGGGATAAGAACATTCTTATTATATAAAGGTTTCGCCAAATACGGCATTGTTTTTATGCCTGGGATAAGAACATTCTTATTATATAAAGGTTTCGCCAAATTCGGCATTGTTTTTATGCCCGGGATAAGAACATTCTTATTATATAAAGGTTTCGCTAAATACGGCATTGTTTTTATGCCCGGGATAAGAACATTCTTATTATATAAAGGTTTCGCTAAATACGGCATTGTTTTTATGCCCGGGATAAGAACATTCTTATTATATAAAGGTTTCGCCAAATACGGCATTGTTTTTATGCCTGGGATAAGAACATTCTTATTATATAAAGGTTTCGCCAAATACGGCATTGTTTTTATGCCCGGGATAAGAACATTCTTATTATATAAAGGTTTCGCCAAATACGGCATTGTTTTTATGCCCGTGATAAGAACATTCTTATTATATAAAGGTTTCGCCAAATACGGCATTGTTTTTATGCCTGGGATAAGAACATTCTTATTATATAAAGGTTTCGCCAAATACGGCATTGTTTTTATGCCCGGGATAAGAACATTCTTATTATATAAAGGTTTCGCCAAATACGGCATTGTTTTTATGCCCGTGATAAGAACATTCTTATTATATAAAGGTTTCGCCAAATACGGCATTGTTTTTATGCCCGGGATAAGAACATTCTTATTATATAAAGAATTCGCCAAATACGGCATTGTTTTTATGCCCGGGATAAGAACTAACAATTTATAAAAGTAAACCATTATAAGCCAAGTTTCTGCTTCCAAAACGGAGCCTTGGCTCACACCGAGCAGCAAGCTATAAAGTGCCCCCAAAATTACTAATGTAAAACCATTCAAACGGGAAAACTAACGGTCTAATCTATATAAAAACAAGACGTATTGTTGAGCCTTTAGAGAAAATGGACAAGAAGTCCTAATTACATACAGACAGATAAATCCTAGAGAGATTTAATATATTTTATGTAAAAATGACAATTATAATGGTGGTCGTAGTATGAATGTAGTGAGATCGTAAGAAAAGCGTGATGAGGACGACAAGGGCGTTCTACACTGCGACAGTCGTACTATGATCGTGAACAGCGTGGTATAGTCGTAGTGGAAGTGTAGTTGGTTCGCGGTGAGAACGTATTGGTCGTAGTGAGGTCGTAATAACGTCGCTGTGAGATTGTAGCGCAGTTTCTCCAAATAGAATCACGCTTTCGCTACGCTCTCGCTACGATGGTACAGCGACTTTTGCGATCTTAGTACGATCTTGGTGCGCTCTTAGTACGATCTTAGTGCGCTCTTATTACGCTTCTACTACGATCTGATTTCTCCACGACTGCACCACGATTGTTTTGAACATGTTCAAAGTTGCCCACGCTCATCACGTTTTAAAGAGCTCACCACGACCGTGATACGACCTTACTGCGATCTACACGATCGTACTTTGATCATCAAAAATTGCATTTCTTTCACAGATCGTAGTGCGATCGTGGCCTAGTGGGACTGCGGTATTAAAGAGGGACGCAAGATACCAAAGAGACAGTCAAACTCATAAATCGAAAACAAACTGACAACGCCATGACTTAAAATGAAAAAGACAAATAGATAAAAAAAATAGTACACATGACACAACATAGATAACTAAAACAAATAAGCAACAAGAACCCCACCAAAAACTAGGGATGATCTCAGGTGCTCCGGAAGGGTAAACATATCCTACTTCATATGTGGCACCCGTCGTATTGCTTATTTGATAAAAACCCGGTAAATAGTCTTATTCGATAGGTCACATTCATGAAAGGGAAGGGGATTGTAGTTACGACGTAAGGAACATATCCGATATCATTTGTGAAACGGTATTTTTAGTTCTGGTACCTATGATTAGTTTATCCATAACGGTCAACCTACTCGTGATGGCGTCCGTAAATCTTACGAAGGTGTTATTTCAGCTTCACCATTTGGTTTAATAGCTTCCTTGTGAGCATCAAATCTATCAAGAAAATCATGCTAGAAAATGCAAGCAAGGGAATATCGTATCAATTGGGAGATATATACCCCGTATGCAGGTGCGGCTGGAATGTTGCTACTTAGAAATGGAAAGCTGAAATCATCTCTTTTGTCGTAAAGTTTTGTTTTCAACCGACCCTCATTTTTAGGTGTAAGTCAAGATATGAGACCGACTTAACTGTATCTGTAGTATCCTGTATCTCTAGTTCGATGGGATAGATGCGTTCCTCATAGTTACCAAATTTTGAATTGTTTAGTGAAAGAACATCATCTATATAGCGGGGTAGAGTTAAAGGATGTTGCTAACTTCTTATCTTTCTTCCCAAGAAGTTCCTGTTTGAAGTCTCATAATCATAAAGCAACAAGTCGGAAAGAAGAGAGGCCAATTTTTTCTCATTGGAATGCCGATGAAAAACACGTCTTCCGAACGTAACAAATATGTTGTCAGTCAAGAAATCAAGCATCTTGATAATGTCAGTTTCAGAGAATTTTTTTGTTTGAATCAGAGTGATCCTTTACAAAGCAGGATTTATCCCTCCCTAAGACAAAATACTTGTATCTACGTTAGCCATTCTTTTTTATGAAACAAAGCAATACCAACTCTTGCAATTTGTCTTTTAGTTTGGAATGTGTAACATTATTCTTACATAGTACTTAACGTACTTTGATTTACGTTTGTTGAGTTACTTCCCTTTGGTATCAGTCTGAACCCCATACATTATTTTATATATTATTCGTGTGGAATACTAATGAACACCTGCTTCTTGTCATTCTTATTATCGCCATATATTATACGGCCTCAGAGAATATTACATGGTGCCAGATAATTACGGGAAATGGATCTTAACGGAGTACCACAGCCTCAGATGAACTGGGATTCAACAAATCTAGTTGATATTTGGAAAAAATTCAAACAACACGTGGGACTTATCCTCGATGGACCGCTCGCCGAAAAAGACGAGAAGGTAAAAACTACTTATCTACTATTGTGGGTTGGTGAAAAAGGAAGAGATATTTATAACACATGGCAATTAAGTGAAGACGATGCAAAGAAACTTTCTGTCCATTTTGACAAGTTTCTTAGATATGTTCAACCAAAGCATAACTCTTTACTTTCAAGGTGTACATTTAGACATGAAACACAAAGTAGTCACACTGTTGAGCAGTTTTTTACTCGACTGAAGCTCATTGCTAAAGACTGTAATTTTAAGGACACTGACGAGATGATCAGAGACAGTCTTATTTTCTGGACAAGTTCGCCTAAAGTGAAGGAGGAACTGTTAAACGAAGGTGACACATTGACATTGGGAAAAGCCATTCAGATCGCGCAGGCATTTGAGTATAGTCAAGGACAACTAAAGGAGATGAAAAATTTAGAACCGTCTACAGTCTTACACGAATTAAATTTTCCGAGACACTCGCAGTATAACAGTGCCTCATCTAGAAAGAACTACAAGACGTCTGACCGAACTAGGACGGGTCCAGTCAACCAAGATCGTGTTAAAGTCAAACCCCATCGTTATTATTCACAGCAAGGATGTGGAAATTGTGAGAAGAATCTCCAAACACGAAGAATGTCCGGCGAAGGGAAAGAAGTGCAACAGTTGCCAAAAGTGTAATTATTTTGCCAAAGTATGCAGATCCAAACAAAGGGTAGACGAAGTAGTGCTAGACACAGATAGTTACAGTGACCAAGAGTTTTTTATTGATAGTATAAATGAACATAATACCTTCATTATTGATAAGAATAAGGTAAAGAGAGATCAAGCTTTTGCTACAATTAATGTTTGTTCAAAACCAATTAAGTTTAAGCTTGACACTGGTTCTCAAGTAAATATTTTGCCTAAACATATATTTGAAAGTCTCAAATTCAATGGCACTCTCAAAAAGTCCCCTCGTATCTTGACTGCTTATAATGGTAATGCCCTGCCCTCACTTGGCATCTGTTGTCTCCCTTGTGAACATGGTTCTGTTAATAGTAAATTAGAATTCTACTGTCTAGATACTAAATCCACACCAATATTAGGCATGCAGTCTTGCTTGGATTATGAATTGATAAAATTGGTATACAGCACTGAAACTACGTGTACTTCTGACTCTGACCCAATGACTAAGTCGTCAGTGTTAAAAGAATATTCAGATATTTTCAAAGGTGTCGGTCTTGTTTCAGGCAAAGCAACAATACACATTGATTCGGAGGTACCCCCAGTTGTACATCCCCCACGGCGCGTTCCTGTAGCGTTACGTGGTCGTTTAAAGTCCGAATTAGATCGCATGGAGAACGCAGACATCATTTGTAAAGTAAACGGTCCCACGCATTGGGTTAATTCCCTTGTCGTTGTCGAAACACCTAATGGTAAGCTAAGAGTATGCCTAGACCCAAAAGATCTGAACTCTGCGATTCAGCGTCCGCACTATCCGATGCGAACATTAGAGGATATTCTGCCTCAATTATCGAACGCTCATTATTTTACTAAACTTGATGTCCGATCAGGTTATTGGACCATTAGTCTTGACGAGCCGTCTTCGTATTTTACTACCTTAATACACCGTACGATCGTTACCGTTTCAAGCGTTTGCCATTTGGTCTCAATTGCTCACAAGACCTTTTTCAAGCGAAGATTGACGAGAACTACGCAGAACTTAACGGTGTGGTCGCGATCGTCGACGACATACTGGTTTACGGATCAACCCGGGAAGAACACGATTCAAACCTGCGGCGAGTATTACAGATCTCTCGCGAAAAAGACATGAAACTTAACGATGATAAATAAGAGGTTGGGGTCACTGAGGTTACTTATTTTGGTCATGTTATAACATCATCTGGTCTGAGGGCAGATCCTCACAAGGTCCTGGCTATCTCGGATATGCCACCCCTTCTAACAAAGCTGAAGTTTAGACTATATTGGGTATGGTCAATTATCTTTCAAAATTTGCGACCAACTTAGCGGAAATCACTAGCCCAATGCGAGCCATATTGAATAAAGATGTTGAATTTGCATGGGACGAACCTCAAATCGCGGCATTTCAAAAGGTCAAGGAGATTTTGACGAGGTCACCCGGTCCGATTCTTTCTTATTATGACCCGACCAAAGACTTAACTTTACAAGTTGACGCATCCAAATACGGTCTAGGTGCAATCTTTCTGCAAGACGACAAACCGGTAGCTTACGCTTCAAAATCCTTAACAACATCAGAAATAAATTACGCACAGATAGAAAAAGAAATGTACGCAATTGTTTTTGGGTGTACCAGATTTCACCAATACATTTATGGCCGTAGTATCAGGGTTGAAACGGATCATTAACCGCTTGTTTCAATTATGAAGTAACCATTATTAGACGCCCCCGCAAGATTGCAACGCATGATTTTACGGTTACAGCGTTATGAACTCGATGTTGTGCATTTGCCCGGAAAATGTATCCCCGTGGCTGATACCCTGTCGCGCAAGTTTCTATCGGACACTTACCCTGGTCTTTCTGATAGTTTTGAGGCACAAGTTCACATGATTTTTTCTAGTCTACCGATTAGTGATAGAAAGATAAAGGAAATCGAAAAGGCCACGTTGTCAGACCCCCAGTTTGATATTTTAAAATCTGTTATTCTTGAAGGTTGGCCACAATGTCGTAGTGAATGCCCAGCACAAATTTTAGAATTTTGGAACCATAGAGATGAACTTTCTGTGAATAGTGGTATTATTTTCAAGGGACACAAAATTGTTATTCCAACTAGTTTGAGGGCCCTCATGTTAGACAAAATTCATACGGGGCACATTGGAGTAGAGAAATGTATTCGCAGAGCTCGTGATGTTCTCTTTTGGCCTAAAATGTCATTGCATATCTCGGACATGGTGTTAAAGTGTTCAGTTTGTTTGGAACGTAGAAATTCTAATGTTAAAGAACCATCAGAACCGCACAAAATTCCACAATATCCTTGGCAAGTTGTAGCAACTGATCTTTTTTATTGGAATAATGCCGATTACATTGTAATAGTTGATTATTATAGTCTCTATTTAGAGGTCCATAAACTTTATGGTACTACAAGTACAACTGTTATTAATAAGTTGAAGGGAACATTTTCTAGACTTGGTATTCCTGAGACCGTTGTTTCTGACAATGGTCATCAGTATTCATCCCAAGAGTTTAGTGAATTTGCGAAAAAATGGGATTTTAAACATGTAACATCCAGTCCCCATTACCCTCAATCTAATGGGTTGGCAGAGAAAACGGTACAAACTGTAAAAAACATGTTTAATAAATGTAAAAAGGATGGTAAGGACCCATATGTAGCGCTCTTGGAGCATCGCACAACTCCTTTGGATATCGGATATACCCCTTCACAGTTACTGATGTGCAGAAAACTCAGATCAGTTCTACCTGTCACTCAAGAGGGACTTATACCAAAAACACCTATTTATAACGAAGTTCAGAATAAAATTGATTGTAAAAAGTCTTATGAAAAAAAATATTATGACAAGGGCTCAAAACCACTAAAATCTTTAAATTCCGGAGATTCTGTCAGAATAAGGGGAAGTAATGGACTCTGAAACCTGCTATTATCTCTAGCCAACACCCTGCTAGTAGGTCTTACATCGTAGAAAGTCAAGATGGTGGTATTTATAGACTCAATAGAAGTCATATAATAGGAATCAGAGAGGACGTACCCCTTACTACTGTTGAAAATGCCCCTGTTCGTTACGAACCGCAGTGCAACTTAACTCCCCCTGAAGTAGCCGAACCTACTTTGAACATAAATAACTCGCCCCAAATTACGAGCGATACAGAAACTTCAGAAACCCAACAATTTCTTTCTGATGGTTTATACATTACAAGATCTGGACGTAAAGTAAAGCCTAAAATCATTGAGTCAATGTATTTGCCTGTATATGCGCATATTTTTTCTAATTCATATATGGTGTATACATGCATTTTGAGTATTTTTATGCTTGTGTTATGAACTTTATTATGCTAGGACAATTATTGAACACTGACTTTATATTGGAACATTAATTTGAATGTGTCTATTGTATTTGTATAGCTTGTACATTTTATTTTATTTTTATTTGTGTTGAGAAGGGAGATGTATTATTATTCTTATATATAGTACTTAACGTACTTTGATTTACGTTTCTTGAGTTACTTTGGTATCAGTCTGACATGATTTATGTAAACCCCATATATTATTTTATATATTATTCGTGTGGAATACAAATGAACACCTGCTTCTTGTCATTCTTATTATCGCCATATATATACGGCCTCAGAGAATATTACAGAATGTGGAATACTTGTGTAAAGTGTAAAAAAGTCAAATGCGTTAATACTATAACAAGATGAAAGAGAGTTTGATTGTTTGTACTCTAAAAGATCTTTTGAATTTTTAAGTATCCACATTTGATTCACACCACCTCTAGAAAAGGTAGTTTCACAATAACTTTGAAACCCTTCTGTGATTGCTGTTAAAATAGATGTTAATAATGTAGAAAGAGGTTTCGTGGAGCCCTTGGAAGTTGTTTCACGTTCCTGGTGAAACCACTAAGTAAATTTAGAAAAACGCGTCGGACGCATGCAATTTATATATTTTTTCTCTCACTTTTTAAACACTCACTAAGTTTTTATCCCATGATAACATAGATGTGCTTGACACTTAGGCTTAACAAATTATGATTAAACTATAAATACGCCAATAGGTGAGTTGTGTCAAATACGGTTCTTCCTAGGAAGTATTTTCGTCTTTACAAAATTATGCAATTCGACATTTAAAAGATTATAAACGTATTTGACCTATCAAATGTCTTTTGTTGACTTTAAAGCAGGTAATATCATAACATGTCATGTACAAGTGGAAAGATAAATATAGATTAGAATAACTCGGGATTTTAAAAAAAAGGTTATACAACACTACAGGAATTATCGGTTTGGTTTTTTTAAATATTGAGACACAAAAACACATCTTCAGGAATCAACCTGAAATTTGAGAAGGATGAACAAAAAGAACGAGCATTTTTTTTTAAATTTAATTTTGATTTAAGCATGCACACTTTGCAAAGTTTTATCAAGTTAGATCTATAAAATGTTGGCAGCATTAATGTCATGAGTCAAAGCCATGTTCATCATTAAATACGTGTCTTTTCCTCAAATCTATTATGTGACGTAATGACACTATAAACATAACACATATCTGAGGGGGTGATAGAGCAGACTGTTACCTCGAAAAAACATTGTTAACCGCGGCCAATCAAAATATGGCACTTTAACGTAAAGTATAATAATCAAATCTGTGTCCGTTTACTAAAATATTTGTCCTGTAACATATTGAAACTCAACAAGTGGGGCTGTATGTTTATTCAAATCCGTGTCCTTTACATAAAGTAGGCTTTCAGAAATGAGACATTGGACAAGGACATATATAATGCGGTGTAGGTCAAGCGCTCAACTGTCCCCTAACTTGAGATCGCTGTAACACCTCACAAAGAGTGTAAACTAAAAAAAAATCCGTTTGAATACATTTTGCTCAACAGATCAGTACAAATAACGAAATATAAAAGAAACATCAAACCAAAAACGAAAAGACACACAGTAACGACTAATGAGAACTCAAATTTGTTCACCGTTTACCATTCAATGATTTGTTACATATTTGAAGAACCGAAAAAGCAAAGAAAATGTTTCTGATTTAAACAAAAATATAGTAATTTGACAATAAGGTAAGAACTGACTGACAAATTACTGTTAAGGATAGAAAATGCTTTGATTTTATAATTTATGCGAGAAATTGTAAGCTCCTGATATTTAAAATATCAATTTAATTCGAACATAAACTCGTACTGATTTCTCTTTCTCCTATGACGATTTGATCATTCTGACGTAAACTCATTGGTAATTATAACGTTAAAAGGGACAGATTTGAGAGAAAAAAAAGACATACATTTGTATATATCTGAAGTAATGGCGCAATATACAATAGGACAGAGATGTGAGAAAAGGCCGAATAAATCTTTGCTTAACGAGAAAAAGATACAGGGAAGATTGGTGATACATTTTCTCTTTGTTGTTTTATATTTTTCTAAATGCTTACTATGAAAAAAGTATAATCACAAAAATACTGAACTTCAAGGAAAATTCAAAATGGGAAAGCCCCTAATCAAATTGCAAAACTAAAAGCTGAAACAAAAAGACAACAACTGACATTTTCCTGACTTATTTTGGTACAGGCATTTTTTTTACATAGAAAATGGATTTAATGCATGTGTTAAAAAAGTATTAAATATCAAAGAAATAAAATTCAGTATAAGTATTATTCATTATTAAGTTTTCTTTAACACTTTTTTTCATTTAATGCATCGTCGAAGTGTGTCTTTAATATAAAAACCAACATGAAGTCACAGATCAAACTTTCCGGCGAAGCTTCATTGATGCAGTTTTCATTGAGTAGTAGTCACCCTTAAACTTTTCCCAATTGATACCCATGTTCTTTTCCACCATCGCGGCACCATCGGTTCCTTTGATATATTGGCCATTGAGAGAGGAATGGCTACAGTTCTCGTACCACCATGCACCTTTATTTGACCCGGCGCAGTCTTTACGCTGTACATCATTATCTTGGTCGCGCGTACTGAACTTCACCTCGTGGTGTAAAGCTAGGCCATCACCTGCAAGGAAAACATATACAAATTTAAATGTATTTACTATCCATATTTTCTTTTATAATATTATAATTTATATTTCAATTTCAATTTCATTAAAATTTCAGATCATTGTAAATCAAGAATTGTATTTCTCCATCAAGCATAGCTCCTTATAAGGGTTGAACTTTATTTTTTATTCTGTTTTGCTTTATTAATTCTAAAATGCGTGTATCAGATTAAATATTTTAAATATTTTGGCCCAGAGCATCACTGAAGATATGTTGCTTGTCGAAATTCTCATCTGGTGAAATAAATTTATACTATTAATTTTGTTAATACTGAATGAATATCCTCTCGTCCAAATTGACCAACCATCACCTGATGATAACCCCGCCGAAATATTTCGGTAAATAAGACGTTGTTCAGTGAGGAATCCTTGTATTTTAGGTCCTTGGGAAAATTTTACGAAAATTTCAACTTGGCTGTCATGAGTTAATTGATACAAATGTTCGGTAAACAGGAAGAATAACTGACTCATATAAACCTCGAAACTTAATTTCAGAAATCCATGTAATGTAGTTCCTGAGAGAAATGCGACGGAAGTATTCAGGAAAAGTTTGAATAGAGAGGAAAGTTGATACTTAGCAGATTTTCTTAATTTTTTATGAACTGAAAAAACTATTGTAGTCGATTATATTTGAGTTCGATATTTTATCAAGATGTTAAACTCTCACTGTGTCTTTTATTGTGTTACATCTTTAGGATAATGACTCATCAAAGTATATATCACACTTTTATATTTTTCATACTTATCCTAAATCGTGATACTTCTTGTGAATTATTCGGAATAATATCGTCTGCTCTTACCAGCATCTCCACTGTAACCTTCTACATAAAGTGTATACTTTGATGAGGAATCACCGAGCCTAAATGTTGAGTATTTAGCGTATCTTGTCTCGTTGTCCCAGGCCATTACATCAACTCGAAGTTCTGTCGGTTCTTGTGTGAGTACATGTAGCTTTTTATTGCCTGGAACGTCAATTAGTAAAAAAAATCATGCCCATCGATACTGTACTTGGATTTGTAACAAAATCATAATCTACTAATTAAAAGTAATGAACATATATTGTTTATAAAAAAGTACTACTCTGTCATGTGACATATTAACGAGCATCAGTGTAATAGAAAGTAATATTGTAACACTGTAATACTATAAGTATCACATTTAATGGTATAGTTTTCAAGTAGAATGGCAGCTTGAACCCTCAATACATTTAGAACTTAATTTGAACAATAATTAAGTTAGTTCAGATATTGTGTTTCATTATTATACATTTATTTTGATTGGCTAACGACAATCTTGCGTCATTCTTCATTTCAAAATGCATGATTATGAACCGATTCAAAAATAAAGTGCACAGGTTAATAAAAGAAAAACTTGATAGTAATCGTGGACTAATGATTATAGCGAAAAAATGTAATTACATATATTATAAGTATTGAAAACATTTATTTAGTAATTTTATAGGGTTGTAAAAGAATTGACCGTGCGTACAATTTTTAGAATGAAGCGCTTCATACAAAATGTACTTCGGTCAACGCTTTTACATCAAATGATTTTACAAAAAGAAGCATTCAATTCTTAATTTAAACAAAAGGCGTACACAAAATGGAAGAATTCATGTACCGTTAATTGTATTGCAACTTATCGATCTAAAATATACTATTTTAACAGATATTTCAAACGTCATTAACATACAACATATAACTTGCGTTTCTCATTTGCTTATTACCAGGTAATGGGATTTCAATTGTTTGTTATTTATTCATATATATGTTGCAACATTCCCGCAGCTCCTTCATATATATAGTGTTTCTCTCAGTTGATTAGATATTCCGGAGCTTTCGGGTTTTTTTTCATAGTTTCATTAATATAGTGTTGCAAATATCAAGTAGGAACAACTTCCTAAGTTTTACGAATGTCAACACGATTTGGGTGATCATTATGGAATATCTAAGACGCAGATGACAACGAATATGTGCAAATTCTCGTACCCAAAATCAAGTCTTCTTTTCCTCGAATGTGACATCACCGAATTAGACTTATCACATAATGTACTTGCATGCAGACAATAAGTCACAATATTACTTACCTGGATACATAAGCTTTAGCTATCCTGTATAAGTATATTATATACATTTGTTGTAATAAATTAATTTAAAAATAGTTTCATTATACAGGTTATGTTTTCATTGTAGCATTATAAACAAAGATCTAAAAACAATTCTGAATGTTTAAAAAAATATTACCTAACCAGAATTCCCTATTGATGTCACCAAACCCGTTTTCATACGACACCCAATCTTTAAAAAAATCTATTGTGCCGTCTATTCTCCGTTGAAAAACCTGTAAAAAAAGAAGCAAAACTGTTTGTCCATATCTAAATTAATCCGTTGTTGTGAAACTCAGTCATCACCGCAGAATTATATTTCCTCCCAATCTTTGCTTTTTTTTCTTGCTTTTTTTATCCATAGTTTTGTATAATATCCAATAGGGTTAACCTTGCTACATTATGTCGGACTTGTCTCAAAACAGGAGCCTGTGTTTGAAGTTGGTTTATTTAATTTGATTTTCGCAAATTGTTTTGTACGTGAACTTGACTCGTTTGACTAGTTTCATCTTCGATTATATCGGAGCTTTTCATAGCCAACTATGCGCTGTATGATTTACTCAATGGGAAGGCCATGCCGGTTTCGTAGAGTCGATTGCATCTTCGTTGGTGTCTGGTTGAAATTTGACTTCATTGGCAATGAAACCACATCTTTTGTTGATATTCTTTTTAATTTTGAAAATTACTTTGTCAACAGAAGTATCAATCACAGATTTAATCGACCATTTTTTACATTTGAAAATGCCTGTACCAAGTCAGGTATATGCCAGTTCTTATCCATTCGTTTTTGATGCGTATTATCATTCGATTTTGCCATGTGATTATGGACTTTCCAAATTGATTTTCCTCTAAGTTTAGTATTTTTGTGATTTTACTTTTTTCTAGATTAGGTACATCTTTATAAGCTGATCTTATTAGGTAACAAAATGAAACTACGTACGGGAAATTATAATAATTACATAGTAAATTGTTAAGTTAATTTTGAAAGGAGTCCGTTAACCTTCAAAATAGGATGACATTATTTGCAATTAGCGCTATGTTAACAGGAAATTGTTTCAGCAAGTATCAACAGATTGAACAATATTTAAAGGCAATGGGTTTCTTCCATTTATCATTAGATATTTCATATAGTTTTTGTTGTATAATGTGTTTTCGCATATTGCCCAATATTGCCCAATATTGCATTCCCTATTCTCTTTCCTTCAAGTTATGTGCGAGTTATAAATGACATGAGTATAATTATATTTGTAGACAAGTAGCTGAGAGATGAACAAGTTGGTGGAAATGAACATTGCGTTCTTACTTCAAGTATCAGAGGGGTTTTTACGAAAAATATTCCAACAAAATGGGATCGCACGTTATACTGAAATGTTTATGACTTACAAAATGTACGAGTACTTTTTACTAGAACGATTTTTCGTGGAATTTATTGCAGAATTACATTAGACAAATAATCCTCAATGGTTTGAAACATTTGGTATCGTGTTGTTATTTTAGAAAATTTTGTTGTAGTACTATTATATAATTTGGACCGCACAGGATATCATATTGCACACGCAATCTCGTGAACATGATATACTGCAGCTATTATAAAGTTTTGAAGTTATAAAGTAGTTCATACTCGAATGAACTGGAAAAAAAACATCAGTTATATAGCAATAAGAATTTATGACATTGCATGGTAAATTCAATTATATGTTCAAAACTGTCGCTTTCACATGACCGGTTGTAAGAACATTACTTGTACCAGTTTGTGTGTAATAATGTGGTTTCGGATGCATGGAATGTTTAGAGTAACTCTTTGTGCATGCATGAGATTTTTATGATTAAAGTAAATATATCTCCAACAATAGTTTATTTCTGAAATTAGAATAAACAAAAACAAAAACAAAAACAAACACAAACTCAAACACAAACACAAAAGCGAAAACAAAAACAATAAACAAATAAACAAATAAAATATAAACAAACTCTTTATATAGATTTATTTGGTGTTACCGTTTGAAGGGTTTTACACTAGAAATTTTGGGGATCCTTCATAGCTTGCTGTTCCGTGTTGGAGACCGTACTTTGACCTTTAATGATTTACTTTTATAAATTGTGATTTGGATTAAGAAATGTCACATTGTAACTCATACCACATATTCTTATATGTATATACTTTCTTTAGAGCAAAGAAGAAAGGAGTCTAGCTTGAGTTTTAATTGGTATAAAACATGTTCAGAACACAGAAATGTACTGAGGGTAAAAAAATAAATTAATATAAATGTGCGATGTTAGGGCTTTATGTACTTCATCTTTCAATAAATTTGTAGAGATCGACTTAAAATCCGATTTGCTACTCATCTACATTAATAATGCATTTATAACTACTGACCAGCCATCCTCCACCATCATTTGTCATATCACAGTACACATCAAATGGTTTGAATCCTATTGGTGTTATACTGTAAATACCATTTGTTGTCATACCACTCTGTTGCCAGTCAACACAATCTCTCATTACGTCATCTGTATAAAAAGGAATTTTAAAAGTGTGACATAGGACATTATATACGAAAGCCTATAAGGCCCATAAAGACAATTAGAAAACTCTCGCATACTGATTACGAGATAACTATCGCGTTATTACGAGATAATTATAGCGTAATTACGAGATAACTATTATTACTATAAATAGCAGCAAAAATGTCCAACCAGGAAAGATCTACAAATAAGTCAAATTATTTCTAATAAAATAAGAATAGTAATCATTTCATTAATGATTGATTGCTTGATTGTTGGTTTATTAACAGTGGCAAATATTTATGTATGTATTCTCAGGATGAGAAAAAATTGATAATAAATATAAAAGATGGATCCTGTAAAAGGAGTCTTCCGCAAAAAAGGTCGAGGACATTTAGACTGCCACTTGATAATGAGGGTATATTGGATAGGGATAAAAATTGGTCACACCTTCTACACGAGGCACCAAATTGTATACTAGTATCCTGCACGGCCAAACGTACGCTTTTTTTTTTTATATTCACTGGTATATAGAACATATGCTTACAATACAATAGAAACCTTGTTAAAGAGGGCATTTAACATGAATATATTTTTCACACTTGGGTTTAAGTTCTCTTATTTTTTTTTTAGGATAAAACAAAAGTTTGGAAAATAATAACAATCAACTGTATGTAAATTTACATTATTTTCCTGTTCTAAGAAGTTTGAGCCTTTGAGTGAAATAAGTACACTCAGGTTAAATAAGAAATACGTATTTGCCATTATTTAGATGAAGTCAAATATAAATATTGTATGTGACGTGCATACGTGAAGTTTGATAATATTTTTTATGAGATAGAAAATGATGATTATATAACGGAAAAGTTCCAAAACGTTGTTAAGCCAAGGGGTGGAGTTGGGATATTGGGTTTTCAATTCCATGAAAATGCTCCTTTCGGCATGCGTCTCATACAGCCTCTGACAACCAAAGTCCAACTCCAACCTTCACGAGTGGTTTATTATCTGTTAACCTGGTGGAACTGTTTCAACTGACTGGAGAAGGGGCGCAGGCGATCCACTGGTGCCTCAAAACCAGATAGCCTTGGGCAGATAGGGCTCGTCAACCTTGGAGGGTAGCCCATCTAGGAGAAGGAAAACTTGACTCAAAACCTCCGTTGCCTTGCGTCCATACCCTTATGACAGGGAAAGGCTTCAGGAGACAACCTCGAGAAAAATCCAGATTAGGAATCTGCGACATCCTTCCTTCCTGTACTTCCAGGATCAGAACATTTGTTCAGAAGTTAAGGGCGAGGCACCTTTATTTCGTCTTGTAGAGTCAGGGGACGAACAATGAGAGCTACTGGTCGGAAAAACACCAAGCCAAAGTTGAAAGAACAACCAGTCATTAACATCATGCACTCGCATGCAGAAGGGGCATCTAACAAAAAAGATGAGCTGCAGCATTTTCTACATGAAAACAATGTTTACATCTGCTGTATTCAGGAAACACACTTGCAAGAAGGAAAACCTTTAAAATTTTAAAGTCAGAGGATACCAAGTTTTCAGCAGTGACAAAAAAGAAAGAAAGAAAGAAAGAAGGTGTTATGACTCTAGTAAGAAACAACATAAATGCCACAGCGATTAGAACATTTATTGAGGAAGCAGAATATCTTGAAAGCAAAGTCACCATCGGGCAAAGCTCTTACAATTTTGTCAACTTCTACTGTCCAAATGATAAAAAAAACTTTCCCTAGGTACCATACAGATATCAGACAGTAACTTTCTAATGGTAGGAGATTTTAACAGCCCATCTCATGGCTGGGGATACAACACAATAGATAAAAGAGGAGAAAACATAGAAGATTGGCAAGATGAACACCATATTATTCTTGTTAATGATCCAACCTTCTATTCTCGCCGATGGCACACTACAACTACACCAGACCTAGCTTACTGTACTGACGATATGCACCAGAATATCAGTATAAAGGTGTTTGACCAATAAGGGGGCAGTGACCATCGCCCAGTTATACTATTAATCAGAGGAACAAAAACACCTAGTAATGCTCAATTACTAAGATGGAATTACATGAAGAGAAAATTTGAAACAAGAGCCAATGAACTTACAAAGGACATAGTTACCGAAGGAAAGAACATCAACAATGTTGTCAAGATATTCAATGCAAGCATAGTTAGAGCGGCAAACGAAAGTATACCAAGGGGTGTGAGAAAGGACTACAAGCCATACTGGTCCAATGAAATTCAGGAAACACATGATGCACTCACAAGACCAAGAGAAGAGGCTGAATCAAACCCCAGCAAGGAGAATAACATCATACTCCAACAAAGCAAGGTAAAACATGTCAAAACAAAACTTGAATGCATGAGAAGAGGATGGAGAAAAAAAATCATCTCTGAATATGGAGAAGGATACAACAAAGCTGTGGAACTTTACAAAAGCTTTTAATTATGAGGGAAGTAAAGGCCAAAAGGATAAAACAACTAAATGATTGAAAGAAAAGCTGCTACAAATGCATTTGCAAAAGGTTATGAAGAAGTTAGCAATACCAACATTCCAACCTCACGAAAAAAAAAGATAAGAACAGAAATTAGAGAAAGACAGAAAACACCAGCACATGAGATCATGCAGACTGACATCACAATGTCTGAAATGAAACAATCAATAATGAAAGTGAAAGAGTGAAAAAACAATTCGCTTTTTGCAGCCAAAAAGGTTCAATTTTGTCAATTTTGACAACCAAAGTCCAACTCCAACCTTCACGAGTGGTTTATTATCTGTTAACCTGGTGGAACTGTTTCAACTGACTGGAGAAGGGGCGCAGGCGATCCACTGGTGCCTCAAAACCAGATAGCCTTGGGCAGATAGGGCTCGTCAACCTTGGAGGGTAGCCCATCTAGGAGAAGGAAAACTTGACTCAAAACCTCCGTTGCCTTGCGTCCATACCCTTATGACAGGGAAAGGCTTCAGGAGACAACCTCGAGAAAAATCCAGATTAGGAATCTGCGACATCCTTCCTTCCTGTACTTCCAGGATCAGAACATTTGTTCAGAAGTTAAGGGCGAGGCACCTTTATTTCGTCTTGTAGAGTCAGGGGACGAACAATGAGAGCTACTGGTCGGAAAAACACCAAGCCAAAGTTGAAAGAACAACCAGTCATTAACATCATGCACTCGCATGCAGAAGGGGCATCTAACAAAAAAGATGAGCTGCAGCATTTTCTACATGAAAACAATGTTTACATCTGCTGTATTCAGGAAACACACTTGCAAGAAGGAAAACCTTTAAAATTTTAAAGTCAGAGGATACCAAGTTTTCAGCAGTGACAAAAAAGAAAGAAAGAAAGAAAGAAGGTGTTATGACTCTAGTAAGAAACAACATAAATGCCACAGCGATTAGAACATTTATTGAGGAAGCAGAATATCTTGAAAGCAAAGTCACCATCGGGCAAAGCTCTTACAATTTTGTCAACTTCTACTGTCCAAATGATAAAAAAAACTTTCCCTAGGTACCATACAGATATCAGACAGTAACTTTCTAATGGTAGGAGATTTTAACAGCCCATCTCATGGCTGGGGATACAACACAATAGATAAAAGAGGAGAAAACATAGAAGATTGGCAAGATGAACACCATATTATTCTTGTTAATGATCCAACCTTCTATTCTCGCCGATGGCACACTACAACTACACCAGACCTAGCTTACTGTACTGACGATATGCACCAGAATATCAGTATAAAGGTGTTTGACCAATAAGGGGGCAGTGACCATCGCCCAGTTATACTATTAATCAGAGGAACAAAAACACCTAGTAATGCTCAATTACTAAGATGGAATTACATGAAGAGAAAATTTGAAACAAGAGCCAATGAACTTACAAAGGACATAGTTACCGAAGGAAAGAACATCAACAATGTTGTCAAGATATTCAATGCAAGCATAGTTAGAGCGGCAAACGAAAGTATACCAAGGGGTGTGAGAAAGGACTACAAGCCATACTGGTCCAATGAAATTCAGGAAACACATGATGCACTCACAAGACCAAGAGAAGAGGCTGAATCAAACCCCAGCAAGGAGAATAACATCATACTCCAACAAAGCAAGGTAAAACATGTCAAAACAAAACTTGAATGCATGAGAAGAGGATGGAGAAAAAAAATCATCTCTGAATATGGAGAAGGATACAACAAAGCTGTGGAACTTTACAAAAGCTTTTAATTATGAGGGAAGTAAAGGCCAAAAGGATAAAACAACTAAATGATTGAAAGAAAAGCTGCTACAAATGCATTTGCAAAAGGTTATGAAGAAGTTAGCAATACCAACATTCCAACCTCACGAAAAAAAAAGATAAGAACAGAAATTAGAGAAAGACAGAAAACACCAGCACATGAGATCATGCAGACTGACATCACAATGTCTGAAATGAAACAATCAATAATGAAAGTGAAAGAGTGAAAAAACAATTCGCTTTTTGCAGCCAAAAAGGTTCAATTTTGTCAAATTACGCTAAGAAACATTATTCACTTGCAAGTGAATGAGTCTACCTCCAAATCCGTGTTCATGTGAACTTCAATTTAACCCCTAGCTAGAGATTGACAACGCATGCATTGTACGTGTACTGGTTATTTAAAGAAAAAGAATGTCAACAATGAAAGTGAAACTACGGTAAATAATTTGATTACTAATTCGAGGCACCTAAAATCATTCTTATACGGTTAAAAACAATGAGAAACATCTATGTTTAATCTATTAAAAAATCAAACAGACCTATATAAAATCCAATTGCATGTGTTGGTTTAATCTATTCATATCATTATTTATGTTTATATCGCTTATATGGTTATCTGAGGTCAAATCGATAGTTAATTAGATGGCGTCTGAAGTAAAATACACACGAAATTAACCTTTATATTATCTACCCCATGCTCTGTAAACTGTTTATTTAAGACTTTTGATAGTTTGGATAAATGTTTTACATTGTTATAAATCAAATATGAGAATTTGAGTCATATCATTGACCATGAAGTTGACAGCTAGTGCCCCTTTAATACTTTGCTGGACATATTCAATCTTAGCTGGAGACAAGGTCAAGGACTTTGTACTTTATAAATATTTTGATTTGAGCGTCACTGATGAGTCTTATGTAGACGAAACGCGCGTCTGGCGTTCTAAATTATAATCCTGGTACCTTTGATAACTATCAAGTCCCACAATGCTGGAAGGAAGCAATAATGATGCCAATACTGAAGAAAGGAAAGAACAAGTCAAAATCCTCAAGTTATCGTACAAGCAGCTGTTGTAAATTGTTGGAGCGCATAATAAACAAGCGCATGCACATGTATTTAGAATCAGAGAACATTATTGGACACGATCAAGCTGGTTTTAGGCAATGCAAAAGCACAGAAGACCAGACTACACATTTATCGCAGGTAGTATAAGAAGCCTTCCAATCAAAGAAAGTAACATTGGCTGTCTTTGTATATCTTCAAAGAGCATTTGATAAGGTATGGATAGATGGAGAATGGAATGCATAGATATAGCATAAGTGGAAGAATGTACAAATGGACCAAATGTAACTTGTACAGTAGAAGAGCAAGAGTGCTGGTAGATGGGCAATGTGGATAGAAAATACTCTTAAAACAAGGGGTCCCACAAGGAGGAGTATCGCCATCAACTCTATTCATACTCTTTATGAACTACATAGTACCAGAGCTACCAAAAGGGGAACAATCAGCACCTTATGCAGACGATCTTGTTTTATGTTGCTCAGATGAGTATGCATCTACAGCTAAATACAGAATACAAACAGCCTTAGATATGATAGTCACATGGGCTAAGCAGTGGTATGTTACCACTTAAAATGGAAGACCAACAAACATACCTTGGGGTAACTTTTGACAAAAGAATGAGGTGGAAGCAACATATAACATCAACTGAAGCTATGGCTAGGAGAAAATTGAACATCATGAGGAGACTTGCAGGAACAAAATGGGGTGCAAATGAAAAAATCTTGAAATCTGTCTACCAAAGAAATGTACGACCACACTTTGAATACGGATCTAGCACATGGATGACTGAAGCCAAGTCTCATCATCAGACTTTAGACAAAGTTCAGATTCAGGCACTACGTATCATCAAGGGTGCTATAAATCAACACCAATATAAAGTATGGAGGATATTACAAACATACCACCATTAGGTAGGAGCAGGGAGTGCAAAGCCATGATACAGGCCACCAAATATCAGTGTTCACAAGACCACCCAATAAATACTAGACTGAAACAACTCTCATCAGGCAGATTCCAAAGATCCAGCTTTACATTAGAGACAAAAGCATTACAAAGAAAACAACCTAAATATATAAAACCCATAGCTTTCACACGGGATAATGACCTGTGTGAAGATAAACTTTGAAATGTCACCATCCAGACCTCAGTTCCGCTCATTACCACCAAATATGAACAGACTAGCAATGTAAATAAAACACTGACAATGAGCATGCTTGAAGATGAAGAAGAGTACCCTTCAGAAACCTGGGTTAGAGTATACACAGATAGGTCTGCTACAAGTGCATCAACAAAAGGAGGGGCCGGTATATACATTAAGTACCCAAATGGAGATCAACAATCTGAGGCAATACCAACAGGCCTACATTGTTCAAACTACAAAGCTGAAGAACAAGCCCTTACTCATGCTGCACACTCCATAAAAAAAATCGATAATACAACTCCTGTAGTATTCCTGACTGATGCCCTCTATGTGCAACAAGCTTTGAAGAACGACAAACTACCTCAACTCCTACAAGCTTTATACAACATCAAAAGTCTGACAACAGTAATTCAGTGGATCCATTCACACTGTGGAGTTTGGGGTAATGAACAAGCTGATAAGTTAGCAAAGAATGGTGCTGAACAACAGGAAGAAAATCCAGCCTGTATCACTGAGATGAAGACTATTATCAAATCTCTGTTCAACACTCCACAGCAACAAGACAGTTACCATCAGCTCACAAGATCTGAACAAACCATCATATTCAGACTGAGGACAGGACACAACAGACTTAACCAACATCTACACAAAATCATGAAAGTCGTCCCATCTCCAATGTGTACTTGTGGAGAAGCAGAGCAGGATACGGCACACCTCTTACAGTCATGCAAGATCCATCAGGAATTCAGAGAGAAGATATGGCACTCAGAAACAACAATCAAAGAGAAACTATACGGATCAGTGGATGCCCTACAGAAGATCACTAGATTTGCTGAGGAGATTGGTATTCCAGTGTAAGGCGACCGATAGGAAAAAGAAGACGAACGGACTTGCATACTGAAATCCATTTAACTGCACCCTTCCTAACTACATGTATCACAAGTATGGAATACAAATCTAAAAATGTTAAATGTATCAATAGAGTACGCGTATATCATATATGTAACATACTGTTTGAAGTTTTGTTCTTTATGTCTGCTAGCAGCTTAACTATTTCTTCTTTGGAATCCTTCATTGATAGTAAAGCTGAAAATAAGTGATTATGCATACTTAATTTTAACGCTCTTTAGACATTTGAGGCATAGTAATAAAACCAAAATGATAAAAACAATTTAAAGCAAGCATTACTGCATACATTTATAATCAATAATTGAAAACAAAATATTGTAAGAGTGGCACTAGCTACAATAAACAAGATAGGTTATATAAAAAATCTAAAGTATGATTTAAGGGAAATAGTGAAATAATAATTCACTTTTAGCAGTCAGTATGTTTTAATTTTGTTAAAGCTCAGAAACATTGATGATTAGTATTCCCTTGCAAGTCAATAATTCGACCTCCTTGAACCCGTATTCATTCGAACTTCAATTTAACCTCTAAGATAGAGATGGAAAATGCACGAATCGTGCGTGTTCGGTTGTTCAAAGGAAAAGAATGTGAAACAAAGGTGAATCATTTAATTGACCGATTCGATCTTCAGAAATCATTCTTATACAATTAAAAACGACGATTAACATATATTTTTAATCTATAATATAAAATTAAACAGACCTAGAAAAAAGAACGAAACGCAGCTACATAAAATCGAGCCTATGTCCTGTAAATTGTTTATTTAAGACTTTTTATATTTTAGATATAAATATTTTACATATGTACCCATATTTTGAATATTTTATTTATTGTGTTTGTTTATTTAACGCATCAATGTAAATATAACGGAATTTGATGAGACTGTCATTAAAGTGAGAGGGTAAGCGCTATAGAACCAGGTTTAATCCATCATTTTCTACATTTGAAAATGACTGTACCCAGTCAGGAATATGACAGTTTTTGTCCATTCGTTTTTGATGCGTTTTGTTATTTGATTTTGCCATGTGATTATGGATTTTCCGCATCGATTTTCCACTAAGTTCAGTATTTTTGTGATTTTACTTTTTACATGGTTATAAATCAAATATGAGAATTTAAGTCAAATCGGTGAACACGAATTTGACAGTTAGTGACCTTTTAAATCATAAACCTGTGACATATTTTGCAAGAAACTTGAAGAGTAATGTGTGTGCTTCAAACATTGCTTTGCAGTGGACAGAAATTTAAAATCCACAATATTTCATACAAATTCGAAAATTAGCCTTAAACAACAATTTTTAGAGTTATGCACAATGGGGAAAAATGTATGGAAACTAACATTATTGATTCAATTGTTGGCGATCTTTAAAAATATGCTACTGTTTTTGAAAGATATGTATTTAAAATATTTTGTTTTAGTTAATGCCATTTGGCAGATAAAGTGGAGATATCTTTTTTACTTGTGATACGGTAAGGGTTTATTCATTTCTAATAGTTGCTTACTTTTATGTCATTTGGTGTCTGGAGGAAAGTGTTTTCACTTGCAATTATACAGCATCTTCTATTTTACATAGATATATAGGAAGATGTGATGTGAGTTCCAATGAGACAACTCTTCATCCAAATAACAATTTATAAAAGTAAACCATAACGTTCATATGTGTTTACCTTTTTCGCTCTCATTTTTGAATTTGTGGAGCAAAGCAATTAGTTCAGCATGATCTTCTTTTGAGTATAAAATATAATTATCTGAAAAATAAAATTTTATTTAGTTCCTTAAGAATGAATCTGCATGAAATGTTAGGGTGTTGAATACCTACGTATTTCCGTTTCTTTTTATTTGCTAACCAAGTACATTTTTGTAGACTACCAGATTCTAATCGTCAACAATCCCTTGGTGTATTGCGTCTATTGATATACTTTGTTTGGTAATATTTTCATCTGTTCACAATTAATATATGTGTTCCTGACCTAGGAGAATTAACTGAAGTAATCTATCTTCTTATACATAGCTCTGATTCGTTGTCATATTCTCTTTACCTTTGGTCTTTTGTTTTATTTTATTAGCTCTTCAATATTTGTATTAGGTATTTGAATTTAAGTTATAACTGCCTCAAATGGATGCACTCACCGACTCTGTTATATATATTTTTCGACTACAATAGGACAAATACAATTATTAATAAAAACTTAAGTCGAAGTTTAATATAAAGTGCTTGTTTTTATTTTTTGTATTTCCCTATTTTGTGCCCTTTTGTGCTACTAGTCATAAAAAGAAACCACACTTTCATCATTTCGTTTTATTTATGTTCATCAGTAACGCTGTCAATTCCAAAATTATGAAAGCCATGGATGCATTACTAAAGGCTCTAAAGAGTCATATAGCTCAACTAGGTGTATGTTTATGTACATCTTCAAAAATGGAAGCTCTCCAACATTATGGACTAGAATAAAGTACATGATCGTGTATTGCTGATCATCTTTTCTGTTTACATTTTCTCTGTATTTTCAATAGTTTTGCCCAAAACACAAAAAACGGTAAAACAAATTAATCATTTAAATCTTTATTCAGGGGTAAACATTCCTAAATGGGATCATAAGACGATTTGAATCATTTATCCGCTGAAGCTTTTGGATTACCACACTTTCATTTTTATAAATTTTCTGTTTACAAAACTTTGAATTTTTCGAAAAACTAAGGATTTTCTACCCCAGGAGTAGATTACCTTAGTCGTATTTGGCACAACTTTTTGGAATTTTGGATCCTCAATGCTCTTCAACTTTGTATTTATTTGGCTTTTTAACTATTTTGATCTGAGCGTCACTGATGAGTCTTATGTAGACGAAACGCGCGTTTGGCGTATAAAATTATAATCCTGGTACTTTTGATAACTATTTGCTACATCGATTTTCCTCTATATATTTTAATTTTCAAGATGGGAGGCAAAACATGAAACCAAATTGTAAAATTCGTCATTTAAGGTCAATAACTATTAAAAGTCAGTGATCAAAACTTGACATCCCACATTGGAGACGAGCTAGAAACCGAAAGACCATCGAACTTAGATAGTTATTTATAGATATAGGTACCACGAGACCATCGAACTAAGATAAATATATATCAAATGCGCAGTATCAAGTTTATAACAAAATATGCTAATGTGTCATAAATATTTGTGTCATTTACAGAACATATGTATCTAGACATATTCTTATTAATTACTAAACTTCGTATAAGTGACCATGCATGGTCTTGAAATAGAAAATAATCGTTATAATAAAATTCTTCGAGAACAAAGACTGGGTAAAACCTGCAAAGTCATCGAAGATGAATTTCATTTCATTTTTTATTGCAGGATGAACGAAAATATCAGACAAAATTTATATAATGATAAACAATTAGATGATAAACGTTTTATTCATTTTCCTGATGATCAAAAATTATTTTATATATCCATCTTCATTAAAAGGTTATTAGAATTGAGGACAGAGATCGTATTGTAACATGGATATTGAATATCGTATTATTATAAATTTATCACTTATGGTTTTATGTCTATTGATTTAACTTTCGTATACATTATTTTGTTTTTTATGTTGTTGTTTGTTTACAATTGTATTGCCACAAACATTGTGGCAATAAAAGTTTAAACATAGCTGTTTAATGACAATTAATAAAATTATTAAATATATAATTAGTATACAATTTTGTTTTATAGATCAACTTCATTACCTTTACTTATCGTTGTATTTCCATCAATTGTTTCACTTTGTTGACGTTGTGCTGCATTCATTGATCCAACTGCAAAAAAATCGAAACGTTATTATATTACAGACATGTACAAGTCGTAAACAGTCATATTTTCTTGACCAATAAAAGGTAATGACACCTATTTCAAAATTAAACAAAATGGGAGCACAATCAAAAAAGTTTTCTAAATTTCTCTGGATTTATTTCACAACAGGTACATTTTTAAAATAATATCTTCCAACCCGGCTTTCATATAAATTTGAGTTTCACAGCCCGACAATTGAAATCTCCATCATGCTGAACCAATTGATATCTTGAAATAAATGTAATGTAGTTGTCTGAGTATTTCATAACGTCATTCTATCTCTATCGCCCCTCGGATATAATTAAATCGATCATGTGACTTTTGTTTACATATATGGATCAACAAGTGGTTGAAAAAATTTAGTTCTTCCGTATTATAATTAAACTCTGCTTTTTTTTTAAGTATTCTCTTGCACAACGATTTAATTAGTTGTGAATAAGTTTTAAAAAAACCTTATAATTCATGTCAAGAAAACGGCAAAAATTGAACCATGGATTCAATAACAAAAGCGTTGCTTTTAGTAGAGTATCATAAATAGAGTAGATAGAAATATGAAAAAATTCTCACCATTTGTCTGAACGTTTCCTTGTGCATTGTTCTTTCCCAGAGAGAAGAAAAGATAACTTATTCCAACAGTTACAAAACATCCAACAATCAAACCACCAGCAGTGTATATAAATGTTCTATTACGAACCCAGAATGTACGTTTCTGACTTTCAATGAGATGTTCGTCCATACCCAAATTATCCATTATATCTATTTCAGTATACGCTGGTCTACTATTTACTTCAGAATCAGGTTAAAACATAGGTGGTGAGGTGACGTGTATATACTTTAAAACTCACACGTTACTTTTCTCCAGATGGTACTTAAATTACATTTGAACGTGGTTTGTTAAGAGTACCAAGTAAGGATTTATAAAATGACATCCCGTAATAATACACATTCAAGCAGTTACATCCGACGATGATAATCTTTAAGCGCTTTGGTTAATACACTGGGTCAAATTCGTTTATTTACATTAATAAGACGATGGACTTTAAGTCGTTCTTAAAACTGATCACAAACACATGAATGTGATGAATAACATTATATCATATATGTAAATGACAGCAGCCCATTGAACCACTAAACACAAGTGTTATCTTGTTAGATGCTTTTAACAAACAGTTGACAATTTTCTATTCACAACTGATTTCGAAGAGGGGCCGGTTAACACCAGTATTTGTGCACTAACGTTTTCCCGACAAACAATTCAAAGAAGTCACCACTTTGTTATAACATGGTGCAGTAATTGCCACTGTGACAACATCGCAACATTACATCAATACAACAAAGCTATTTTATTGACTCCAATGTACATTGTACAACTAAAACACAGCCATTGATGAGGTTTCTGAACTTGTAATAGAACTGGATTACACCAGTGAATGGACACTTACCCGAAAAAAAACCCATTAAAAGTAAATTAACCATTTAAAACATCATGATTTAGTAGTTTACCGTTGTGATAACATGGTAAATTACATAAATACAACGTCAAAGGTAACTAAAAAAAACACGTCCAGACGTCCATCTAAACAACGTTGTCACAACTGTTCATTCAAAACGTCAACTAGAAACACTATTTAAAAGATATAAATAAATTTAGCATGTCTCTTTTAAACAGGAGAGCATCACCAATAAACACCACCAGTAATTTTTTTTCGGATTTCGTAGAGAGGCCAGATAACACCAGTATTTGTGTAAAATCCCGACTACATCGCAAGATGAGGTATGATGTCAATGTCACATCTCTCAAAAAGACACAAAAAGACACAGAAATTAACAACAACTTGTCACCGTACGGCTTCCAGCATGTCTTTTTAAAACAGGAAAGCATCATTATACAACTAAAAAGTAAAGGAACAAAAATACCGAACTCCGGTGAAAATTTCAAATGAAAAGTCCTTTACTAAATGGCAATATCAAAAGCTGATACGCAACAAACGAATGGATAACATGTGTCATAATTTTGACTTGATACAGACATTGTCTTATGTAGAAAATAAGGGTTTAAATCTAGTGTTATTACTAGCTTAACCACTTATATGAGAGTTGCATAAAATTCCGTTATATTGACAACGATGTGTGAACAAACAAACAGACATAATAGTTGAAATTGTCCAAAATAGTGGCACAGCAGTCACTATTTTGTTACAATGTTAATCACTTTAATATAAACAAATATGTCATCAAAGAAAAACAAAAACGCATATAGACAAAGCACATTAAAACAAAAGAAAACACAAAAATTACCCGTCTGATTTGTTAGCGGGACCGGATTACACCAATATGTTTGCACTAGCCCGACCAAAATCTCAATGTAGTTAACACTTTATAACACTATTGTGAAGTAGTTAACCGTTGTGACAAAATCGCAAAATTTAAGAAATATAACGTTATTTGGTGGACTCCAGGAGATATCCAGACGACCGACCAAACACCTTTGTCGCAACGCAAATATTTAAGCTACTATATACGAATCAAGAATTTTATTGTACATTTGTGACTATCATTTATTTTTTCTAAGGATGCTTCTTTTGTGGGAATACCTCCTTCAGAGTCATCATTCAGACAACACACTCTTCGAGTTTCACTCTAAGCGAAAATCTTGATGAAGGCTATATTCGTCTAACCACCATCTAGATGATGGAAAATGGGAAATAGCTTCATAGTATACCAGTATACTTTAAAGGTCCACTGTCCTCTGATATATCACAGGATCCTCTTTGTACATGCAAGGCAACCATATTCGTAAAATCTTGAAGATGCTACGAATATAATGTGGCGTGACCAAACATCTTTTGTTGTCAGTGAAGTGGTAATTGTAGAAATCAGCTTACTCAAAAGGCTGTTTTAGTTGATTTATACGATTAGGATGATGATTTAACTACCGGTGATAAATCTCAATTCCTAAAATTTTATTGGGTTTATTTTTGCTGTGGCCGCCGACTTTACTTGGATTCGGAGTAGATTTTTCTTTCTCTTAAAAAAAATTACAGCAGTCTCCGAACTTGACTAGGGTGATGCACTTTCATATTAACTGGAAATATTTGTGTATTGAATATTTCAGAAGTATTTCATACCAAGCAATTCTTTCTTGGTGATCAGTAACCGTTTCAAATGAAATAGCATATTGCGAATCGTGATAACTTGTTATTAACATATACATCGGGCTTTAAAAGTCCGTTTTATATTCCATTGTAAGTGTTGATTTATAAAAGGGGGACATTTGCAATGTGTCATTGCCCTTCCATCAATTGCCTTGTTCAAATAAAAAAATATATCTTAATATACTATCGTGTTCATGCTAATGTATCATATGTGCATCAAGAATATTTTTTATAGAAACAACATTATTTATGGTCGATATAACCAATAATGAATTTCATCACCTTTTCCTTGAATCACGGATCGGGTGCTAACTTTACAGTTCTTATTTCTCCTATGTTTATAATGCATGTTAAGAAAAAGAATTTCTTTATTTTTTGTCAATTATTATTGCACAGCTGAATAAGTAATATATATATTTTTGTCGATAATTGCCGTGAATATTTTTTTTCTTAATTTCTTGTTGAAAGCATTACTAGACTCTAACACTCAGTCATAACCATGACAAGCTGAATGTGTGCAACATATCCAGAGCATGATTCCATAGAGTTGTGTGCTCATTTATCAAGCGGGATCACTGACACATTGTCAAAATTGTCCAAAATAATGCGATTTTTTAAAACCAACTTCTTACCTTTGACCACAGTTTCTCAAATCGGCACTCTTTTGGCAGTCTACGAGATGCTTATATCAAACGGCATAGTATTTATCTACAAAATTAGACCAAAATAAGCCGTGAGTTGTTCCCGTTCATTTTTTTTGGTGATTTTAATGGCTTTTCACCTTACAATGAAACATTAATATTTTCTAATCTGTAGTGAAAGAAGGAAAATAAGAACTTCGTTTGATAATATAAATTTCAATGATCTATTTCTTTATTTGCATCTTTCTTTCGCTACTGAGAACTGGACAAATACTGTCCCGAATCCTTTTGTTCAGTGTTTTTTTTTTACTTCCAACTTTACCTACAGTACTTAAATTATTTGTATTAGCATTAAAATTAAAAGAAATAAACAGTTAAAAGTCTTTTACTCTCATACTACAAAAGTACGTTTTCTAGTGGGCAGTGGTAAAATTAGTCGGAATATGTTACTGTATACCGTTTAGTATACCATTCAATCATTTCTGCATGTGATATTGCAAGATTCAGAGGGATTCGTTTAACTTTAATCTGAAGTAACAAACATTAATACATTAATTCATCTTTTACGAACAAAATATACATCTATTATTACTTTTAATAGCTTTAAAAGGGAATTCAAATTAGGAGAGATGTTTTTAAAAAATAACAAAAGAAAGCCGCCTAGAAATTATATAAAACTGTCAGTACTATAATTAATTAATCACACAAATGAGAAAACAAAAGGTAAAAGAATACCACAGAATTGTGTTGCATGCATATTAACACCGAAACTATTCATTACCTGCGAAAACAAATGTCTTCAAAAGAATGCTTTTATTTCATGTCTAGATAAGTTTTGCCTTACGTCTAACAGCGACCTATAACAAAAAGAGATATTTCGTGACATCAAAGTTGCCCTTGTAATATATGTTGGACTAATTAAAAAAAAAGAATCACAACAGCACAAAAAACATTTAGATTATAAATTAATATACTTTGAAGAATCTTTAGTTTGATTTGTAACAATATATCATTTGTATCAAAATTATGAAGTTCCGGATGCATGTCTTCAACATTGTGCTTTTAACTCACGTCTAATCATTCAATCAAGAATCTAACCAAGCTGATAAGGTAACATACAAATAGACACATACTGCATTAAAGTCTCACCTGATGCACATTGATATAAAACATTGACATGTAGAAAAGGTAAACAACATTGTATACTTAAGCCACTCTAAAAAGATGTTACGAGAGACTGATATTGTATTTTTATTTCATGTTTTGTTAAAGTACCGATCAAGGTTTGACGAGTACAGTGTTGAGATATTGGAAATCCATACATACCCTCAAAGTGTTATCCATGAAGATAAATGGTCGGAGCCATATATATTAGAAGTCCTTTATTCTCCCTTAGTACAAATTTTGAATAGTTTTGAAAACGTGCGTCTGGCCAAAATACAAAATTTCAAGCCTGGTGTCTGACTGGTTTATTTACAACCACTGTGTTGATGCCACTGCTGCTGGCGTTTTATTTCCCGTGGGTATCACCAGTCCAGTAGTCAGCATTTGTGTGTTGACATAAATTATCTTTGATATGCTCCTAATTATAAATAAACTGTTTAAAAAACAGTGAGAAATACTAAGGCCTTTTTTACCTCAGAATTACCTAAGTTGTATTTAGCAAAACTTTTAGGAATCGTTGGTCCTCAATTCAATGCTCTTTAACTTCGTATTAATTGGCCTTTAAAAAAACAATATTCGAGTGTCACTGATGAGTCTTTGAAGTCGAAACGCGCCAAAATACAAAATTTCATGGCTGGTGATAATTGAAAAATAAAATAACATTGTCCAAGAATGGATGAAAAACAATAATATGTCATAAGAAATGCAAGATTATGCCAGAAATAAAGCGTCCGAAAGTGTCAATGACTTTAAGTGCGAAATAAACCATCCTTTCAACAGATTTATAGTAAAATTATTTGCCTCAAACACTCATAACATCTGTTTTTGATGTTTCGTTTTTATTTTTTGTGGTTTGGACATTGGCGTTTACCTAAAATATCTTTTACATTCTTCTTGTGTGTATATGAATAAAGAGAAACGCTAGATTAAATTCAATGATGCATTAACTCATAACACAATAAAAGAAAACAATTGTGAGAAGGTAGTGTCATGCAATGTTTCTAGTTTTTAGTTTGATGATGTTTTGTTAATGGAAATAATCAAATCAAATCAAATCAAACTTTTATTGCCATATAAACCCACTTATAAGATTTGTGAACAAAACACCATTAACATAATGACAAGAAAAAAGCATATTTAATCTTATTAAACAAACTAATGAAAATAGTTCCAAATTTAATTATGAGTCACCTATCCTTAGTGCCAATGTCTTTTTATATAAAGGAACCTATGCTTTCTACCTGTTTTTGTTTTGATGGACAAAGAATATTTATCAATTTTTCTATTTCATTGGGCTATTAAAATTTTCTATACTTTTAGTCTTTGTTAATTTTTCAATAAAAACTGGTCTAAAAAGTAAAATCACAAAAATACTGAACTCAGAGGAAAATCAATTTGGAAAGTCCATAATCACATGGCAAAATCAAAAAACAAAACGCATCAAAAACGAATGGACAAGAACTGTCATATTCCTGACTTGGTACAGGCATTTTCTAATGGTAGTGTTTTTCCTGCAAAACAAAAGAAAATGTTTTTCATCCTCAAGTGTATTGCAGGACTGACACGACCGGTTTTCACTGAAATTTTTTAGGTGTCTCCCTTTTTCTATTGATAACTTATGATCCCTTAGTCTTAATTTAGTGATATAACCTCTATTTTCAAATATATTAGAATTCAGATATGTTTCTATTGTATAACTTTGTTGATAATATTGAGCGTGCCAATGTTCTAAACACAATTTAATTATGCCTCGTTTATCACTATTCAGTTATATATATTTTCCTTGCAAGTTCATAGGACATTTACCTGCGATTTTATTAAAAGTACAGGTTTTGTGCTATTATCTTAATTAAACATCGCATTTTAGCGATATTTGTCTGTGAATTTCAGTAATTTTTGGAAAATGTGACCAAATGAAAAAAATAATCTTTAGTTGTTCGATTATACATAATAAAAGTGATATAACTGTAACTTATTTATAGAAATCACATGGGCAAAAGAAAAATACTGAGTTCCGGGAACTGACTCTTATTTATTCTTGTTGCGCAGTTAATATTGTTTTAATATATCAATGTGTAATAGTATGTGATGTAAGTAGGTAAATAAGTGTTTCAAGGTCAGATTAATCTTGCAATTTTATTTTTTTCTAAAATATGGAGCTGAAAATAGAATTAATGAAATGACTATATTAGTAACCCGAATTTAGTTTCATCGGTCAAAAAACTATTAACCCTATTTGAAAAAGATTACTATATTTGCATTAGGTGAACAAAGATCCTACAGTTTTCAATTTATTTTTATTATCAACAATATACAAAGTATTATGTTATTATACCCCAGTATGTTTTTTTTTTATACAGAAGAATAACAAAATTGTGGTATTTGATTTCACAGACTTCAATAGTTGTATAAACAAATTTACAGTACTTTTTTATGCTCAGTTTTCATTGGGCAATCATAACGTTATTGATTATTCTGCATATTATTATAAATACAAGCATTACGTTTGGCTTCAGTAATTCTTGTTTTCATACGATTCATCGTTCCCTATTATTATTTTTTCTTTTTTGGATGATGATGTTCCTTTGACTCCTTCTTACTGTGTTTATATATCACAATTCGATCGTTATGCCCGTGCATGTTGTGACATTTTGGATTTGAATAAATGAAATCTTTTTATTACTGGTGAATTATTATGTCAGACAGCCCAACAATGTTTGATGTGTAAATTTGCTTTCGCAAACCCTCGCCGGGATTCGAACTCATTGTACTGAGATATCGTGGCACCAAATCGCCTTGCGCTATGCCCATTACTGTTATATAAATATATCTATTCTTGACTCTACAAATCTGTTAATACATGTATATTGGCATTGTACAAGGTCATGGTTTTCTCTGACTCTTCATACGAATGTTGGATACGATTAATTGATAATTTAAAGTCTTGGATGCATAGTTTTTATTTGTTGTCAGTAACTGCGAGTACTCTCAGTCTGCTCTGGTCGATCAGTTGAAAACACATTAGTAGTACATCTTGTCAGTGTAGAATGACCAAACACAAAGTATACACATTACTGTTATATAAATATATCTATTCTTGATAAAGATGATGTATAATATTTGGGTATCTTCAATGTTTGTCTTGCAGTTGGATGAATTTTTAAATCCTATTAAGGAACAATAGTTATCAAAGGTACCAGGATTTAATTTAATACGTCAGACGAGCGTTTCGTCTACATAAGTCTGATCAGTGACGCTCAATATAACTATAAAGCCAAAGAAGTACAAAGTTGAAGATCATTGAGGATCCAAAATTCAAAAACGTTGTGCCAAATACGGCTTAGGTAATCTATACTGGGATAAGAAAATCCTTATGTTTTTTTTGAAAAATTCAAAGTTTTGAAGACAGGAAATTTATTAAAATGACCACATAATTGATATGCATGTCAACACTGACGTGCCGACTACTTGGCTGTTGATACCCTCCGAGACGAAACGTCCACCAGAAGTCACATCGATCCAGCGGTGTAAATAGTTATCAAATTACCCTTAGTTTTTCGAAAAGAGTACTCTGTTGAAATCGTCAAAATTTGTGTCACCTTACAGGACAAATATGATGAAAAAAAGAGATCTCATATTGTGCTGCCATCAAATCAGAACGGAAATAACTTGGCAAGAACTCGTCATCGTTCATAGTTGACCCAAGTTGAGGTCCAATGATGATATACATGATATGCTTTTCGAGCTGAATATGTGACTATGACACTATAAGAAAGTCAACCGGTATATAGTTTCAAAAATATAGAAAAATCGTTTATGAAGGTATAAAGCAGTTTTCATATGAAGCAATGTATGTCTCCTTCTACAGTGCATACTTCAAACTATTAAACCTCTATTTAAGAGTTTGTTTATACAGCTGATTAGTTTAACCAAATTTATTTAAACATAGCCGCAACTGAACCAATTATTTGCCTAAACAATCAGATAGTTCAGTTCCTGTTACATGTATCATAGAAAAGGAGACAGAAGTTCAGGATGCATGTAAATCTAATACCAACTATAATAACTACAGAAAAACTGTGTACCAAACTTGATTGCATAAATGAAGATACTGTTAGTGATCTGTGTGACCTATGCAGTCGTGTCGATAGAATTAGAAGGTGAAGGCAACAGAGTGGTGAGGTTTTGGAAAATAAAGTAAAATGGTAATAATGAGTAACCAGATTCTCAGGCAGATGAATTTTCACGAAATATCTATGTCAATTATGATCATTATGTTTCGTTCATGTAATCTTTAGATAGTGATAATTATATATTTTCGTTTAATATTCATATCTGACTGATTGTTTCCTTTAACAGAAACAAACCAAGGGGTGAAACATTTTTGTAGACCGAACGACATTTTGTAATATTCACTGACATTAAAATTACAAAAACTCATCAGAGTACAAAGTTTGTGCCAAGGGATCATTTTAATACAGAGTTTTGGTTTCTAGAAACAGTTGATAACTCTTTTGGTGCATAAGGTTTATTATTGAATAAATTTTGGGGAAAAAAGAGGGACGAAAGATACCAAAGGGACAGTCAAACTCATAAATCGAAAACAAACTGATAACGCCATGGCTAAAAAGGAAAAAGACAAACAGACAAACAATAGTACGCATGACACAACATAGAAAACCAAAGAATAAACAACACGAACCCCACCACAAACTAGGGGTAATCTCAGGTGCTCCGAAAGGGTAAGCAGATCCTGCTCCACATATGGCATCCGTAACACTAGCAGGTTTAAAATTAGATAGATCAAAAACAGAGGGCATTTGGTAAGGGAAATTAAAACATTGTAAAGATAAGTTTGAAAATATAACACGGAATAAAGGACCAATAAAAAGTCTAGGAGTTTATTTTGGAACAAATCGAGCTGAATGTGATAAGCTGAATACTGAAAAAAATAATACAGAAATGTGACAAATTAATAAGTAATTGGAAAAAAAGAAATCTTACAATGATAGGTAAAATAACAGTTGTAAAATCTCTTCTTATACCAAACCTTATATATTTAGCTTCTATCACAAACCTACCACATGAATTCATTCAACAGTTTAAAACTCTTATCTACAATTTTATATAGGATGGTCAACAAGAAAAAGTCAAACAAACCACACTAAGAAAAAATACTACTGATGGAGGAATTACGATGACAGATATACACAATTATATAACTGCACTACAAATAGCATGGATCAAAAGACTTTCTGTAGATGATTTTGCTAACTGGAAAGTAATTCCGACATTTTACTTTAATACATTTGGTGCTACTTTCATGCTTCTTTATATGAATTCAGACATTTACTCTATACAAAACCTACATAAAACTTTACCTAAATTCTACTTAGAAATTGAAAAGTCTTGGTTTAAAATACAAAATTTAATTAATACGAAACTCAATAAGAATTTTAAAAACATTAGACAACAAATCTTATGGGGAAACAAACTGATAAAATTACAAGGAAAGTGTTTAGTTTTTACAAAATGGATAAAAGAAGGTATTATATATGTTAATGATATAATTGACCAAAATGGTAATATCTCTCAAGAAATAATATCTAATAAAATATCGTCAAAATCCAATTCAAAACTTAAATATGCTATACCAAATGAATGGCTCAAGGTACTAAAATCAGAAAAATCAATAAAATCGAAAGTAAAAAATAAACTTAACCTTTGCATTAATACAAAAGAACAAAAAATAATAAGTTTACAAGTAATGGAAACAAAACAGATATACACACACGTTAATAGTGGAAATGAAGATACGCCTTCAGGTTTCTTTAAATGGAAACGTGTACTTAATTTAGAATCTTTAATCCCAATTAAATCAATGCCAAACTTTGTATTTACTTATTCAAAAGATAACAGATTAAAAATATTTAAATGGAAATTGCTGCATCATATCCTTCCTTGTAAATAAACTCATCATAGATACCAGAACTAAATTTTATATATACGCCAGACGCGCGTTTCGTCTACAAAAGACTCATCAGTGAGGCTCGAATCCAAAAAAAGTTAAAAACAAACAAAAAACAAACAAAAAAACCAAACAAACAAAAAAAAACCCTGCTTTTTAATGGAAGATTAAAGAAGACAGTGACTTATGTAATGTAACAGAAGATTTAAAAAAAAATCTAGAATGTCAATACTTAAAAACTTTTTGGGAAAAGATCAAAATACTATTAAATAAAGTTAAAATTTGTCATCATATCCTAAACTACAGAAATCTCATAATAGGATATAAAATCTGTGATATCAATTATTTAAGAAATTATTCATGGAGGCTTGAATATATATCGTTATTTTACCACGGGTTGGCCCTTTATGACAAATATTTTACCCTGAGCGATAGCGAGGGGTAAAATATCGGCATAAAGGGACAACCCGTGGTAAAATCTAGATATATTCAAGCCCCCATGAATTATTTCGATTCTAATAGGACAAATACGGCATTTTTTTTTTAATCGAAGCGCTCTATGTGAAAGCAAATATTTGCCTTTCCAATAAATTAACGCACTTTTAGATTGGCGTAACAGAATAAGTGACATGCTCAAACTATTTACAATAACGTATTTAGACGAATTTTAATGATAATTTACTTATATGTCTTCCATGTATAAAAAAAATGGGCTTATACCACATTTGAGCATCGTTTGTTTACGTTTCCTTGTTGTGATGATTTTCTGTATCAGAAGCGTGTATTTCCCTGTAAAATGCTTAAATTATAACGTCATCATTCTATGACGTCGGGTAGTTCATTCATAAAAAAACATATGACGTGGGAGTACGATCGGATTAGCCAATGCAATTTATTCACATTTTACTACGAGTGTGTACTCCAAGCGTTTGAAGGACGTCATGTTAGAATATGATATAAATTTCTTGGTGACACTCATAACTATTTCTTTCTACAAGTGCACACACAGTTCAAATTATAAAACTACAAATTTTGACGTATATGCCCTGTTCAAAAAGATTTTTGAACTACTTAAATATTTTGACACTTTCAGGTGGTAAACATGGTAAATTTTTGAAAGAAGTAAGCTTTTACATATAATTATTATTCTTGCATATGTGTTATATGCTTTATTAATTCAGCAATACATGTGTCTCAACATTAGTTAATCTTAAAACTACGTGTTGTGGACTTCGTCATGATCATGATAAAAGATAAACCCCTACTATCCTTGAAGCATCCTTGAAGCATCCTTCATTTGATATATCACATATTCATAAATATAAACTAATATAATAAACTTCAATTCGCAACCAAGTATGTACACCTACATAATTAATATATATACAAACTGCTTCACCAGTTAACTTGCCTCTATCGTGTGATCATTGATCAATAGGTTATGACCAGGTCAACTAGCATATATAAAGAGCCAAAGTGGTTCACGAATGTAATGTTTTCCGGAAATTAATTTCTGTAGCAATCTGTATACATAATATTGATACATAGAATGTTAATCTAACCATTTATTATCTTTATTAATTTACTGAACAATCTCCCTATTTGTTCAGTAAAACTAACACTACAGGGGTGCCCTGTCAAATACTGTAGACATGGTATTCCTTATAACAGCAATAGTGCAATAAATCAGATTTTAGATATAAAAAAAAATAATAATAAAAGGTTTATTATTTTCTTAAAACAATACAACTTTGACTGAAACTTTTGAAAGACTATTTACATTAGAAATAATCCGCAGCGCAAATAAAATGTTGTTTACTCGTGCATGGATAATCGTGCCATTTAAAATTGTCTTCACCATCCAATGCAATACAATTTTCATATCCGGGATTAGGCTGTCTTGTTCCCCAGTCGTTGAAATTCATGTCCATTTTACTATGGTCCCAAATCCAGGAGTAATTGTTCTCTATGTCGTTGCAACCAGTAAAGTACACATTCTCATTACCTAAAACTATAAAGAAAACAATATGTGTGCCAAAAAAATACAAAAACAGTAAACAAAAAATAAAAACAAAAAATAAATTTGTATTCCTCTCCTGCATTTGGAAAGTTCCTTGTCTTAATATGAGATACACCAAAAATTATTGGATTTTTAACTCGACATGTATAATCCTGTAATGCAGCTTTATCGTATAAAGTCGGTCAACGGGAGCAAAAGAGACGCTCTATCTGTAAGTCATCCGTATATACTTAAGTATCAGCTCAAGAAGTTAAGTCAGGAAATGTACAGATTGTAGGAAAATACTATCAATGAGAGTACAAACAAAATGCAAACTCGATCTATAAGTTATTATTAAATAGTTAATTACCCCTACCAAAAAAGCTACAGAAATGCAGCGAAAAAGAAAAAAAAAGAAATGTCTGATTACAGAATGGTGTCTGTAATGATTTTCTCGTCCTCACCTTTGCAGATAATTCTTACCTTGATTCTCACTTGCTAGCCCTTTCAAGTATACGTTTTCTTTTTTATCATATATCTCAACTAAATAACCTCCTTGTTG
Organism: Mytilus trossulus; assembly: GCF_036588685.1. Taxonomy (NCBI): domain Eukaryota; kingdom Metazoa; phylum Mollusca; class Bivalvia; order Mytilida; family Mytilidae; genus Mytilus; species Mytilus trossulus. The sequence continues at coordinate 46,231,303 of NC_086380.1, read as the reverse complement.
TTTACAGAAAAGCTAGAATAATAGAATAATGAAAAAAGCAATTGAGCAAAATTACAAAATGATTCTGTTAAACATAATTAGGCAAACTAACTTAATATTTGATATTGGCACACAATTCAAATTGTAACTCTTCTTACCACTGTTTTAATTTGATGCAGAGTTAATCAAAGAATCTGACATGTTGTAATGGCAATTCAATTTGTTCTATAGTGCTTTGGGTACATTAACAAATCAAATAGAAAAAAATACTTTGTTCTCAACTAAAGTGTGCATTAATTATTGTATGTACACTTCACAGTTCAAATGCAATCTTGTCTTTGAGTTACGATACACTAGTAGTAAATTAATCAACAACTTTTCCCAGACTTCGTCGATTCATAACTTCGTCGATTCATAATATGAAACAGAAAGTTGCAAAATTATCACTTCTTCATAAATTAAAAAAAAAAGTAAGTTTTTAAAATCAAAATAATTTAAGTCTTATTTCACTGGCATTTATTACGACTTTTTATACAATTGTTCCTTTTAAGACATGATTTCAAGGTCGAATTAAATTGGGTTCATTTTTAATTATTTGCATAAAGAGGGAATATATATATCGGATGTTGATCAACAGACTTGGTTTTCAGAGGCAGTTCAATACTGAATACTAATAGGATTTCTGTTCACTCTCCACATTATATTCATATTTAGGCACATCTCTCTTCGATAAATCTTCCTTTGTGCATTATCTTGAGAGAAACCGTATTAAATTTGTACTAAATAACCCGTCAAAGTTTGATTTGTCATGAATCGATTTAAAAGTAGACCAAACGGAATGCACAACTAAATTTTACAGTTTGTTTATATGTTGTACTGTTACTGTACTCATACATCTCGTTATTGTGTTATTGTGCCATAGTAATTTTTTCTATTTTTTTGTCTTTCATTTTTGGTAGAGTGCTTTGTCTATATTCCTGTTTGTACTTCTTGGTTATATATTTATTTGTTTTAAAGTGATTATCAAATATTTACCGCTGTACTCTTTTTTTTTCGTTTTTCGTTTTTCTCGTTTCGTCCCCGTCACTAGCTCAGTAGTCGAGATATCAATTATATTGTCATTTTAATAAGTTTCCTGTTAACAAAACTTTTAATTAAAAAGTAAGGATTTTCTTATCCCAGGAACAGATCACCTTAGCCTGAGTTGGCACAACTTTTTGGAATATTGGGTCCTTAATGCTCTTTATATTTATACTTGTTTGTCTATATACCTATTTGGGTGTCACTGAAAAGTCTTATGAAGACTTAACGCGCGTCTGGCGTTTTAAAATATAATACTGGTACCTTTGATAAGTATTTGACATTTTACCTGTTATGTCTATTTGTTTTGTTCACACATTGTTGTAAATGACAAACAACAACTATACAAGATTAACAAAGGACTATTAGTAGTTACTGATCTGACAGCTCCAGACCTCAATAAAATTGATTGAAATATTATGTCTTCGTTAAATAAAAATTAAGCACAATCCCTCCTGTCAAGGGGTTTAGTATCAAACCATCATAACATATACGAGGAGAAAATAACCCGTATTATGCCATAAACAGGTTTTAAAATAAATGTGTTTATTTCCGATGCAAAGACCCTGTGGGTGAATCAATATTATACAAAAATATTGCACTCTTAATTACCTGGAAACAGTATCGTAACTATATCCCTTCTGCATACGTCTGTTTTAAAGGTTTGGCTATATTTTGGCGTGAATGCCGACATGTTTGTGCTTTGTAAAGAATATTACCATAAAGTATTGGATGTGAAATACTTGATCGTATCAGGTGTTTGCAATGTTATCCATTGAAGTTATTTTTGTTTTCCTGTTAGCTAAATTCCTATTCAAATTGTCCAATATATCTCTCCATAGTTATTCCTTCCAAAAATATATATTCTACTTTAACTGTCTATTTTGGAATTATGTTATTTTCATAAAGGCATTCAATTTTTTGAAGGCATCCCTTTTTGGCTCCATTTTTGAAAATTGACAAGAAATTATTATTTTCATAGGTCTATCAGAATGACTTTGAACGACAGTGTCTGTTTTAAAAAGGTCAATTTGATTAGGCGTTAATGAACCTTTAACACGGCTCTATTGTTCTATCCAGTTCCTTTTATATTTTACTTGATGAAGATTCTAATGAAGTTTTAAAAGATTTATATGATTAGTTCTATATATCTTTTCTTATTCCACTGGAGGCAAAATTTATATAAGAAAAAAGCACCACCATTGACCTTGAATTTATAATTGCCAAATATGTTTTCTTCTACATGTAAAAGGACCTCTCATTTTAATTTCGAATCCAATCATAGACAGTATGAATGATATAATAATTAAAACTTTTCCAGCAAATGTGAGATTGATTTCCAAACCCCTATACTTTATTTTTTCTTACCCAATTTGATCGCTTACCATCCCATATTCATTTCTTAGAACATATGATTTGGTTGAATGTGTGGGGGTCGCCACCTGACTTAATACATACACTCAGTCTTTTCAAGATTCATTCTGGGCCCTAAGGTTTCTTCGTTCAGTTTTAAATTTTTAAATGTTTCTTCCATAGAATTCTCATTTGTATTAGGGAGTTGAGTATCGTCAGCAAACATATTTCGCTTTGTTTCAATATAGTTCCCGGTTCTAGTTGGAAGTTAAATTCTATATTAGGATTGTTTCTAATTGATGCTGCAAGTGGTTCGACGAATTGAACGAATTATGCTTACAAATGAAGAAGTAAACCAATTCGAATGAATACTCGTTTAAGCGTACATTATAAGCATTTTTACTAAAATCCTTATTTTTTTCCTCACACCCCAAACAAATCCATCCATTGGGCAATCAAGTGCTTTTGGTCCAAGAATAAGACCACATCTTCTTCATTTTCTAATTCACAAAATTCGATTATATCTTGCAATTATCTATTGCCTTGGAAAAAAGGTGTTTTTAACAACAAACAGGTCCAAACAATATCTCATATTCTAAATAGTGACCAATTTATATACAATTAGCGATAAAAAAAATCCAGAAATATTCATATATTTATTGGTACGAATTAATCCCAATTATAATTAAATAACGATACCATTTAGTTAATAGACTGAAATTTAAATAAATGTTAATTATTCAATAAAATTAACCACCCTTTTTCTTCTTAAAGGCGAATTTCCCCTTTCTACAGGTGAATTTCCAAGAACCCTAGAATAGGACGCCGTCAATATATATCAAACATATCCTTGTTAATTGATCTCGTTTTGTTTAAAACAATTTGTCCAATCAAATCTTCGTTGATCAGTAGGGTCAATCGAGCCGTGCAGATTATTTGACAAATACTGATTTGTTTGTTCAATATCTCAACCCTGATCCCAATGAAACTCGTTCACTCATGAATATCAATAAATATTCAAAATAAAAGAGAGCCGTGGAGTAGTGGTTAGGGCATAGGACTACAAACACAAAGGTTCCTAGTTCAATGCCCGTTCCGAGGAGAAAATTTCAGGGACCATTTTTCGGAATCCCTGCACTTTGCGAGTATGGTCTTGAGAAACGATAATAGTTCGTCGGAAGGGACGATAAATGGCTGACTCGTATTAAGAAAGAGAAATATCTCTCGTACGTAAAAGACACCCTTGAAGATTTTAAAAACGAGCAGGCAAAAGCCGCTACAAGAAAGCACAAGCACCAGCAAGGTGGAGAGGAATTAATATAAATTGCAATAACTTGTTTCACAATCCATCATAAACGAATTTTTAATCTAAAATAAATTATGATACATTTAACGACCATTGAAACCCTTGTACATCACGAGTTAGCCTGGTTTTTCAAAAAATTAACAGTTACTTTTACTATTGATATCAAAGTTATTGTCTTGGTCCTGAATCTGCCCTGAAAATTTTGCGGACAGGATCAACATTAATAAGTGTAATAAAATTATTAAAATAAACGGTACCAATTAATAAGTGTAATTGAGTAATTGTCACAACGAAATATAAAATCGGAGATCTTGTGAGTTAAACATGTTCTCTTTCAGCAGTTGTCAGGTTAAGTGGACAATAGATATGTAACACTCACTAACAGTCTTAAATAGACTTAGTGCTAATTCGTGTACTATTCTTCAATGCTTTGTATACTGACATACAAAAAAGTCATCCAGATGTCAATAGAAATTAAGACACTTGTCTGGTGTCCAACCTGTAGTCTTACTTTACTAACCTGTGCTTCAAACCAATTTTTTGTCGTTGAAGAGAAGTAGTAACACCTATTGTTCTTCTTATACTTTCCAATTCTGCAGATTCTTGTATTATCTAAATAAAAACGGTTGGTTATAAAATAAGACAAAATCCTTAAAACTAAACATTATTGTACTTAATTTTTAATTGCTGGAATACCAACAGTTTAACACAGTCATTCCACTGCGAATATAAACGCATGTTACGTTAGGGACCTTGCTAACCAAGAACTCATTTGATGCATGCTTGCCTATATATGTTATCCTGAGTTCTTTAAGTACCAACAACACAATTGTACTCTTAAATTCCCTACGACAAATATAACGGTTCATTTAAGTGAATATTTTTATTTGTTACAAGTTCTTTTATCTCATGCATCAAAAGAAAAATTTATCGCACCTTAGAAAACCTCAAATTAGAAATATTCGCGAATGTATTGTTAAAATAATTCGCTTTCAAAATATACATATTCTATTTAACTAATATTTTGCCATAAAATAACAATGTAGACTTTATTTTTTTCAAAAAGTAAACAAACGGCCTTCATTCTTTGTCTACAATAGAAATACTCACGAAAGGCAGTGATAATTTAACAAATGATCTGGATAAGCTCTTTGTAAACGCTGAGAACATGCACAAAGTATGTACATGTATTGGTGTATTACTTTCCGTTACATGAGAATCTCGAGAAAATTGTTTCATATGACTTTAAAGAGGGGCGAATGATACCAAAGTGACAGTGAAACTCATAGATTGAAAATAATCTGACAACGCCATGACTTAAAAAAAAATTTCAAAGAGACAAATAATAGTACAGAAGACACAACATTGAAAACTAATGACTAAGCAACACGAACCCCACCAAAAACTGGGGGGTAATCTCAAGTGGTCCGAAAAGGTAAGCAGATGATGCTCCATATGTGGCACCTGTCGTGTTGCTTATGTTATTATACAAAGCCGGAAAATAGTCTTATTCGGTAGGTCACATTCGTGAAAAGGGAAGGGTATTGTAGACATACAGAAAATATTCGGTATCATCTGTAAAACGGTTATTTCATAACGGTCAACTAACTCGTGATGACGTCCGTAAAATTTACGAAGGGATGATTACAACATCACCATTTGGAATTCTTGGTTTAAAAGCTTCCATGTGAAATCATCTCTCTTATCGAAAAGTTTTGTTTTCAACCGAACATCGTTGTCAATTTCTAGATTTAAGGGCATACGATACAGTTATGATCCTGTATTCAAGTTCATGAAAATTTGCTTATAGGCTATTTTTTACCTGATGAAATCAAATATGTAATAAAAAAATATACCTTCATGTGCTACTTTTTGAGTAAAATGAGGTCGAAATTTTGTATATTTGCTCGAAATTCAGATTTGTGGCCGTAATTTCTTTTCGAAAGAAAGACATAACTTTTTTGTTATAAAAGATAAACACAAATTGTTTTTTGTTAAATTATCGGTAATTTCTGTATTTCATAAATATCATAAAAAATATGCAATTTTTTATTCAGAAATAACTCATATTTATCAAATGTTCATGAATTGAGGAAAAAACGTCATTTTTTACTGCATGTTTATCAAAATTAAAAAAAATCCTCTATTTACAGTTTTATAAAATTTGGGTCACATAATCTCCCTGCAAAATGAAACAAAATGTCGTTTTGAAAAATAGGGGTCCATGAACTCGTTTTCAAATGAAATCAGTTTGAATGATAAAAATCAGTCGAAAAATGCATCTTTTCCCGATATGTCACAGGTTGACGTCGCGAAAATAACAAATTACGTTAGCAACGTCATTACCTTCCCTGTAACTGTATCGTATGCCCTTAAGTCAAGATATGAGGCACATTCGACTGTGTCTTAAGTATCCTGTATCTCTAGTTAGATGGGATAGATTTGTTCAACATAGTCACCAAATTTCGTATTATTCAGTGAAAGAATATCATCTATATAGCGGAACGTAAAGTTGAAGGATATTGCTAACTTCCTCCTCAGAAGTGCCTGTATGAAGTCATAAATAGAGTCAGTTTAGTCCAATGTATTCCCCAATCTACTATTTAGAACAAATACTTGATTATGTTGTTTCACAGTAAATTATATGATTATATAAAAAAAACAAATATACTAAACCTACCTTTAATAACACTAGTATTCTTGAGTTCATTGATCAGAGTCTTTGTATCTGTCATAAGATGTTCTTCTGTAAGATAAGATCAATGTATTTACAATACTAATTATATTTGCGAACTGAAATAATGACTAAAGAGATTGTTGAATATTGTCTGGTTTCGAATTTTCAGCGGAAATCTTGCGAAATTCAATGTTATTGTCCTGTCATATTTTAGAAATTGTAGTAAGACGTTCAACCTACATGTTTGAGTAAATCAGAACTTTAAATTAAGAGTTTATAATCTAAACATGCATAACATATCCTACCGGGTATTATGTTGCACAAATAACACACATTGCATATATAATTGCTTTTGAAGCACTATTTTGCATTCTTATTAACATACATAGAAACATTAAAATTCCAAAGTTTTTAATACAACGTCAACGTTAATAATTTACAAATTACGTTTAGTGCTTTTGAATCCAGTACATACATAAAATAACACAGTAAATTTCAGACAACACCATTTGCATAACAATACACACATACAAACCATGATATTCTTCATATACATGTTTAAAGAAATGAAAGACAAAGGAATATATCCACTAAGCAGTTGTAAGCAACATGCTAACAGTTATCAAAGGTACCAGGATTATAATTTAATACGCAAGACACGCGTTTCATCTACATAAATAAAGGCAACAGTAGTATACCACTGTTCAAAACTCATAAATCCATGGACAAAAATCAAAATCGGGGTAACAAACTAAAACCGAGGAAACGCATTAAATATTAGAGGAGAACAACGACATAACACCGAAACGTAACACACACAGAAACGGACCAAGCATCAGACAAAACACCACGAGAATAACAAATATAACATGAAAACAAATACATGAATTTGGAATAGACAAGTACCGGGCCACGTCTTATCTCAATATCTCAAAAATAAGAGAAAACACAAACGACTCAATGTTAAAATGCAACACACACATAAACGAACAATAATATAACAATGGCCATCTTCCTGACTTGGTACAGGACACTTTTAAAGGGGAATAAAAGTGGTGGGTTGAACCTGGTTTTATGGCATGCCAAACCTCGCACTTTAATGGCAAAGTTAAATATAACATTGAGATGACAACATAATATTACAGGAATACAATACAAATAAATAGGAGAACATATTAGACAAAGAAAAACATGATTAATAGATAACAAAAAGCATCAGGTCTAAAATTCAATACGCCAAAAACGCGCCTAATCCACACAATAATCAACAGTGACGCCCAGATATAAAAGATATATAAAACATAAAACTTAAACAGAATTTAAGCGATGAATAAGTACTAAAACTACGTGTAATAAGCAAATCATATATACAAACGGAAATAAAAATAATACCTTGTCTTATTCTGTTTAGTATATCATCAAGTATTGTTAGTGCCTCATCTAACCTCTCATGACTTGTAAAGCCTACAATACCCCCTGAAATGTTAAACTATGTTTCCTCATGTAAATAATATCTTTTTTATATATTCCCTATATTACATGCAAGAAACGTTGTTTGCTGTAATCTTAAATTTTGAACTAACTATGAATGAACCTAGATACTTAGTTTGGGATTTGGAGGATAATGATTTTTGTTCAAATGTTTCCCTTTGTCTTTCTATTTTGACATGGTATTTCGTAACCTTTGACTTATAGTTTCTAACTGTACTTATTTTTTTATCTTTTAAAACATTTTATTATGAAAATAAAATTTCCCAACGCCGACTCTAGAATCACTCAGATTAAAACAATTCAAGTAGCAAAAGATCACTTTTAAAACTGATGAATCCGAAATGTTTTAATGATTTTCCGTTCTTCTCTCTAAACACACGTTCACACTTAGTCAAAAGCTTTAACAATACTAATGGAACGTTTTAGTAAGCGAAAAGGTTTGATATGTGATGTTACCAAATTAACTTATTATAATGATCTTTATTACCTTCAGTCCCTAATATGCTATTTGATGTTTTCCCTTCTTTTCCTATAAAACAAAAGTAATTTTTCCAAAAAGTATTACCAAATGACAGACATGAACAAACGAAAACTACAACCTGACTTGTTACAGGCAAATAAAGGATGTGGCGGGGTGGTTTATGTTGTGAGAGCTCAACTCTCCCCTATCCTGGGACAGTAATAAAGCAACAAAACATAAGAACAAACGATAAAAATCTGTTGAACATGGCTTACTTCATTAGATCGATGAAAAAACAGGTTTTGATTGACGACCAAAACCGGATACGACTTGTACGCCGCAGTTTCCTGGGGCACCAAAATGTTGCACAATAATTTAACTCGATGCCAGAAATAGGATATGGACTTCAACTAGTTTTCATAGTTTTGAATTTAGCGGATAAGAAATAGGCTAACCGTTATCCAATAAAGCCGAGTTAATGTCAAATATGTTATTCGCAGATTTAAATGTTTATCAAATCAGAGTATTTACGTTGCGCTCGTTTGGTAGAAAGAGGGCAAAATTTAATTTAATGAAATCATTGCTTCGTCATGCTTCATTTGACACTAAATTTGACAGAAAATGTCTTTCGAGACAACCCTGTTAAATGTTTATCGTATCTCGACTTTACTATCTTTTGGTGTTTATCAAACACGTCTACTAACACATAAATAATGATAAGTGATACTGGAATAAAACCCTTAAAAAATAATTACAGCCAAATAGACCGCATTTAATATCATAAGTGTTGAATAAGAGATTGGAAGAAAGACATGTGTCTCCGCCTTTATCCGTGATTCTACACTCTCGTATTGTTTTTTCTATAAAATAATGATGTTTTTTTTCAAATCTGCTGATTTTATTATTTATCTATGAAAATATTCTTGCTTAACTTTATCTCTATCCTAATGTATTGTGTCGAATAGACAAATATTTTTTTTTCATGAATCCATGTATATAGTTTAATATCATATCAACCTTAATGAAATTACCTGTTGATTCTTCACCAAGAGCAAAAAAAATGTAACATATCCCCAGAACTGTCAGACATCCAACAATGAGAGCAGCAGAAATGAACAGTCGCCTACCATACCGTTGTAGAAATAGATGAATTCGACTCTGTCCTGGTCGGTCGTCTTTGTCTTCCATTATAAAAATGGTTACACACCTTATATATCCTCGTTCTTTTATAAGATATCCTACATCTATTACAACAATCTATGAAAGTGTCAAATGTCAAACCTTTCGATTTAATAGCATGGTAAATTTCAAGAGCAACACTATCTTATGGTTAAGTGACTGTCTAGGATCATTTAGTGGGATTTCCCTAAGATGATTGACAGTTAATTTTACAAAGATGAAAATTGGATATTCGGACCAGAAAGTTATCATCGATGATTTTAATATGCACTGCAAACATTTAAATTAAAAGTTTTTTTGGTAAATTTTGGTTTTGGTCGATTGAGTGTTGGAACTATGTTACGAATTAATTCCAACACATCCCTTACTTTCCATGTCATAGTTCTCTAACTTAAATAAATGTTGGATTTTTTCGGTTCCTAATCATCTACGCATTTTTTAATTTTAAACTTTCTTTCATTCTTTTCTTAGTTCTTCTTTACATTGCCAGATACTTTTTGCATGTAACTGTCTACTTGTTCAACTCGACAACATTTGAAAGCCATTTTCATACAACTAATGATATAATTTGCAAATACTTCAGCAGATGGTTATGAAATTTGTTGACTACTTTCGTAGCCTAACTTCTTTGCGAGCATGTAAGCAGTTTTCTGTATGATCACAACTTCATTTACACCACTGGGCCGATGCCACTGCTGGTGGAAGTTTTGTCCCCGAGGGTATCACCAGCCCGGTAGTCAGGACTTCGAGGTTGATATTAATATCAATAATATGGTCATATTTTAGAACTTTACTGTTTGCAAAATTTATGAATTATTCGAAATACAGAGGGTTTTATTATCCCAGGTATAAATAACCTTAATTGTATTTGGCACAATATGTAAAAGTTTCCCGTATTTAACCCAAAAAGAAAAAAGAAGGATTCCAAGTTGCATTAGGTGTAGAAGAACGAACTACAAAATTTATAAAAATGATATTTTCACCTTGTTTGACATAGACGGAAAAAAATTGTCTCTGTTCCGAAATCCAATATTTTCTATTTTTCTTTTCTTCATAAATCAGTCGTAAATTTCACAAAACGACTTCATCCGTTAATTTATCTTCTTTATTATTATACAATATAATATACAATTCAAAATAAACCTATCCTACTTAACACTAGAATTTGAAGTGTTTCAATTCTACAAGTATTTCTATGTAAGAGGATGATAATTTTACATAGTATCAATTTTATCACAAAACGAACTAAATTGGGTCATACTGGGAATGGTTTTTGGTTAGAAAAGGTTTGGTGGATAAACTATCAACATTACATTAAATTTATAAATATCTTATAAAAGTTGTGCATTATTACCTCAGAATTGTCCAAAGTTTTCATACATTTCTTTAATCTAAAAATCAACTAAAGACTCATCAGTGACGCGCACCAAAATTAAAAGATGAAATAAAGGACGAAGAGCAATCAGGACCCAGTAACTATTTCCCTTTATATTTTTGTTTACCAATTTTGTTGTTGTTGCAGCTATTCTAATAGTAAATAGATATAAATATAAAATTGAGAATGGAAATGGGGAATGTGTCAAAGAGACAACAACTCGACCATAGAACAGACAACAGTAGAAGGTCAAGAATAGGTCTTCAATGCAGCGAGAAACTCCAGCACACGAAGGCGTCCTTCATTGTATATCATTGTATATATTGCGATTTGTTTTATTGTAATGTTGTGTACAATAAGTATTCTAACTTTGAAATACGAAGTTTAATTATACTATTCCTAATGAAGCCATTATAGGCATTGATGTTTTTTTCTAGATGTGTCGTTAGCCTCTCATGTGGCCACGACAACGGTAAGTCAAATAGTACCTTCAAAAATACTTATAGTCCGTGTGAACCTTTGTGGCTAGTAATAACGACCGGCAGATTCTAAATGCCGGCACTGTTGATAATGACGTTTGTGTTCCTACCATTCCCACTGTTACCCACACAGTGCTTAGGTCAACATCGGTTCAGTTTCATTTTACCCTGGTATCTCTATGGGTTAAGATTTACCTGGTTCCTGATCCCAAGCATCGTATTGTGGCTTAAACCCAGGATTAATCCACAATTTTCTACATGAGAAAATGCCTGTACCAAGTCAGGAATATGATAGTTGCTATACATTTGTTAGAAGTATTTTTGCTTATGATTTTTCCATTTGCTTAGGGACTCTCCGGTAAGAATTTTCCTTGGATTTTGGTTATTTTTTCATTTAACTTTTTACTTTGCGTGCTTCGACTAATAAATCCGTGTCATGGTCTAGACCTCCTGGTCATGCTTTCTAGCTTTTTGGCCTATTGTGGTAATTGTGGACCAGTCATAACCCCTTTTGTTGATACTCCGACTACTCTGTAAATCCTTATCTAATGGTAGTGCTCCTGTCCCTACCTATTCTGATCGTCCCAATGCTATGTTGTATTCTAGATTCTTTAGCCGCCTTTGTAAGTTAGAGAATAACGCCAATAGTCTATCTCACCAGTAATGTCATACCCTCAAGATCATAATCATTTAGTGATCATGGGGACAGTGATTAGGATCTCATAACGTTTCACAACATTTTCTCCGGTTACTCCTACTACTTCAAAATACCTATTCCAGTAAGAATCATTTCTTCTGTTAACTACTACGAGAGCTGTAAACAATGTACCTTTCCATCTAGATTCAAAAAACCTATATGTACTTTCGATGCTTCCTGCTTCCTGGTCAATTAAAAGGCAATATCAAGTCACATACGAATTACCGTCAATCAAAATCTTACAATATATTATCAATGGGTCTCAATTTTCCAAAGTAATGTGATTTGTTTAAATTCTCCTCATGTTTAAGGAACTGCCGAACATTTTTTGTCTGCAGTAGCTCCTGTGCTGAATGCCTCATTACTTCCACCTGAAGTCAAGAATATAAGTGATATTCAGTTATTTATAATGTGTTCTATGGACAACACAATCCAAAAGATTAGAATTTTGGAGACTGCAATAGTCTCAGATAGTCTCAAAGATGCTCTTATTAAGTCTGCTTTAGACGATGAGATTTTTGGCTTGCCACTTAACGAGGTCCAAAACCTCAATCAAACCCTAAATCCACTAAAGGTAAACATTTCTTTTTGTGGTAGTATTTTTATTCTGCTGAATGCTCACCTTAAATCCTTCGAAATCTCTGTAAAGCAACTTTCAGCTTTCCTTTTATATTTTTAGAAAAATGATTATATCTCTCTATCATTACAGGTTATCGATTAGCAATTCTAGGACTATTTACTTGTCTGGTGGTATGGTTGGTTGTCTGGCGTATAGGCGTTTTGAGCTTTTTTTTTACCGAATTCAATAGTCAAACGTGTTATAATTTGATCACAAGATATGAAATTTGAGACAAAGCAGTCCAAGAATAACTGGACCGTCTACAAATAATTACGTTTGTCAAAACAATAAGGTTGTAATACCACAACACGATTATCAGACAAGACAAGACAAGACAATTTAATTCTTTAAAAACCACTGTATACATATCTAAACATCAACCCAACAGTGTTAGATCTGTAAATTTGCTTTCGCAAATTTTTGGTTCTTCCCTCGCCGGGATTCGAACCCATGCTACTGTGATATCGTGACACCAAATCGCCTGCACTGCAGCCGTCCCTCTAGACCACACGACCACCTGGGCTCTCAGAAAAAGAGCTTTCGGTGGGCATGTGTTACCTTTCCACGTCAGTTTTAATCTAGCGGCGTACTACAGTACATGATATATAAGGCATGAAGATGTTATTGTTTACAGATCAGCTAAATTATCTATAGTAAAGGATCCTACAAATTAATGTAAGATACAGTCACAGAAAATAATTATATTCATAAATACGTCTGAGTCAGTGACAACCCTACAACAGATGTATCCATCGGATCGCCATCAATGATGGTGATACATGGCTGTGTACATAATGTATATACAACTCGTCTTAACATCCACCCAACAATGTTAGATCTGTAAATTTGCTTTCCATGACCACCTGGGCTCTCAAAAAAGAGCTTTCGCTGGCCATTTGTTACCTTTCCACGTCAGTTTTAATCTAGCGGAGTACTACAGTACATGATATATAAGGCATGAAGATGTTATTGTTACAGATCAGCTAAATTATCTATAGTAAAGGATCCTACAAATTAATGTAAGATACAGTCACAGAAAATAATTATATTGATATATATATACATCTTCATGCCTTATATATCATGTACTGTAGTACGCCGCTAGATTAAAACTGACGTGGAAAGGTAACACATGCCCACCGAAGGCTCTTTTTTTGAGAGCCCAGGTGGTCGTGTGGTCTAGCGGGACGGCTGCAGTGCAGGCGATTTGGTGTCATGGTGAGGGAAGAACCAAAAATTTGCGAAAGCAAATTTACAGATCTAACATTGTTGGGTTGATGTTTAGACGAGTTGTATATATATATATATATAAGTACGTCTGAGTCAGTGACAACTCTACAACAGATGTATCCATCGGATCGCCATCAATGATGGTGATACATGGCTGTGTACATAATGTATATAGAATTTAAACTAAGTTTCCAAAGTTTACAATATTCACTAAATGTATTAAGGTGAGATTGAAGAGATTCAGTTGATTCAGCAAATAGAACTGTATCATCTGCATATGATAAAGCAAACAGTTTAATATAAATATTCATCTCATTCTCAATTTCTTCAGATATACTACTTAGACTTAAAACATCATGTATTTGTAAAAAAAGATTCCAAATCATTCAGATATAAGGAGAATAAAAAGAAGAGAGATTTTCTCCTTGTCTTACACCAATATTACAAGGGAAATAGTTTGATGATTGTCCATTATATACAATTCTTGATTTTAAATACTTCTATACACATATTGAATATAACGTTATAAATTTTACCGTCAATTTTGTTTCCAAGCAATTTCTTAAACAATCCATTTCTAAGATTCAAGATTTTATTTGAACACTCAGACACAGATACATGTGTAACATGAGTTCATACATAATAGCACTATATAAACACGACGAAGTAATTATGTGGTATTAATGGCATAGTTTAAAGATATAACAATAACATACAACATGGGTTTATTTACATTTTCAGAACATATTGGTAATGGTTTGATGAATGCAGAAAGTCGTTTATACAGTTGTACATTACATATTGAAAGAAGACCTTCCATTTTTTTTATAATTAGGGTTCACAGTGTAATAGCTTGGCAGAAACTTTTCAAACAATATTTTGATAAGTACACTTAAATAACAAATGAAATTCATCACCAATATTACTCTTACACAAAGTATATATTCTATCATGCCTCGGAAAATTTTGCCATCTGCCTGTTTCTATATAGGCAGACGCAGATTTGAACACCTAAAGTTTGTGATTCAAAGCCTGCAATATTCAGGAAGTTTTAGCAGGTATGTTTCTAAAGTAAAATATTTTTAAATATTGAGCAAAATTGTCCTCGTGATGAGTTTTCAATATCACTAAACCACTGTTACATACAAATTGATCACAAAGTATTTGTTTTAAGTACATTTTATCACAGTAGCCTGTTTGATTGGCAAAAATAAATCCATTGCCAGTATCGGTAAAAATTGCTTCTATACAATTTACCCATTTAAAGGTGTATTTAGATTTAGGCCTTAAACCAATCATTAGTGTATACAATAAACTGCATAGTTTTGATTCATTATTTACAGTTTTACACCAATATATAATCATTCTAATTTTCACCATACACTATTAAATGCTTTAGCAAAGTCTTTAAAGGCACAATACATTTTTTTCTTTTTACTTTTCATTAAATTAAATAACATGTAAATAACAAATAAATTATCTGTAGTACTGTTTCCATTCCTAAATCCTGACTGATTTTTACAAATAATCTGACAATCATCAGAAAATTTGTTTTATCTTTGTAATAGGTATATAATTTGCCAAAGCAGCTAATAATAGTGATAGGCCTAAAGTTTTGGGATCCAATTTGTCACCCTTGTTTTTATATACTGGTATAATATTTCCCAATAACCAAATCTCGGGAATAATGCCACTGTCAAATATAATATTAATAACAGCTTTACTAATATACTAGATAAAATATGAAATGAATGCTTTAAAAACTCATTTATAATAAAATCGTCACCAGAGGCTTTATTATTTTTCAGATTTTTTACTGCTTTTTCAATTTCATCTACAGTTATGGGCACATTCAATGACATGTTTAATCTATCTATCGTCGCTGTTATGCAAAAACCTCGTATCTAAGGTTTTGAAAATTTTACACCAGGCAGTAAAAACTGAAATCTTTTATCGCTTTTTTAGAATTAAATATGTATGTTCCTTTGTATGCCAAATATCTGATCTTTTAACCAATCAATTACCAAGACGAGCAAAACTTTCTGCTACTATATTGTATTTTCAAAGCTTTTCCTTATTCTTAAGCTAATATATTAGCGTTGCGATACCGAAATTGATTAAACTCTTCCTGTTATAATGTCAGCTGCCGGGCAAAGTGTTTTTCTTTTGAAATACGATATTTTCGCACAACATAATGTCTCACCAATCCGACTACACTTTTTCGTCATATGTCAGAATTCGGATTAATGATTGGTTAGAAGATCAGATATTTTCGCATACAATGGAACATACATACTTAATCCAAAATAATCGATAAAAAGATTTCCGCAAAAAATTGAGATACGAGGTTTTTGCATAACAGCGACGCTATATCGTTTTGGTTGTTTACATTTTCATCATCTTCATTTGCGCTACCAGCATTTAATGTTTTAAAATAATTTAACAATATGTTCATAGGTATATTCGGGCTTTTCTGGGTTTTTTTTACTATTCAAAATTTTCCAATATTCTTTTGGGTTAGTGGATTTCAAATTATTTATTTTATTTCTAAATTTTTCCCTATGTTTTCTCATACTTTTATCCATAGTCCTTTTATATTTTTTCTCTAATGATTTAGTTTCGGCCTCCTGAAGTTTAAATCGATTTCTTCTCAACTTTCCTTTATATGATTTTGTATTTTTCCTGGCTTCTTTAAAATCATCATCAAACCACGGTTTGGATACCTTCTTATATTTTTTAAATTTGAATTAAGTTTTTGCTGGGTATATGTGCCAAAAGTACTCTTAGCTGCATCGGTTAGTAAATTACTTATACTCTCAACTGCGGTATTTATGATTATTTCATTTATTGTTGCATTATCAACCATATTTACTAGTTGAGTCAGTATTTCGTTTACTCTTTCTCTGTCTATATTATCAATAAAGTCTCCCAGTCTTTAATCTTTTCATGTGATGGTTCATCTACAACCACTTTATTTTTAACTACTTCGGCTTTAACAGTTTATGATAACGGATTATGTATATCCGAAAATAAAGTATTCGTTTCTAATATAGAGAAATTTTCGATAAGTTTGAGAAAACATGGGGAACATATATTATAATCCAAAACACTAGCATTTTTACAAGTAAAGTGTCCACTGTTATCACCAACTCTACATTAACAATAAGCATATTGTTGTATTTACAAAAATCTAATAAATAGTTACCGAAATTATTCTTTTTAACATCCATGCTTTTCCTCTTGATGGGTACACCTAAATTATGTAATGTATTACTACAGGTATTTTCAATGTCTAACATCCCCGAGAATTCATCGTATTCAAGATCAATAAAATCTGAATATCTGCTAGTTCTAGAATTGAAATCTCCCATAAGACAAATGAAATTAATCAGACAGATGGTCCTTCAAAATATATTTCCGTTGGAACGCCTATTACAGGACGGATAATTTGATTTTCCGGGGAGAGACACGGAAGCAGGAGGTTATTTTGGGGTCGGAATACCCATGTTCAGCTATGTTTAGTCAGATTATTTTACATAGATATAGGAAGATGTGGTGTGAGTGCCAATGAGACAACGCTCCATCCAAATAACAATTTAAAAAAAAGTAAACCATTATATGTCAATGTACGGCCTTCAACACGGAGCCTTGGCTCACACCAAACAACAAGATATAAAGGGCTCCAAAATTACTAGTGTAAAACCATTCAAACGGGAAATCCAACGGTCTATTCTATATATAAAAAAAAAAATCAAAATTCATACACATTTATTCCCTCCATTTTTATGCAGAATATTTTCTATAATTTATAATAAAAAAAAATGCGTTCTTAACAATTCGTAATATAAATTTCCACCTCCATACCAATTATCCGACCATTCTGCCCCTCCCCCCCCCCCTTTTCTGGCCAAAAAAGTGTGCGAATAGTCCTCTTCCTAAAAGTATACTTAAAATCGTATTTTTGATATACAAATGATATATTATACTGTCTGTAGTTAAATTAACCTTCATTTGCCATTTTATCTAATGAGATATTTTGAGTACAATCTTTAAAATCCTTTAGTTAAATGTACCTTTCATTTGCATATTGGTGCACTTAAGCGTTAAGAAACGTAAAAATGATAACCATCTCCAGATTCACAGGTTATGAAAACAAGTAAAGTATGTCAAAAACTCATATGCCATGCTGATTTCATTACTTTAATTGATTGTTATACAAAATGATTTTATTTTGACTAATATTAAATCAATAATTAATTTCTCTTTCCATCCTGCGAAAACTTCAGAATGATCATACCATCAGACAATTAATTGTCTGCAGCCTTAGATGCAGGTGTGGATAAACCAACTGAATGGTAAACAAATGATGAGGGAAGTAACTTGACGTAGAATAGCATTTGTCTGTTGTTATTAACTATGGCAATGATGGATAGTTTAGCTGTTGAGAGAAGAATTGTTGTGATTGCTGTGGACGATAGTGACCATTCGGAGTTTGCATTTAACTGTGAGTAAGATCATTTATATAGTTGTGTTATACAAGTTAAAGACAAAAGAATTATTTATTTCAAAATTTTAAAGAAAATAAGCAAATGTGTTAAAACTTGGTGTTAAGAAAGTAAAAAAGGATAGTTTCCGTACTTTTTCGGGTACTGATGAACTTGAGTTTTAAACTATGTAATTCTTGGTTAGTTGATTTTCTGAGATATAAATATTTAAAGTACCGTGGGACTAGAAAAGTAGCATTTATTACTGTAGTTTTTGTTCTCTAAAAAATGTTTAACAGACTATGTCGTAAGTCTATAATTTATAAAAAAAAATCACGTATTTTTTACAGTGTAAAAGGGCATGTACGTCGAGCAGTCATTATAAGTAGTGTTCCTCTTTATGAAATACGATTGTGATTTAAAAAAATAGTTCTGCTACTTTGACTCTTTCTAACGAGGGTTTAGTTTACATTTTATATAGAAAATTATATTCGCGTTTGTTATTCGTGAAGCTGTTCTCTTTCTAAATTTATAAATAATAAGATAATTAAGAATAATGATATTTCTTTAAAAAGTCGCGTTTTTTAATTCTATGATAATCAAATCTCGACTATTAACAAAACTATTTATTAGTTTGAAAAATATCTGTCTTCGTTTTTAGAGAGAAAGAGTAGATTAAGATTATGTTGCTTTAAATTTAATCATTGCTTCATCATCATATTGGTTATCGAATACTTTTAAAATTTTAATACATGATTCTTCCCGTGGATTCTTCGCAAAACTATTATTTTCGGGGAGGAATTGGAGTGGTAGATAGTTGTCTTTTGTAAGTCATGTAGATTTTTATAGTTAGACAAAATAATATTCATAGACGGTCAAGTTTTAATCAATATACACAAAATACTTCGCAGCAACACTAACACAGATGTACGGTGTTATTTTTGTACTGTCTTATCTTTGGCACTGAGAAAGATAGTATTAATCATATTTCGCTATAACTGTCTTCGAAATTTGTTAACGTTTTATCAGTATTTACAGAAGATTGCATGAAATAGCTACAAATTATCATATTTTGTCATTAATTTTCCATGACCAGACAGACTATGATTGTTTTCAATAAATACGCTATTCAAAAGCAGTCCGGGTGTTTACACATAATATCGATGCAATAAGATATAACTTTTTTCTCCCACAAATGTGAAAGTTACTTTTATCAATGAAAACTAAAATCACAAAAATACTGAACTCCGAGCAAAACTCAAAACGGAAAGTCCCTAATCAATGGCGTGATAAAAAGGTCAAACATGGTCATAAATGATAACATGTTATGACCTGCTTCACTTATAAAGAGGAGATAGACGACACCGTTGTCTTCTGTGACAGAGATCATTACGATCAACCAATCCATAATGGTGGCCGTAAAACCATCTTTAAGTCATGCATGATTTATTGGTTATAATTGGCTGTGAACTATTGGTAACTGTCGGTAACTGCGAGTACTCTAAGATCTGTACTTTGTGTCTTGTTTTGTTTTGAGGGATGTTTTTTTTTTTGTATCGTTTTGATGAGTGTAGCCCTTATCAACTATTTTTTATAGTTTATTCTTATAATTTAGTATCACATCACTGTCCCAATTTAAAGGGAGGGGGGTGAGCAAGAAAACATGATGAACACTGCAACATTCTATAAGTGCTTATCTCAAGTCAGTAGCCTGTAATTAAGTGTTCATCTTTTTTCTCTGTATCACATATTTGTTTTTAGATATTGTTTGCATAGTATGTTATTTGTTTGAGCAGTAACGGTAGGTTCGGCGCTTTCAAACATGTTTTACCCCGCCACATTCTTTATATGCAATTCAGGAGCCTGCAATACATTGGTTGTTCGTTGTAATATTTGTTTTTCGTAATTTTTTTTTTTTAATAAATTATGTAAATTTTCTCAATTGAAATGTTTCAAATTTTCATGTAAGAGCCTCTTATACGACGGTTGGGTTTTTTCTGTTATTGTTTGAAACCTTAAAGCTTGTCTATAATTCCTGCCATCCATATCATTTGAACTTAGATGGGTTGGGTAGTTGTCTCGTTGACAATCATACAATTTATCCTTTTTTAGCTCACCGAGACCGACGGGCCCCATTCGAGCTGATGCCATCACTTGGCGACCGTCGTCGTCCGTCGTCATCTGTCGTCGTCGTCTGTCATCGTTAAGTATTTCAAAAATCTTCTCCTCTGATACTACTGGGCCAAATACCTTCAAACTTTATGAATGTTCCTTATGGTATCTAGTTTATAAATTGTATCCAAAGTTATGATCCATCAACAAAGCAATTGCTAAAAAATAGTAAAACAAAACATAGGGGTCAAATGCAGTTTCTTGCTTAAAAACTAAAGTATTTACAGGAAATCTGGCTGGAGTAAAATGTTACATAAGTCAAGATCTTCCATACCTAAAATTTTCAGACAAATCAAACAAACCAATGTTGGGTTGCTGCCCCTAAATTGGTAATTTCGTCGTCTGTCGTCGCAAACTATTTGAAAAATCTTCTGAAACTACTGTGCAAAATACCTTCAAACTTTAAGTGAATGTTACTTAGGGTATCTAGATTATAAATTATATCCGGAGATCCATTAACAAACATGGCCGCCATGGCTAAAAATAGAACATAGGGTCAAACGCAGATTTTTGCTTTTATCTCAAAAACTAAAGCATTTAAATCAAATCTGACATGGGGTAAAAATGTTAAACGGTTCAAAATTTACAAGCCCTGAAATTTTCAGACAAATCAAACAAACCATTGTTGGGTTGCTGCCACTAAATTGGTAATTTGAAGGAAATTTTGCAGTTTTTGGTTATACCTTGAATATTATTGAAGATAAAGATAAACTGCAAACAGCAAACTTCTTTAGCAAAGTAAATAAAAATTACCAAAATTGTATATTGATCCCTTAAAAATTTATTGCCCTATAAATACAAGTTAACACAATTTGTTCAACATGTTTGCTTACATTTAAAAATATTTTCTCCTCTAAAAACTACTGGGCCAAATACTTCTAAACTTTAACTACATATCTTCCTCAGGGTAACTGGTTTAAAAATTGTATCTGAAGTTTTAATCTATCAACAACATGGCCACTGTTGCTAAAATTAAAACATAGGAAACAAATGCAGTTTTTGGCTAATAGTAAAACAATTAAAACATTTCAGCCTGTGCACTCTTGTTCAGATAGTGTAAGCTATTGGGAACTATAATTGGTTTATGGAATATCTTTATAACTGAGAAACATATACATGTACTTTAGATGCAAATTCTACTGTAATTCTGCTACAGATAAATAGAATGTTCGCAGAGGGATGCGTTCAACTTAGTCACAAAACTTTGAGATGAATTATTTATTGAAAGAAAATCATCTATTTAGCAGACTATATATATAATGTGAGGTGAAAGTTTCTTGTAATGATGTCATTTGATTTTATGTCTAATCTAGTGCGTTGAATTATCTGTGAACACGCGTTTAAGCTATATGTCTAATTTACAATTTTTCTCTCGATTTATAAGTTCTCTTCAATCTCTGTTATTTCCATTCTAGTATATACATTATACAGACATACATCAAATGAGACAACTACAACAAATACATCAAATTATATGCATAAGACCATGTTTCTCCTGGTTTTTTCTTTTTAACTAACCCAGTTTTACCATGAACATAAAATTATAAATTGCACATTTTAAAAACAAATACATATCGCTCGCTCCAATTGTAGAGCACCCGCCTCAACAAATTTCTTTTCAAGAAAAAAATACATTAAAAAAAATCTCTCGCTCGTCCAATATTTTTTGGACTGAGCTTTTGTCCGAAAAACTTAAAATCAACCTGGAGTCGGTAACGTCATTGTTTCACTATAATTGGTTACTTTTACTTTCTTAAAAGAAGGACTTTCCCCTTACCATCTACCATTCATTTAATGTTGTGTTTCTCCCAACAAACATGTTTTCAACAACAATACAGGACAATTTTTGTTCAATAAAATACAGGAACAAGTATTTTTTGTTTGGTAAATAAATGTGTATTTCGTTATTGTCATTCTCAAATATTTTGGTATGTCTGACGTGCGTTACGATAACATAAGACTTCTCTGTGACGTCAAATTAAAAATGAAGTAGTATAAGTAAGTAGTACATGTTTGCTTCAAAATCTTTAGAACAATTTTCGTTAAGATTCAGCTGATGAGCTCGTCAAATTCATTTTGTGAACCGTTTCTATCAATATTGTCCTCGTTGTGTTCTCAATCTTATTTAAAATACATTCACACCATCATCTTCGGAAGGTTTGGCCAGATATTTTTAAAGGTACACTTTACATTTTTATTCATTATAGTATTTTCGTCTTCTGTGTGCTTTAATCTGATCGTGTGTTTATCTTATTTTAGAAGATCAGATAGACTGATGATTTAGTCTAATCATTCACCTTTAGAAAGTACCAGATAACTTGGCATCAACAGATATTTGTTTACGTTTGTGAATTGTTTTTAATTTGTTAGTAGGAAAATACAGAACTTTTGTAAACGAACTGATCATACGAAAAAGTCTTCTACATATTAAACTGAAAAAATAATGTAAATATTTGAAAAATATGGCTAATTGTTTACTTGCCTCATAGATTTGTGTTTGAAGTTTAGCATGTATGTTCTACATAATTCTGTTTTACTCTGATGCTACAGGTGTGTCTTCAATTGTACCATTAATATTTATATATATTAGGTATTTGCACTAAACAAATAAACTCCATACACCAATTTATCATCATCATGAAAAATTACTGAATGAATCCGAAGAAATGTTGACCCTCGTTTTCCTTTTTATTGTTATGCTGCTGTCACATTCGCGGTATATCAAACATTATTTCATGACATAAACAAATGACGTTAAGTTTGCACTTGTTTTTCTATTGTAATCCTATACGCCATGGCATTTTCTTAAATATTTTTTTTATTTTTTTCTTGAAAAATACGTGTATAACCATGAAATGCGATATCAAATACTGCCCATCCTCAGTACAAAACAAATAAAGCATGCACGCTTATACAATGTGTATTTTTATCAGGAAATATATTGTAAAGCAAGAATACTATTTAAATATATATATATATGAAACAAACACATATTTAACATTTATAAATCAGACATGTGCATTGTACCATAGTATAGTGTGTAAATATGAGAGAATTCAATATGGAATTATGTTCTTCTTATGTACATAATCGCGAAACAATTTCTTCGGGGGCAATATTTCATAGAACACTATTTTGCTTTACATATTCATAGTATTAACGTTACCATTACCATTGAAAAAATGTAAGTTGTATGAGCACCAGAAAGGAATATTTCTTTGAACTGTATCCACTGATTTTCGAATTTCCAAGTACATTTTTCACCTGTTCACTATTTGAATGCACAACCCTATTTATAAGATAGAACGGCAATCAATATATAATTAACAAATTAAAGCAATTCATTCAAGCACGTACACAATTTTATACATCACATAAATATGAATATGATCATTATTACAGTATAATCGATTATATTCCGTTATATTCAAGTGTCTCTAATAAATCTATTAATTCCCTTCCATTTCGTTAAATTGAAAACGTTTAAAAAAGCTCTAGTTTAATTTCATCATATTGCATTTTGCTTAAATATGCAATATGATGAGAAACAAGTTAACAACACCAAAGAGGTTATACATGTATAACCTCCTTGATAACACTTATACAAATTCTGTGACTAGTTTTCAATAGTTAACTATAAATATTTTCGGATTGGTAGTAAGTAATGTTTTTTATCTTTTTGTTAGTATTTCTTTCTCTTTTTTTGTTCTTTTTGTACTTCGTCCCGATCTGCTGAGATAAACCTTGTCAGGTGTTTTTTGACATTCTGTTCCTGTTTTGTGTTGAGGAGAGTTTACATACATGTTGACCTAAATAATGTGATTCAGATTCAATATTTTATTTAAGTCTCACCACATACAATTACATATATTTATACAATACAATATTCATTCAGGTACATTAAACATAAATGTATAACAAGTACTATATATACCATGGTTTTTACGAGTTAACATATTTAAACAAACGAATCCGAAGGATGAGTTTGTTTAAATATGTTAATGAGTAAGACACATGGTATATAAAATTTGTAATATAAATAAAATGATTGACAGCTTCAAGACCTTCAACTATTATTGGAAATTGATCACGTTACAGTTTTATCCAATGAAATGGAAGCTCGCGCAAGTCACTTTTGCACCTCGTGTATGATCTTCTGTGTCTTTCGTGTAATAGAACCCCTGAATTTGCAAAAGGGAAAGAAAATGTCAGATTTTCCCGATTTTCATTTAGTTTTGCGCCCCGTGTATGGTTGTTTGCGCAAGTAATTTCATAATGTCATCAGACTGAGGTAAACAAAAATATCGGATTCCAGCGTCGGACAAGGATTAAATAATTATTCTAATGACGGTAAAAATTGTTTTTGTTTGTTTGCAAGTATCATACAAATTAATCATATTTTACAGAATTTTCATCTCATTGAAAATTGCATAATTATACATTTCTAGTTTTCGTACAAACTGCTTTCTTCCGTTATTTTATTGATTCGATTATTGGTTAATTATTAAAACACAGTTTTAATGATAAAACACTATTTAAACAGTAGCAGATCCAGGGAGCGTAGATAGTGTACGTTCCCCTAATTGAACGCAAAAAATCATGTTTTGTTCACAGTTATTTGTAGCCGATATTTATTCCCTTTTCTATAGGTACCCCCTTTTTAAAATCGAAATTTAATTGGATTTTCGCAAAGGAAATGATAATTCACATTTCATTTTTTTACAACTTAAAGAAGAAACATTTAGTAATTGTTTCCAAAATTAGGGGAATTCGTAACAATACAAAATAGTTTGAAAAGGGTTTCTTAAGATTTGGGTACACATAATTTATTGCTTTTTGTTATGAAATGAAAACAAATGAAGACCTTGACCTTTTAGTACGTTTAACTGTTTCCTAAATATTTAAGAGGCGGATACATTTTAAAAAAAAAGGTGGAGCTTCAGCCATGGAATAACATGAACATGAATATTATATACCATGGCTGAAGCTCCGCCTTTTTCCCTTTGAATTCTAGTTGAGTTGCATATTTAATTAGCAAAGTATGGTACAACATTAATTTGCATATAATATACCATGGTCTTCCCTCGCCACACTTTTTAAGCAAATTATTTCATAAAAACATCAAACGAAAAAATCCAATTTATGTTACAACAAACTTTGAATTCACATTGTATGTGCCAATCTTAAAACTTACACTAATGTGTATACCTGTCGTACGCCCAGCGCTTGAAATCAAGTGGATGTTGTTATTAGGTGTTGTCTGTCGTATTGATTTTGATCTTTATTTTTTATACATAAATCAGACTTTTTGTTTAGAACTATTTCATATTTTGGTATGTCGGAACCTTTTATTAGTTTACTATATGGTAAGGATTTGCTTATTGTTGAAATTTAAAGCCTGGTTTGGCATTTGTAAATTTTCAGCTTAAAGGTGATGTCTTCGTGTGCATGGTGAAGTTTATACGCGATGCTGATGTTGGGCGCCATATATTTTCTTCGTTAAAGTACTTCTTAGAATATTTTGGGTGATAAAGTAAACAACGATTAAAATAAGTGAGTGTTAAGAAAAACAAATAATTTCGATTCTTTTCATGTTAAAGATAAACGATTTGCAAACAAAATGCTCAAAGATTACAGGTTAATCATGTTTTATTTCCAAGATTACAGTAAAAGCAATTAAACACATGAAAAGGACGTTTTAGTTTACTTAGAATCTGAGATACACGTGCAACTACTTAATACAAGCTGTTTTACACACAACACAAATAGCTAGTAATAAAACAAATAAGATAAATTGGCAGTAGTATATATTCTTAAAACGTTTTTGATGAATCGCGAATATTTGTTCTCATATATTCTCGTTGCACTTGTATGCTGCTTTCAATATCATCATAAATTAATTACATTTTACTTCCCAGGATAAATTTCATCTTCATTTTAGCTGTCTCTGAAACATTCGTGTTGAAACTTTCTTTGTATTTTGTCAGCTTCGCCAGCCACTCTGTTTGTTAAAATGCTAGTTCGCCTGCGACCCTTTATGATAAAATGCTAGTTCGCCTGCCACCCTTTATGTTAAAATGCAAGTTCGCCTGCCACCCTTTAGGTTAAGACTAGTTCGCCTGCCACCCTTTAGGTTATAATGTTAGTTCGCCTGCCACCCTTTAGGTTATAATACAATTGAGAAAGGAATGTGTCAAAGCGATAACAACCCGTCCATAGAGAAAACAGGAGCCGAAGGCCACAAATGGGTCTTCAGTATAGCGAGAAATTCCCGCACCCGTTAGTGTCCTTCAGCTGGCCCCTCAAAAATATCTATAGTAGTACAGTGATAATGGACGTCATACTGAACTCCGAATTATACACAAGAAACTAAAATTAAAAATCAAACAAGACTAACAAAGGCCAGAGGCTCATGACTTGGGACAGGCGCACAATTGCGGCGGGGTTAACCATGTTTATGAGATCTCAACCCTCCCCTTATACCTCTGGCCAATGTAGAAAAGTAAACGCATAACAATACGCACATTAAAATTCAGTTCAAGAGAAGTCCGAGTCCGATGTCAGAAGATGTAACAAAAGGAAATATATGAAATGACAATAATACATAAATAACAACAGACTACTAGCAGTTAACTGACTTGACATCTTCAAACCTTAATTAAACTGTTTGAAAGGTTATGTCTTCGTCATATGAATATCAGGCACACTCCCTCCCGTTAGAGGTTTAGTATCATGCTATCTCAAAATATATGAGAAGAACATAACCCGTGTCATGTCAACAACTGGATGGTTTTTTTTTTAAATGAATGTGTTTAGTTCCGATGCAAAGACCCTATAAGTGAATCAATATTAAAGCCAAAATATGCAATCTTTAATGACCTGACAACAGTATCGTAACTATATCCCTTCTTAATAAATCTGTTTAAAGGTTTTGTAAGCTTTTGAGGTGAATACTGACATTTTTGTGCTTTGTAAAAAATATTTCCATAAAAGATTGAATGTGAAATACCGGAACGTATAAGATGTCTGCATGTTGAGTTTTAGTTTTTTTCTCTTGTACTCTCAATGTGTCCGCGGATAAATAACGACTTTTGAACTTGGAACTTTGAAAAGATTTCCTATAGGTACTATGTCTAAGTTTACAGGTATGGTTACAGTTATAAAATATTTTGTTGAACGTACGCTGACGTCTTGACCAGATGTCCTGTTGACGTTTCATGTTTAAGAAATGCTGCCTCGTTGATCTATCACACTTTCATTTGCTGAATTTAGAATTATCAATTTCCTGCAAAATTCCATATACTTAAAGATACTTTGCGTGTCCCATGAAATTCTTATAGCAAATTCAATTATAAAACTAATGTTTTGTTTTAACAGGTGTCGAAGTTATTTCTGTTCATGTCAGCTGTTGACACACTCGATAGTGGTGTATTCGTTGGTTATATAAGGTTGACTTTGAACAGGGTATTGATTTTATGTCAGAACAAATGAAATTAGCGGTTGAAGGATTTCAATCAACTCCTTCGTATCACTGATACTAATTCTATGAATTTCCATAGGGAAATGTTTGACTGTGATGTGAAAATGTAAACATAATTGGGAGAATACAGTCTGGAAATACATGATTTATTCGTTTGTTGTTAAAAGGCCTGAAACTAGCTCACAAAAGCAGAGCGTACTCGTATATCATTGATGTGTGTTTATTGTTTCTGTGCTAGCTGTATAATTTTTGCTTCGTACAAACTGATAGAGTTGAGTCATTATCAAATGATTTTATTTTACAATTTTTTCTTAATTTGAGCTGTAACAGTTACATCAGTGTCCCATGTTACAGTGTTAGGGGCGGTCTGCTGAGCGCTCACAAAACATATTTAACTCTGGTACCTTCTTTATCTGTCTGTCTCAAGACAGGATCCTGTAATTAATTGGTTGTCCATGTCTGCCATATGTTTTTCGAAAATTTACTCAACTTTTAGATTTGTTCAACTAGCGCAGCTTAATTAATAAAAACCTAAATAAAGTTCCATAGCTGGTTCCTTGCCGTATACCTTTTGCTAGCACGCGGAAATGGTTTATATTCAATTCATTCAGTCGGCAATCCTCGGATGAATCTGCTATTCTCCTTCTATGATGAATCTGCTATTCTCCTCCTATGATGAATCTGCTTTTCTCCTTCTATGATGAATCTGCTTTTCTCCTTCTATGATGAATCTGCTATTCTATGATGAATCTGCTATTCTATGATGAATCTGCTATTCTCCTTCTATGATGAATCTGCTATTCTCCTTTTATGATGAATCTGCTATTCTATGATGAATCTGTTATTCTCCTTTTATGATGAATCTGCTATTCTCCTTTTATGATGAATCTGCTATTCTATGATGAATCTGTTATTCTCCTTTTATGATGAATCTGCTATTCTCCTTTTATGATGAATCTGTTATTCTCCTTTTATGATGAATCTGCTATTCTCCTTTTATGATGAATCTGCTATTCTATGATGAATCTGTTATTCTCCTTTTATGATGAATCTGCTATTCTCCTTTTATGATGAATCTGCTATTCTCCTTTTATGATGAATCTGCTCTTCTATGATGAATCTGCTCTTCTATGATGAATCTGCTCTTCTATGATGAATCTGCTATTCTCCTTTTATGATGAATCTGCTATTCTCCTTTTATGATGAATCTGCTATTCTCCTTTTATGATGAATCTGCTATTCTGAATCTGCTCTTCTATGATGAATCTGCTTTTCTCCTTCTATGATGAATCTGCTATTCTCCTTTTATGATGAATCTGCTATGATGAATCTGTTATTCTCCTTTTATGATGAATCTGCTATTCTCCTTTTATGATGAATCTGCTCTTCTATGATGAATCTGCTATTCTCCTTTTATGATGAATCTGCTATTCTGAATCTGCTCTTCTATGATGAATCTGCTATTCTCCTTCTATGATGAATCTGTTATTCTCCTTTTATGATGAATCTGCTATTCTCCTTCTATGATGAATCTGCTCTTCTATGATGAATCTGCTATTCTCCTTCTATGATGAATCTGCTATTCTCCTTTTATGATGAATCTGCTATTCTCCTTCTATGAGGAATCTGCTATTCTCCTTCTATGATGAATCTGCTATTATCCTTCTATGATGAATCTGCTATTCTCCTTTTATGATGAATCTGCTATTCTCCTTCTATGATGAAGGTATGGATTCGGCCGAATTGTGACGAATGACAACTCGACCCACTGAAACTAATTATTACAATTAGCATTACTTTATTAAACTCGTACTTCTAAAAAAAAATATAACAAACTCGAAGAAATGTGTTTACTCATTAGATTGTTACTTCTTCTCATAGTAAATTTATTCTACAATAAACTTTTGTTGTGCGTACATGTATCTTAAAATCATAAATAGTTTTAAGTGATTTTTGGGTTAGGCTGATAATGTTACTAAAATGATAATAAAATAGAAGTCATCACGGAATAAGATGATTATAAACTGTCCTTGAGCTTGTTCATCATAATTACGCAATGACAAATGCTATTACTTCTTTTCTAGTAGGAAATACCTTCTGGCATGCAAGCTTCATATGAAAGATTGACATCCAATTCACTATAACTGTTGTAAGAACCATGCAGTTAACCTAACTAGCATTGTAGCCGTTAAGATCAATGTCATATTTAGAAATGTAAATGTGTAAATTTTGGATACTTCGTTTGGTTTATCTATTTAATAAAAACATTTTTTTTTACTTCAAACTATAGTGGCCTGATTTTTTTTTTGATTTTTTTTATATCTTTTGTGTTTTTTAGGAAGGTAGGGGTATGCTATAAAAGCACCCTTAATCAGCTATATATCAGCTAATAGAGAAGCTTACTAAATTGTAGGCGTATTCTGAAATTCAATGTTCACATGAAAATAGATATAAAAAGATGTGATACGAATGGCAATGAAACAACTCTTCATCGAAATCACAATGTGCAAAAAGTAAATCATTATAGGTCAAAGTAAGGCCTTCAACACATCGAACAGCAAGTATTATATTTTTTTAATTACTACAAACGTTTGTCATATTAACAATTTGGAATTAACTCTCATAGTCCTAATTTTAAACAAGCACTTCCAAGGGAAAGTTAACTAGTTTCACCAGGTCTTAAAGCACAAAAACATTCCAACATTGAAGTATTCAATTGGTAACCCTAAGTTTTCTCATTACTGCTGTTAAAAGCAGTAAAAAGGATGTATGCTATCATACTAAATAACAGAGTTCTACATCTGAAAAAAAGTCACACTGATATATTCAACCCAGAGCAAACAAAGCACAACTTATTTTAAGTTCCATACGGCCCCTAGCACCGCTTTTCGGGCAATTATCCGTTGATCACGCTACATATGTATATCGAAGAAGACAGACCATATGCACTTTTATCTTACCTCCTATACAAATTTGACGGCGTGCACAAAGTTGACGGCAACTGTAAAATGCGCGTTTTCAGTAGCTTTAAACATATAATATTTATATGTATTTTTTATATTTTTTGAAGAAGCATTGTTTTTCATGATAAAATGATGAATGCATACAATAAGAATCCACATTACTAGTAAGGTAAATTAAATTTTAATCGATAAAGCGTGAAACGGACATATAGAAAACGGCAAAAAATCGGAGTAACTTGTAACATTAAATTAGCAAAACATAGAAATTTGACCTAAAACTTATACAAATTTAACATTGTATCCCACATTTTCGTATCATAGAATTGTTCAGATTCGGGCTCTGACATTATATGAAAATTACCGCAAAAAAATAAAAAACGACCGTAGTAGATATGCTTGGAATGATCTTCGTTATGTGTAAGAGTAGTAATTTGGAAGGACTAATAATCAAAATGGAAGAATCGGAAAGAAAAAATATGTAATTGCTATCTTTTATTTTCAAAATAACTTGGTATTCGAAATGTGCAAAACCAGAGGTTTAATAAAATCTGCAACATATGAATGATTCGATAGTCCAGACTGAACACCTGAATTTTTTAAATGTCCAGCTATGATGTTACAATCCAAAGAAATGGCGTTTTGACGCTGTTTTCTGAAAAGGATCCACGACATTGTCGCTAATTATTTCCATTATACTGCTTGTAGCAAATATTTATTTATATTTTCAAAATGTGCATTTGCTGCACTTTTTTGTTCGAAAAAAAAAGAAATATGTTGAACGTGAATGTTTAGAATTATGTGGTAAACTAAATGTCCAGTGTTTTTGTTACGATTACGTTTTCTGAGGGAAAATACTGACGTCGTCAATGGTTTTTGTCATTTGAAGACGTTGCATTTGTAGACTCAGCTTTGTGCACGCCGTCATTTCTAGGAATATGATTGGTTAAAATCGACCTCGTGGATACCGTGTATATTCAATATTAAGTTAGTAGGGTAAGTAAGTTCCATATGGGGTTCGAGCTTCGCTCTCAACCAATATGGAATTTACTGACCCTGTATATATCATATTAAGTCACTAACACACTATGTAACAAATAATATCGGACAGAGTTGTCATGTACGTCTTTTGTTGTAAGATGTACAGATTCACCAATTCATATCTAAACAAAGAATATCCGTCAAACCAACTAATGTATTGCAATGTTCTTCTGTTTCTTTTACAGTTTATTTAACAGAGATAAAGAAAAATGGAGACATCCTTATACTGGTGTATGTTCCAGAGTATCATAAAGTGGTGCAAGCTCGTAAGTTTAACCGAAACACAGTATTTCTAAAAGACTTTACAAGCCAATGAAATGCACACAATAGATTTATACTAATATTGTTAATTCGTATATTTTAAGAAATTGGATTCGTTTGGGGATAGTCACATGTTAAACTATATTTTCGAAGGTAGAGAAAAACGGCTGATAGCAAAAAGCATATTGCGCAGAGCATATTGCACGGTTATTTTTAGAATATCTAAAACTCGATTTACTTTGTGACGTCATGTAATGAATTTCAGGATATCGTAAACGTTTTGAAACAAATGATATCTGTGATCGATTATTTGACGAAAAAATATCTTTAATTAGATTGCAAATACATAAGATGTCAAACAAACAAAAAGAAGTAAATTAAAAATTCGTCCTCAGTCAATATACTTCTTTCAGGTCAATATACACTTGTATCGACCTCATACAAAGGCTATATTTGTATAATATTTTGTTATTGTCATACATGTATCTTTGAAATTCCAACAAAATCAAATGACGATTTTGATACAAGTATGGTCGAAAATAATAATATAACAAAAATAGCCTTTGTATGAGGTCAATACAGGATATATCGACCGAAAGAAGTATGTCGACCTCGGACTTCGTCCTCAGTTAATATACTTCTTTCATGTCAGTATATCCTTGTCATAGGCTATATGTGAATAGTATATGTAAATCATATACGGTAATATATTCATACTTTTCAACTTAAATCACAAGCGTTTCCGCATTATACAATTCAATTTGATTTGGTAGTAAACTTATTCACAAATATTTCTGTTGGAATATTTATTCACTCGGAATGTGTTCTACGTCTTTTAAATGTTACGTATGTGAGCTAGCACCAGTCTTTTCTCTACGATCTTGCGAGCTTAAAACGATTGTTAAAATAGGATAGTTCTAGATCATTGTTTCGCAAGCTCTTCTTGCTTGCTCATGTACAGTGATATGCAGTGAAGTTTAGCATTTGATAGTTCATTGATAACATTCTGGCGTATCATAAACAAACAACTTGTAACGTCTCATTTCATTGGCCGAAAGATTTAGATACAACAACAATGTAGTCAGTCTAGTCAGTGTGCACGTGAATTGACACAGGTGACCGACAATGGAATTTACTATGTTACTACGAACGTAAAAACAATGATTTATATAGTTTACAAACCTTTGGCCAAAAGATTTAAATAAATGTTTTGCTAACTTCAAATAGTGGGGTCGAAAAAGTATACTGATATTCTAAGTTCTTTATGCATGCAGCAACTCAATTATCTTGTACCCGGCATGATGAGAAATATAAGGATAAAATAAAATACATGTGCCGCTTTTATACGGATGAATAAATGAACCACTTTTAATTTCTTTCATACCTACGATAGGTTATAATCCTTACAATGTCGTAGTCACTTATAAAGTATTTCATAATACTGATCCTGCTTTACAATAATTAATGATGGGTTGCACTGACATTCCTCCTTTATTATTTTCACGCTAAAACATACACACAGTAGCTACCATAAAAGGAGGAAGTTGTTCCCCAAAGATAGAAACAAAATAACTAATCGTATCATTTGTGCACCTGAATGAATTCAGTGAAGATTATTTCTTTTGCATGTTTGGAACTCAATAAATATTAATACTTGTGAGAAATGTCGTAGTTTATAAGGAACAACTCCCGTTTGAATTGTTTTTACATTGTCATTTCGGGGCCTTTTATAGCTGACTATAGATGCGGTATGTGCTTTGCTCATTATTGAAAGCCGTACGGTGACCTTTAGTTGTTAATTTCTGTGTCATTGTGGTCTCTTGTGGAGAGTTGTGGCATTGGCAATCATAACACATCTTCTTTATTACATATAAATGTACTGTTTTCGATTATGAATGGGTGAATATTTATTTTTTAAATTTATACTGTAACAATAGAGTTGCATAATATTGTTGAACAATCCGCTAAAGTATATGTAGTATGTATTCGTATTTGAAATAAATACAAAACGAAACGTGTATGATAAACTGATAAAAAAAATATCAAGAAATTAAGGATGACTAAATGTATGTACAAGATGAAACTCACCTTTTTATAAATACTTTTAAATGATTTAATGAATACAGACATTGTTTGTTTCTATTTACATAGATATAGGAAGATGTGGTGTGAGTGCCAATAAGACAACTCTCCATCCAAATAATAATTTATAAAAGTAAACCATTACAGGTCAATGTAAGGCCTTCAATACGGAGCCTTGGCTCACACTGAACAACAAGCTATAAAGGGCCCCAAAATTACTAGTGTAAAACCATTCAAACGGGAAAACCAACGGTTTAATATTTACAATATATAATTTACGTTCGTTTTTTCAACCGAGAATAGTAAAACCTCATGAATTATATCGTTTGTATAAACTTCATTTAATTATCCGCTGTGCCATGATTGCCCATCTCCATTTTTTCTTAACAAAGCGTGTTTTAACACATGTTATGAATTTACTTACAATTTCGGAATTTATTTTTTTCCTTCAAGTTAATAGAATCAGAAAAAAAATCACTATTCTATGAAGAATATCTAAAACTTGGCAAACAATATGAAAAGTGTTTGTAGTAAAGTATACAGTTTCATTTTTCAAGTACAACGTTAATTCATCGAGTCCGTTGAGAGAAGGCAGGATAAGCAAATTGGGTGTGTCAATGAAAAAAAATATGTGAATTGAGGTTTTTTTTTATCCTACGTTAAACTTTTGATGTAGTCCCTTGATTTAGAGGAGATATTTAAATTGAATATTTTAACTGTTAAGATTTTAAAGTATAAACTTTACTACCAATTAATTGCAGAAAATTATAACGCAAATCAATTTCACATGCACATTAAGCTAGAATTGTGATATCATGTATGCGAATACGACGATGGAAGCTGTAATCGACCTTGACCAGCTACGTGAATATTAATCAGTCCATTCAACGTTAAAGTACGTGTGTTCTATTTTTGCAGGTGTGAGGTCGAAGGTTTGAATTGACCAATGTAAACGATCGTTTCTTAGAGAGTTAATCTAATAAAGTTTGTTTGTCTGATTATGTCGTACGACCTATCGCGAAGCTTGGCCGCAGTTGGGTATAAACAAAAAACCAAATGTACATGTTATTTTTTCTAGCTGTTTTACTCACAGATCCAGGTACTGTTTCGCAGCTGATAAAAGAAGAAGAACAGCATACATGTAAACTTGTCAAAAGATACTCTGATAGAATGCAAACAGTTGGTGTAAGTTTTGCTTAATTATAAAAACAAAGTAACGAACTAAATATGTATTCCTTTACGAACTAAATATATATTCTTTAATACAGCGGAGTCGATCTTTATTTTCTCTTAATTTCAAGTGAAAATAATCATTATATAAAATGATTCCATGATTCAAACGGTCACATTTAGTTCACAGCGAAATATTGGACATTGTATATCTATACTACTAAAATGACTAGGTCCATTTTGTAAGCATGACGTCAGACCAACGAATCAAAGAATTCAACTTTACAGGTCTCCTACCTTTGACCTGGAAATCAATCTTCTGAAATCTCTCCGGTTTTCCTGTTTTACAAATATTCATAAGTACAAAGTCGAATCCGATACCAATACCAATAGTAGCCCCTATAATTCCTCTCCCTCATTATCATAAATCTCCGATTTTACAAATATATATCAGTAAGTTGTACCATATGAATCCCAATTTGCCATATGTTTTATCCGAACATACATTCTTATCATATATACTATCAATATGCCACTCGACTATATAGCGTTCGAAAATTCGATGTCGCATGTATGTTCAAGTATAGTTTTACAATATGAAAATAATGACACTTTTATATGATAGTAAATGCGTTGGTTACTAGTATCGAACAAAATAGGGGATGTAACTAACTTTAAGCTACCGGTGCGGCTTTCAACAATGAGAAAACCCTATACGATGAATACATGAAGAAAGCCATAGGCCCTAGCATGTCAAAATGTTAAAACCGACAATTATACAAAGTTACAATCAACGAAAAATAAATGATGACTGACAGTACTGAATTACATGCTCCTGAACTAGGACAAGTATATTTTATAACACCCATTAGCGTGTAAAAGTGTCATTATTATGCAATTATTTATTTCACTGCATGTTATATAGCCGCTTTTATTATTGAGTTTGTAATCTCATTTTAAACTGATCAACATGTACATTGAACCAATGTCATTTGCAAATTTAGCTTCCGTTAGCCGAACAACGTCTCGGCATCAATTGTACTAACACAGTATACATATATGACATTAAAAATGCTGAACGCATATCGTATATCCTTTATTACGCGACCCGATAAGTATTAAATTTGTTGTTGGCTATTTCAGTGGTTGAGTTGATAGTTTGAAATATGAATCAACTCGCGATGTTTAGCATTACGTAATTGGTATTCACAAACATGTCAAATCATTATTTATGATGTTTTTATTTCTTTTATACAATGCCTTTGTTACAGTTGAATTAATAGTAGGACTGTTTTACAACTATTTAAAAAACAATGCATGTACACAATTCTACAATACACTCGGAATTGATGCCTTAAAATTTGCGACGCTGCCAAATCAATTACAGTTACAAAAATGTTGCTTTAGAATTTCTCATAACGGTTTCAGTGTGTCAACATTGACGTACTCGCTGTATTGAAGACCCATTGGTGGCCTTCGGTTGTTATCTGCACTTTTGTCGGGTTGTAGTCTCTTTGACATATTCTCAACTTTTATTCCAATTTTATATTATAATCAGACATCTTCGTCTAACAATATAATGTAAAATCGAACCTGGACAACAATTACCTTTTGAGCTTATCATAAACTCGTTCTTTATTCGTCCAGCGTCATAAACTTTCTTGATAATTTTACCTTGAAATGATTTGGTCAATCGGAAATGAACTGTATTATCTTAAGGACAATCAGTTCAATTATCGTTAAGGTCCTATATTCCAAAGAGTAAAGAAAAATACCAGAGGGACATGTAAACTCATAGATAACAAAAAAACTTGACAACACCATGGCTAAAAAAGAAAAAGATAGACAAACTATAATACACAAGACACAACAAAGAAGAGTACAGAGTAAGCAACACTAATCCCACCAGATCTGGGGATGATCTCTGAAAGGATAAGCAGATCCTATTCCACATGTGGCACCCGTCGTGTGGCTCATGTTATTACAAACCCGGTAAATAGTCTAATTTGGTAGGTCACATTCGTGGAAAGGTAACGGGTTGTAGTAACGACATACGGAACACATCCGATATCATCTGTGACACGAATATTTCGTAACGGCCAACCAACTCGTGATGGTGTCCTTAAAATTTACAAAGAGATGAAATCAACTTCCCCATTTGGAACTCTTTATTTAAATGCTTCCATGTGAGGAGCAACCGTCTAATAAGGAAATCATGATAGGAAATACAAACCCAGGAATATCGTATCGATTGGAAGATATATATTCCGTATGCAGGTGCTGCTGGAATGTTGTTACATAGAAATGAGAAGCTGAAATCATCTCTTTTGTCGTAAAGTTTTGTTTTCAACCGACCCTCATTGTCAATTTCTAGTTATAAGTCCCGATAAGTGTAACGGTTATATCCATTATTTCCAATCCAATATGATTACCGTTACTTTAAAGCCGGAATGAGATCAATCGTGCGCAATTATTTGTGTATGGTTATTCCTAAAATGTTTAGTACAGTATCAAGAAATTGTTGTGTCAAATGTCTTTAAAGATATTCAAGATAACATGAGGTTGATCTTGTTGACTATTTGACTTGATGACAGCCTATAGAATTAAAACGTTCATGTGCACACTCATGTTTAATTATTGTATTTGCTTCTAGTGATGATGTGTGAGTTGCGATGAAATGTTTAGGGCTCAAATATTAAAAACAAAATTCGATTTACGGTACAATTTATTACAGATATATCAAAAGGAAATTCTCCTGAACGACTGCGTACATGTTGTTTTTCTCAATGGGACCCTAAAAGAGATTTTCTTAACTTTTGTAGCTCCGACAGTTGCATGCCATGCTATCTCTATGTGGTATAGTGTTGTGCGTTATGCAGTGTAGAAAAAATAACAATCAATCATTCATCATTCATCCTTTTCAATTTCTGAACCATCTTGACTTTTTTTTAACAATAGAAAAAAACACGAAAAAAGGGACGAAAGATACAAAAGGGACCGTCAAATTCATTAGTCGAAAATAAACTGACAACGCCATGGCTAAAAATGAAAAAGACAAACAGACAAACAAAAGTACACATGACACAACATAGAAAACTAAAGTATTAACAACACGAACCCCACCAAAAACTAGAGGTGATCTCAGGTGCTACGGAAAGGTAAGCAGATCCTATTCCACATGTGGCACCCGTCGTGTTGCTTATGTGATAACAAATCCGGTAAACAATCTAACTAGGTAGATCACATTCATGAAAGGGAAGGTGATTGTAGTTACGACGTAAGGAACATATCCGGTATCATTTGTGAAACGGTTATTCCATAACGGTCAACCAACTCGTGATGGCGTCCGTAAAATTTACGAAGGGATGATTTCAACTTCACCATTTGGAACTCTTGGTTTAATAGCTTCCTTGTGAGCAAGAAAATCATGATAGGAAATGCAAGCACGGCAATGTCGTATCATTAAGGGGATATATACCCCGTATGCAGGTGCTGCTGGAATGTTGCTACTTAGAAATGGAAATTTCACAATTGGAAAGCTGAAATCATCTCTGTAATGTCGTAAAGTTTTGTTTACAACCGACCCTCATTGTCAATTTCTATATGTAAGTTAAGATATGAGGCCTTGTAGTATCCTTTATCTCTAGTTCGATGGGATTGATGCGTTCCACATAGTCACCAAATTTTGAATTATTTAGTTAAAGAACATCATCTATATAGCAGAAAGTAGAGTTAAAGGATATCGCCAACTGATGGTAAAGATGCCAATTGAGTTTATCTTACTCCTTGACTTTCAGATTATAAAGACGATATTGTTTATCATTATTCTGTTACACCGTTCCGTAATTTATTTAGTTCGTTTGATTATATTCTTAATCAGTTTATGTGTTCCAGTCTAGGAGGATTACTCATCTTTAACGTTAAAACATCATACCGTCGCTACCTTTCCCTCACTCTCACGTATCCGTTACAGGAAAACTGCAAGGTCATTACGATCACCAGGAACATTTCGTTGAGACGTCATCTTGGACACAATTCGTGGCTAACAACAGAGTGAGTAAATTCTACAACATTGTATTTGAACCGTTCAAATTGCTCTCTACATATTTGAACCTTTTCTCCGTGAAATACTTGAAATGTAACCGTTCTTGAAGTACAACATTTTCTTGCATTCAACGGACTGTGCTATCAATTACCTTTGACATTTCGTTATAATAACATTAATTGAACACATTGTAAAATTGTATTTTATTTGTTTTTCAGCTTTTTACCATTTGTTAGATTGACTCTTGATTAAAGTATCAGCACCTGATAGTCTTTTCTGCTTGAGCCCAATCGTCGGTTATACTTAGTGGTCAGGCCATTACAGTAAAAAGTCTACAACTTGCCTGTTGTGTCTCACAGATAACGCCACTCCACATTAGTTCTACAGCTACAGAACAACCTACCTGTTGAACCCTGCATTAACGCGTCATACCTTGACGTACAGTAAATTGACGACAACCTGTCTTTACATATCTAGACAAGGAACGACAACGTAGCAACGTACATACCTTTACACTGTCAGTGGACTACATAGCTTGTGTATACTCGACAGCAACCTAACAACGTTGAGTCAACATGGATCCCAGTCATGAGGAACAACAAGAAGAGATACAGCCCCAAGAAGGAGATGTCCCTGAACTATTAGAAAATCCGTCTAATACATCACAGTCAGATGAAACTCCCGAGGCTAGGCGAGTACGTGACCTCACAGAAAAAGGACAAGGAGCTTTCACTGAAAAACGTGACAAGTTCTGTCAGGAGCTGGAGGCTCTCTGGGCCGGCATTGAATCCCAGTTATTGGAAGTAACAACGCCTCCTAACGAGCTCCAGCAACTCCTCACAGCTCAGGACAAACTAGTTAAAGCCTGTAATAACTATCGTAGGCTCACAGATGAGTACCTTGACTTTCTGAAAAGGACCAGAACATTGGAGAGTCAAAAAGAAATTGATGCATGTAAACTCTCTTTGGATTTACGTCTATCCAAAGTGGAACTTGTAATGAAAAAACTACACGAGCATCGCCTCGCCCTAACAAAGGCCAAATCCACTAAAACAAAGACCTCAAAAGGTAAGAAAACCTCACGCAGCGGTAGCTCTAACGTGTCAGACATGTCAAGCCTAGCACGGAGAAAGCGTGCCAAGGCAGAGGCTGCCAAGTCTAAAATAGCCTTTGTAGAGAAACATGCCATTATCCTACAACAGGAAGCAATGTTAGAGGAACAAGCCCTGTTCAGACAAATTGAAATGGAACAGGAAGCCACACGTAAAAAGGCAGAAATGGAGCAAGAAGTCGCTCAACGTAAAGTTCAACTAGAACAGGAGGCTGCTCACAGAAAAGTGCAACTAGAACAGGAGGCTGCTCACAGAAAAGTGCAATTAGAACAAGAGGCTATGCGCAGGAAGGCTCAAATGCAACAAGAAGCCGTACGGGTAAGCCGTGAAAAAGCCGAGCTGAAAGCCAGATTTAACCTTCTTGAAGCACAGAGAGAAGCTGCAGCCGCAGAAGCCGAGGCTCGTATCCTGGAATACGATGACAGCCAAGCGTTTAGCGAACTACCTGACGAAAAGGAAGACCCGCTCCAGCGCGTGCAAGATTTCGTCAATAAACTTCCTGTATCAACTGTTGTAAAGGAAGTAACAGAACCTCAAAGGAAAAAACAAATTCCTGTTAAGATCGAGCTGAGTCACGACGCACCAGCGTTCGTGCCATCCGTGGCACCGAAGTTGCTGTCACAGACATCTGCTGTCTTGCCTTCCAATAATAAGTCACCGGAAGTTACCTTTATCCCAGATCTGGGATTAGTAACCGGCATACAAAAATTAGGCCTTTCAGATGAGAGCCCTACTGAACATCAAAAACAGGGTGTTAAAGAAGCGATCCCTGTCTTACGCATAAAACAAGACTTTATAGAAGAGATCCCTGTTTCACACCAAAAACAAGGCATAGTAGAAGAGATCCCTGTTGCACACCAGCAACAAATCAACTTTACATCAGAGATAACTAGATTCCTTTTACGCAAGGACTTGCTTTTCTCCCGATTAACAAGCTTTAACGATCGGGCAGAGTCATTTCATACTTGGAAAGCAAGCTTCAAGAACGTGACTGATGAGTTACAAGTCTCCGACTCAGAACAGATCGATTTACTGATCAAGTGGCTCGGTCCAGAGTCTGCTAAACACGCCATTAGCATAAGAGCGTCGAACGCTAATAATCCTACCATAGGTATACAGAGATTATGGAAGAGGCTTGACGAGCGGTATGGTGCTCTAGAAATGTTGGAAGCCTCTCTCAAGAGTAAACTTGAAAAATTCCCTACCTTAACAAATAAGGACAACGCACGTCTCTACGAACTGTCTGATATTCTATCGGAAATCGAATATCACAAGGAAAATCCCAAGCTGGGATGTTTGCTTGCTTATTTCGACTCTTCGTCCGGGATAAATCCTATTGTGGAAAAACTGCCATACGGACTCCAAGAAAAGTGGATTACAAGGGCTTCAAGATTCAAGTCTAAATATGAAGTTGCCTTTCCACCTTTCACAGAATTCTCTGCCTTTA
Organism: Mytilus trossulus; assembly: GCF_036588685.1. Taxonomy (NCBI): domain Eukaryota; kingdom Metazoa; phylum Mollusca; class Bivalvia; order Mytilida; family Mytilidae; genus Mytilus; species Mytilus trossulus. The sequence continues at coordinate 46,189,124 of NC_086380.1, read as the reverse complement.
TCAGGGAAATTAGCAAAATTAAGAACGATCCTGGGTTCATCTTTGGGTCAAAAGCAACATCAAATATAAAAGACGCTACGCCAAGGTTCACACCTCAGACGTCCTCCAAAGTCAACGTCCATAAGACGGCTGTTGAACAGCAAACTGAAGACAGCAGTCAACAACAAGATCTGTGTATCCTACACAAGACAAAGCATACCTTGAATGAATGCCGAGCATTCCGAGGCAAACCAATCGAGGAACGCAAGGAACTGTTAAGACAAAACAATGTGTGCTACAAGTGTTGTGAGTCAACCACACACAGAAGTCGGGACTGCAACGCAAGTATCAGTTGTAATGAGTGTGGTAGTGAACGACATACCACAGCACTTCACATCACTAGACCACAACAATCTGAAAAATCCCAGTTTAGCTCACCCAGACAAGCCTACGGCGGGGAGCTAACACAAGTCTACGGCGGGGAGCAGACAGAGTCAGCTGAAACAAAGTTAACCTCTGTGAGTTCGATCTGCACAGAGATCTACAAAGATCATAAGAGCGAGAAGTCGTATGCTAAGATATTACCTGTCGACGTGTACCACAAGGACAAGACAGACAAAATTATCAGGATGTACGCCATTATTGACGACCAAAGCAACCGGTCTCTTGCCTCGCCTGAATTCTTCAGTCTGTTCAACGTTCGGGAGAAACCTGTAAACTACTCTCTTACAACATGTTCCGGCAGAGTAGCTACTTCCGGGAAAAGAGGAAAAGATTTCGTCATAAAATCTGTACATAGTGACGTACAGTTTGATCTGCCTACATTAATTGAATGTAATAATATTCCCAATAATCGAGACGAAATTCCTACTCCTGAAGTTGCAATGCATCATCCTCATCTGACAGAACTCAGAGGAAGCATTACACCACTAGAGGAACGTTGTCAAATTCTACTCCTAATTGGAAGGGACCTTATAGAGGCACACCACGTCCTTGAACAACGCCTAGGACCATCCCGAACTCCATTTGCCCAAAAGTTGAGACTTGGTTGGGTCATAATTGGAAATACATACATTGACAAGCAAACTGTTCCTATTGAAGTCAACACAAAGATAACCAACGTTTCAATCACGGAATCAAAACAACGTCTTGCTTCAAGACCGGAAATAGCCGTCAAGGACAATAATCCAATTGTTGTTCAGTCTAAGGACAAAAACTTTCAAACGAATGCCAAGGTCGCAAAATCGCATTCAATACAATACCTTGAATGTACAAGACCTAGTACCAAGCCTGGTAAACGCACTAATTCATCTAAAGGGACATTACTCGCGTCAGTAAAAGCAAAATCTTTGACCTCGATAGAAAAATCTATAGATAAAGAAAACTTCATTCCGAAATCAACAGGACCTGAAGTTCATGGTGAGGAAATCAGTAGCATTCAAAAATATATTCCGATAGAAGAACCTATTGCCAATATCAATATGCCTTTGAGCAAGCAACCTCTACTCCGAGGAGGAAGCAGAATTGCCAAATCTGACTTGAATTTTAGTGAAAAGGAACCAGTAGTCTTATCTGGACATCATCAGAAAGTAACACCTTTTCTTGGACATTACTACAACACAATCAAACATAGAGGACCCCACTTCATAGATAGAACAACTGGATCAGCAAGATGGAACGTTAGAACGAAACGCTTAATTTCGTTGGATACTCAAAGAGATGTGACATTTCGCCAAACTGGAATAGGATCAAGTATTAGCTCTCGTCATACCCATCGGAGGACCACCTTCAACCGTCGTCGCCGTCTAACAACGTTGGAGAAAACAGTTCCTACTATCTCAACAGCAACTATGGAACATTTTGCGAATCACAGCAACCGCATTAGAGAGATCCTTCTTCAAAGAACAAGAAACTGCGCCGAACCCAGTTTTCCGTGGAATTAATCTATTCTGCAAACTTTATAGTGAAATGTCGTAAGTTGAGACGTGATATTTCTCACACGACCTATAGTGGTTATTTCATCTGTATATATTCAATTTATATTGGGATTTATTCATTTATCTAGATCTTATTCTCATTCGCAAATAGTTTATAGAATAGTGATATCAGATAGACATCAGACGGGGAGTATTCTGTTACACCGTTCCGTAATTTATATAGTTCGTTTGATTATATTCTTAATCTGTTTATGTGTTCCAGTCTAGGAGGATTACTCATCTTTAACGTTAAAACATCATACCGTCGCTACCTTTCCCTCACTCTCACGTATCCGTTACAGGAAAACTGCAAGGTCATTACGATCACCAGGAACATTTCGTTGAGACGTCATCTTGGACACAATTCGTGGCTAACAACAGAGTGAGTAAATTCTACAACATTGTATTTGAACCGTTCAAATTGCTCTCTACATATTTGAACCTTTTCTCCGTGAAATACTTGAAATGTAACCGTTCTTGAAGTACAACATTTTCTTGCATTCAACGGACTGTGCTATCAATTACCTTTGACATTTCGTTATAATAACATTAATTGAACACATTGTAAAATTGTATTTTATTTGTTTTTCAGCTTTTTACCATTTGTTAGATTGACTCTTGATTAAAGTATCAGCACCTGATAGTCTTTTCTGCTTGAGCCCAATCGTCGGTTATACTTAGTGGTCAGGCCATTACAAATAAACTCATTATAGATACCAGGATTGCAATTTTATATTTGCACCAAACTCGCGTTTCGTCTGTACAAAAGACTCATCAGCAACGATCGAAGAAAACAATTTTATAGGCCAAATGACGTACGAAGAGCATTGAGGAACAAAAATCCCTAAAAGTTTTGCCAAATACAGCTAAGGTATTAAAACAATATTCCCTGGATGTTAATGTTCAGTTACATCGTCTGAAGTAGCGCCACTTTCATAAATAAAAGATCAGGGTGAAATGATCAAACACTACGTTCTATCACGGGATCTTAATATGATGTATCTGTTTGAACTATTATAGTAACAGAAGTTACAGAAGTTAAGCATATGGTATACCTATAATGTTTGATTAACAATAAAACTTGATTTCAATCTGAGGTAAAAGATATAAACATCAATAACAAAAAAACATAAGTTCATTACTGTTGGTTATCAAAAATAGAAGCTACTTCATTTGATATAATCTAATGTTGTTATAAATCAACAAAGTCTTAAGAGTTTGGAACGACAGCCGAATTTTTACATGTTGTTTATCCTTAGGTAATCTATCGAGCTGATCAATACAAGCTTTAATCTTCTATAGAATAATGTACATTACGGTTATTCCTTGACGTATATGTAATGTAAACTCGCTTTGCTGTCGTTAACATTCTTTGAACCTCGTTTTACTCTGAAATGAATGCCGAATGGCGTTCGAGACATATTTTACAGCAATATGTTATTTTCCAACATCGGATAACATTTTCTTCTTGACTCTACTACTCAATATTAAATATTTAAGGATACGCATACAGAATGAATGATTTGTATGTTAAAATAATTATTCAAAATTCCACGAGTGTAAGAAATTCCGTATGTCGATGTTTTAAAAAGGTGATGTAACCTAAGGGTTGAATAGGTAAATGCCTATAGTCAACCTGGACTTGAAAATCCCGGCAGTCACTCATTTGTAAGAATATTAGGTCATATCTGGTCAGTACGTTAAAAGCGATCGATTTTGTAAAGAAAGTGCTGCACGCAAATGTCCATCTTCATAACGCTTGAGAAGATCCGTATTTACTTGTTATACTTAACAGAATGTCTACTGTGTGTAATACCCACATTTCCCGTTACAGTGACAGACAGACATGACAGAGGAGCATGATTAATGTAAAACAAAGTGATTACACGGTTACACCACTGTTCCAGGTTATGGGAGGGTTGAGATACCGCTAACATGTTTAACTCCGACACATTCTGTATGTATGTGCCTGTTCCAAGTCAGGAGCCTGTAATTTAGTATTTGTCGTTTGTTGATACGTTACATATTTGTGTTTCGCTCATTTTTGTTAATAGATTAGGTCGTTAGTTTTCTAGTTTTACATTTGCCGTTTCGGAGCCTTTTAAAGCTGACTATGCGGTATGATTGTTATTTCTGTGCCATTTGGTCTCTTTTGGAGAGTTGTGTCCATTTGCAATCAAACCACATTTTTTTTATGATTATTCAGTGATGTATGCAGCTAAAATTGAAATCATATCTACAAAACTTGGTCTAGGCAAAGTGAACGTCTTATTGGTAAATTTACCCCTGCATGCAAGAAATATACATATTCCACTCCCATGATTAATACCAACAGAAGGCAGATACTACAGGGAGGATTGCATTTAACTGAGTAAAGTATTATAGAATAGAAAAGACACACGAACTAAGGAGTATCAATCCTTGATACAAAAATTCAGTATATGCACAGCAAAATATTTTTTAGGAAGTTTTATCCGTAGTTTAATTTAAAAGACTTACATTTGAAGTTTAACATGACTTCTGGTATTATATTGTATTAAAACACAATGTCTTATTTATCTATTTGCTTTCAAACTTTGATATCTGTTAATTCTTTAGTTGACTGGCAAGATGAAGCAGATGAGCGGAAAGCCAGGAGAGGCAATTATAGAAGCTGCCATTGAAGAAAACGCTGATATGATTGTGGTAGGGACACGTGGTCTAGGCAAAGTGAAACGTACATTCCTTGGAAGTGTTAGTGACTATTGTGTACATCATTCTCCTGTTCCAGTTCTTGTGTGTAAAAGAGACCACCATAAGCATGATAAACATCATAAACATCATAAGAATGATGAACACACAGATGATGACCAGCCTGATGATAAAATTAATGATATTCATTGACAGAATTGGCATATTCCGATATCATACAAATATCTTAATTATCCCCAATACAAATGAGTATGTTCATGTGTAGTTTAGTATATATTGCGTATCATGTGTATTCTTATATGTTTTATATGTCTCTGATTAGCTAGAAAAGTTAAAAGTGAAAAATATAGATATACCTTAACGAACAATGTGTCATTATTTTCATTGAAACAATGTTATATTTTCACACAATTAAAATGCTCAAAACAAATTCACCGTCCAAGGTATAAAAATTTACACTTGAAAAACTCGTCCATTTGTTACAAATACTTTTTCATACAGTTTCCCGTGTGAACAGTTAAACAAATGATTTGGATACACAGTAAACAAAAAAAACAATCAAATATTTCTATAACCTTTATATATAGTACACACAAAGTTATATACATCTACATTGCCCAACGTGCGTAAAACGTTTTCAAATTTTCTAAACTAACGAGGCACGCGACACTTTTAAGTACTCATGACAGAAGGAAAATCAGTATATAAAAGTTATTTGAGTAAGACTACATGCAATGCATTTACATCATATTTACATGAAAGTTTCATTTTATATTTACTAATGAAGTTGAAAGTCCCTATATTTATAATTATTATTTTATAAAGAGTAATCTATAAAGTGTTGTCATAGAAGATACATTCAAATAAATGTTTGCATGTTGAGGTTTCATCTTCCAAACTTTAACATAGTTAATTTTCATGGCTGTCTCTTCATCACCATCAAAATCTCGATTCTGATTCCACGTTGGATACCAAACATCTTTTGCACTCCAGAAATCTCTTGTCGCGTAGTCTGACCTATCCTGCCAAGGTTTTGGATACGGATAGTTCAACCATTCGTCCTTAAAATGTGGATATCCACCCACACCTACGTCTAACACTAAATAAAACTAAATGGAAAAAAAGCAGTAAAATCTTTTGTGTTTGCCAATTTTTACAGCCTTGACAAGAAACAATTACGAAAAAAAAAATACATGTCATACAGAAAATAAAGTATTCAGCAGTGAATTTGAAATCGGGAACAACAAAACCGTTTATTATGTCAGATGAATAGTATACAAATTTCGATCTAAAGTATAAAAACATAATACCTAGTAAAAAAATATTGTTTAAAAATTAATCATTTTATAAGCTAGACTGAAAAAAATGTCAGAAAACGTATATTGTTTCTTTTTTTTGGGAAATTTACAATTATAAGACAAAGAACTGAATTGCTCTAACTTTTTGTCTATACTTTTGTCTTATTCGGTTATATCAGCTTTTTAACGTTTGTAATCACGTTTTGGGTTTAAAAGTATTTTGGAACTGAGCATCAATGAAGATCCATGATTGTCAAAACGCGTATTTTGGGTTCTAAAATATGTAACGTTTAATCTTATTCTAAGCTCAGGATCAAGGTTTAAGGTAACGATTCAAATATTGATGCTATTGTCACATTGCTTTTAATGTCAATATAAACAGGTGCAATGAATAACAATTGACAAAACCTGTTCAGCTCCTTTTACAAAGCGAAAAGTAAAGCCAGTAATTTGGTTTTTTTTGGGTTATCTGAGCATGAGAATTGAAGATACATTGGCCAACCATAAATATTTATTATCAGAGTCCCAGACATTTTTTAAGTTAACAGTTGTCCAACCTATTCTACGTGTTTTAAGTGATAGTATTTCGTAGTGTCCAAGGCAAAGTAAAATCTCAAAGATACTGAACTCCGTGGAAAATTGATCAAATGGCATAATCAAAAGCTCAAACATCAAACGAAGAGATAACAAATGTCACATTCCGGACTTGGCATTTTTCAATAAATGTTTACTCTGATTACGAAATTTATTTTTCATCTTTCACATTTTCTTGACTAACATGACTGCTGCCAAAAGTATATTTTTTCCTAAGATTGAACGCTTGATTCAGGGAAAATAATATACATGTAGGTAATTATTCAGTTATATCTTTTTTTTAAAACTCACTATAGATAACTGGCTTATACAAAAAGCGCTTTTCGTCTATATGCGATTGTATTACCATTTGTTCTTTAACCCTACATTCTCCTGACGTCAGAATATATTTGCATAGTAATTTCCAAAATGAAAGGTACACATGTTCTTAAAAAATTTGTAAGGGTTCCGCGGAACCCAGTGTCTCGCCTACTTTTGCTGTAAATCGCAGGCTCAACAAAAATGAGGAAAAAATCAATAAAAATATCCTTCTGGATGCTATCTTATGATTGTCAGAAGCTTCTTTCCAAGTTTGATAAAAATCTAGAATAGTTAATGAATCTAATAAATGTTTTGAAAACTTTAACTGCAGACTGTATGTAATATTAACTGGAAGAAAATCCATTTTAAAGTAAAATACAGAAAAATGGAGTTATCGTTTTATAAATTTACTTTTGGATACTATCTTATGATAATCAATAAGCTTCTGTCAAAGTTTGGTACAGACACAGGATAGTTTAAGAAAGTTATTGAAATTTTAAAAACTTTAACCACAGAGTGAATGTTATGTTTCCCTGCAGAAAAAAACTAAGTCCATTTATAAGTAAAATACGGAAAAAATGGAATTCTATTTTTACAAAATTTACTTCTTGATACTATCTTATGATCATAAACAAGCTTCTGTCCAAGTTTTGTAGAAATCCAGTATAGTTTAAGAAAGTTATTAAAATTTCAAAAACTTTAACCACAGAGTGAATATTTGTGGACGCCGCCGCCGACGACGACGACGGAATGTAGGATCGCTTAGTCTCGCTTTTTCGACTAAAGTCGAAGGCTCGACAAAAACTAACTAATCGATTCAATTGACTACAATGTATTGTTGCATATGACGTGCCTCTGTTCTTATACATCCAGTCATTGTGTTATTGTGCTATAGTAAAATTGTATATACTTGTCTTTCATTTTTGCTAATGCGCTTTGTCTACATATCCTTTTGTGTTTCTTTGTTACATATGATGTAGATCTGTACTTATACTTATACTTTTAACACAACCATGGTAACGATGAATATTTATAATTGTACCTCTTGGTCCAACGGTGCCATTTTCGAGCCACCACAAGTTTGTTGCCATGGATTTGTCAATCCGTATGTTTTGTTGAATTCTCCAATTTTCCAAAAACCTCTTTCATTTGGATGGACTTTTAAAATCTCTTTACCATCTACTTCAAACCTAAAACATTATAGCAAATCACATTGTTATGGGCATTTAGCTTTACAATTGCACATTTGTCAATGTGTCGCTAATCAAGTCGACAAAGTAATTTCAGCCTTCATTGTCATCTTTAAAATAGGTAGATATGGTATGACTGCATATGAGACAACTATCAAATTGAAGTGGATCTAAGCAAAAGAAGATATGGCATGATTGACAATGAAACATATTTCTAGTTTCTCGAATACATTTTAATACCATTTGTGTTGAGTCTAATTGTATAAAATGAAGGAAAACATTGAATGCTGTCAGACCTTGGAATTTATTGCATTACACACCAATTAATGCTTTAACACAATTCGAAATCCATAGAAAAGTATGAAAAACAAACCCCTGGGATATCAATTTCGTTTTGGTATAACAAATTTAACTAGATGATTTGGACGTATTATCTGTGTAGACATATGACGCGCTAAAACTATAGAATTAAATGTCATATTGCATCCACAAACAACACCGTGTAAAGGAATCGTAACTATCAATTTCGTTTCGGTATACCATGTGGAAGTTTGGTTACCAAAATAACAGAGCATTTAATGTTAAAAAATACAAATAAAATAAGAAACCCAAACCATTTAGAGAATGCTAGATCCAATTTAAATGCTTTAGAGAATGTCAACATTTGCTTTAAATCAACATACAACTAAATTTTAATAGACTCTCTAGAGTTGATCTTTTAAACTCGTAAGTGTGTTATTTGATAATACATCTGTGTATTTCTTTGCTCAAGATATAGTTATAGCGTTCTGATACCTGATTTCTTGCTCGTTCCACTCCACTGCAAATTTATGAAATCTGTCAGCAAATGTTTCTGATGTTAAAAATCTACAAATCAAATACTAGTACCATTATTTTTCCCCAAAAAATAAGATAAATATTATTACAAGTATTTTAAGCTTTCTTTTTTGTTGTTGTGTGAATTCAATGGAAAAGATAAAAAATGAGAAATAATTCATGCAATAATATAATTGCAATTTTTAGCACAAACTAAAGGATTGCCAACTCTGTTAATGCGTTTTGTATAAAGGCATGATTGCACTTGGTTTTTTTCATGTAGGGATACCTTAAATTACCGAATCACATGTTGCTTGTCAAAACAATGTCACAGCGATCAATTATCAATTAGCCAGAGATGAAATTCTTATAAAAAATCCGTTTTTACTGACTGGCCGTAACTACCCTTGAGGCAAGTGAGGCAATTGCCTCACTAAAATTTCGACACTGATATTTTTTATACATATATAAAAATATAATAGTCATTCGTTGTTCTGTCTCAACCTTAATTTCTATAACTTATCATCATTCCTTTCAAACTATTCTTCCTGGATATAACTTAGCATCTCAACGGGTGATGTTTCATGTGTACTATTGTTTTTCTGTTTGTCTTTTTCATTTTTAGCCATGGCGTTGTCAGTTTGTTTTAGATTTATGAGTTTGACTGTCCCTTTGGTATCTTTCGTCCCTCTTTTACAATAAAATAAGTGTAAATGAGCTTTCTTGTAAAGATACTCATACAAGTGAGAGGTTTAGCAAGCTAGCTAGAAAACCAGGTTTTATCCATCATTTTCTATGTAAGAAAATGTCTGTACTAAGTCAGGAATATGACAGTTGCTATCCATTCGATTGATGTGTTTCCGTTTTTGATTTTACCATTTGATAAGGGACTTTCTGTTTTGAATTTTCCTAGGATTATTTTTTTATTTTACTTTTTTCATAATTAAATGAAATGTATTTTCATGACATTTCTTGAAAAGAACATCTGACGAAAATGCTTTGACAGTATTTATATTAAAAAAAAACGGTTAACAAGCCGAATGTAATCGAAAATCGCGGGTAACCAATCTACAAAGAATTATCAAATTAAATTATGATAATGTTAACCTCTAGTTCGTGTTTGAGTACACATTTTGCATGATACTATTTTTTTTTTGGTAACATTGAAATTTGGCCCAATTCTTACCTCTTGTTTCAACAATATCAATTTCTCCCGACGTTGGCCAATCTCCATAAGTATTCGACACAGGTAACAATTTAATACCTATTTAGAGATGACATGAAATAATATTAATGAGCAAAAGGAAGAACACATATATGTATATGGCAAATAGAAACCTTAACATTGAATAAATTAAGAAATTTCTACTTTTTATAATTTTTTAATTAATTTGTTCAAACCCTACAGTTTTCATTAATTGGAAATATTCTAAAATAATGTTTCCTGTCTAAAACTAACATTTATCTGATGATATACATGTGCAACTATCGTGTGGAATGCTTTATAAATTAAGTGTGATCGCCTGTGGTTGTAACTTCGTCTTTGTTAAAGTCATAATAAACGAGAGACCGGTGAAAAATAATGTTATTCAAATTCTTGAACCAATGCATACAAACATCATAAACTTAGTCTTCTGTACACGATTTTATCAATTTTTTTTGCATAAATTTCGTATAATCGTCAATTATTTTTCTTTCGGTCAGTGTTGTTGTGAAAATATGGCAGGTAATTAAAGTTCGTGTTTTGAAGCCGACGTTGTCACCTATTTGTCAACAAACAACAAAAAAGCATGGATATTGAGCACGTGTTTAACATGTACAATCAGATAATTGTTTATTTTAAGAACATCCATGCGTATTGTGATCAATGGATTTTTACGCGATGGGTCACACTGAGGTCACTTTGCATACGGAAAATATGTCGGGGAAGGAAGCAATTAAAATAAAGTAAACTTCTTCTAAACATGAACAAATCAAAGAATTATTTTCAGAAAAAATAATATATGTACATCAGTTTTATAATGAAAACTATCAAAAAAATAAACCAAGAGTTTGTGTATTAGTTTTATAGTATAAGCAATTTGGCGGGAAATGATTCTCTCTAGAGTTTTCCATACATTTTTTTCTATACAGATTAGACCGTTGGTTTTCCTGTTTGAATGACTCTACACTATTCATTTGGGGTCCTTTATAGCTTCCTGTAACCAAGGCTCCGTGTTGAAGACCGTTCTTTTACCTATAATGATTTTTTTTTTACTCTAACAAATTGTGACTTGGATGAAGACTTGTTTCATTGGCGCTCATACCACATCTTTTAATATTTATTGCAAGATTATTGGCTGTGATTAATTTTGACCGTTTTCCAAAAAAATAACTTTTTTTTCAATTGTGGCAATTCTGTGTAATCAATACTTGAATATTTATTAAAGATATTTTGTAATTGAATTTCCATTTTGAAAAAAAAGGAAGTATCACATCTGGTTACCCACCAGCAAATATCCAATCTCCTTTTGGCATTAAGGCCTCAACTTCAACTCTTCCATATTTCATTGTAAATCCATGTTTGCTCTTCAAACGAGCAGATCTAATTGGATTTATTGGATGTGAAGCAGACCCCTTTCTTCTGCAACCATAGTATGCATTTGTGGTGCATCCTTCATCTATAAATGTCAAATAAACGAAACAAGTCGTTAAATATAATACTTCCTAAAGAAATCATTTTAAATGTTTGATGCTCACGGTCACACTTATTCCTCGTAAGGCATTTTTAAAATAATTTTCCCGTAGTACCGAGGATGAATATATACAAAACTTCTTCTAGCCAGTAGACTGTAACTCCAATTGTATTATCTGTAGCCAGACCTTCGGTAGTAAGGATGTTCGCTACTCTGATTCAAAATAACAAGCTTTTTAAAAGACTGATTTAAAAATTGGAAGTCAGAAAATAAGGGAACTATAAAAAAAAAAAAAAAAAAAAAAAAAAAAAGTGTGTTTGTTTAAAAGATATAAGCAATTGAAAATTTGGCGGGAAATGATTATCTCTAGAGTTTTCCATACATTAATACGGAAGCCCTGGAGTGCCATGCAAAAAAAAAAATTCAACTTGTGCGCACAAGTTACCAACTTGCGCGCACAAGTTACTATCTTGTGCGCACGAGTTACACAACTTGCGCGCACGAGTTACTATCTTGTGCGCACAAGTTACATAACTTGCGCGCACGAGTTACAAACTTGCGCGCACGAGTTACTAACTTGTGCGCGCAAGTTACTATCTTGTGCGCACAAGTTACACAACTTGTGCGCACGAGTTACACAACTTGTGCGCACGAGTTACCAACTTGTGCGCACAAGATAGTAACTTGCGCGCACAAGTTAGTAACTCGTAGTTAGTATATTGTAATCAATAGTTACACGTGTTTATAGCATGGGCACACTATGCTTTATGGAAGGCGATCCTGCCGGACAAACATTCTATAAATTAAGGTAATTTTTAACATAGGTAGAATTTTACTGACTGTATTAATTCAGAGAAAAGTAATTAGGAACAGTGTGTAAAACGAAGTTACTATTCAATAAGAAACTTATAATTCTTATTCCTTTTTTATGAATTCCAATGTAAACGGGTTATTTGTTCGTAAGAGGGCCCCCCGGGGTACACTTAGTTTGTTTTAATGCACTGACACTCAAGTTATGTTATTTCTGTCGTGTAAATTATTGTGTCGTGAATGGGCTACGGGTATCATATTACACCGTTCCTTATTTGCTGCTTAACTTGATACATATAAACATTTAACATTTTGGTGTATTAGATAGGCGGTATATCTTATTACCATCGACGTCACTGAGAGGATATTGAAACGATGTTCATCGAGTACCAAAACTAGTCAATACTATGTTTATGGCCTTAGTCATGTTAGTTATGGCTGTATAAACTAGCCACAATTTAGACGAAACGGCCGTCTGGCATTGATACCAAATTTTATCCTAGGGGCGGATTCAGACATTTTAAAAAGGGGGGTCCACACCCGTAACAAATAGATTATTACTATGACGACACATCAAAGTTTCGTTTCTTTAGCGATACTTATCGCCAGTCATTAGTCACTGTGATCAATTATACTCATTTAGGATTAACATTCGACCCACGATGCTCGATAGTAATACTAGTTTACAAATCTTTGAATTGAAGTAGTCACATTTTAAACAGCTTACTTTATTACAGGTGTCAGATCAAATAATCATGACCACAAATGATTTAGCTATCATTATTTCAACCTACTTTAGCCTAGGTTTGCAATATGAAGAAATTATTGGTTTGTTGGCTCAAAGACATAATGTTATTTTATCTATGAGAACTTTGAAAAGACGCTTAGCTTCGTATGGATTGTACAGACGAAAGAATTTTTCGGATATTTTCCAAGTTGCTATGTTTATCTTCGAACAACTAAAGTCATCTGGTTGTCTCCATGGATACCGTTGGATGCATTCGAGATGCTTACAGAATGGTTTTATTGTCCAAAAGGAGATGGTAAGAATCCTATTAGGCATATTGGATCCTTCTGGCGTTGCTGCGAGAGTTAAGCGCAAACTAAAAAGAAGGCACTATAGATCCAAGGGTCCCAACTACATATGGCACCTTGACTCATATGATAAGTTAAAACCGTATGGAATTTGTGTCAACGGATGTATAGATGGGTTTTCAAGGTTTATAATTTGGTTACGTGTTGGTAGAAGCAATAATAACCCACGAATTGTAGCGGGATTTTATGTAGAAGCTTTGACTTCTTTAGAAAGGGTACCACATTCAATACGATCAGACATGGGAACCGAAAACAGTTATATTGCTGAAATGCAGTCATTCTTAAGGAGGAATGGTCCCGGAAGCAGAACAGCTTTTCTCTATGGAACAAGTCAACACAATCAACGTATAGAGAGCTGGTGGGGAATACTTAGAAAAGAATGTGTACAATTTTGGATGGAATTCTTTGAACAGATGAAGCAAGACGGCTACTTCACAGGCGACTTCATCGATAAAAGTCTGATACAATATTTTTTCATGGATATTATCAGAGTAAGATAGAATATGATATATAAATATCATCTTAAATCAAAACGAAACAACGAAGAACTATTCCAAACGCTTAATTTGATAAACGTTTAACATGTTATATGTTTCAGTATAAAAACGTACTTGAAAGAGACATTTTATATAAAAAAAAGTCGTAAAGACATAAAGACTTAAACTGGCAATGTTTTCTTCCAAAAATTTGCAACCACTGGCCCTTGTAATTATCTTTTGACCCTTTTATCTCTGAAACAAACAAAAAAAAGCTATGTTAGAACGGTTAAATGAAATTTAAACAGGAATTTCATAAGGATTCTTATCGCAAAAAATAATCCCATCTAAATCTGACTTTAACTATAAGTTCTCAAATTATAAACAGCATTGTTCTAATTTACCCCAATCCCCTTTTTATCTCGCAAAAAAAGATATAGCGCGAGCTTAAATCTACTTGCTTAAAAGTTATTGTGAAATGAATAGAAAAAAAGGCAAACGTAAATTTCATGAAAAAAAGGTTCCATGCCAGAAAAAAACACCTATCTATAAGACAGTCTTTGGCGTCTGACTGTGGGTAACTTGTGTGCAAACAAGTTAAGGAACTCAATGATTGTAATCTTAGATGACATTGGAATTTTTCAAGAAGCGCATGACGCGTCATAACAACATACACATCTACTTATTAGAAAATAATCCCACTAATTTCATTAATCCCAAAATCGTCATACAAACAAAATAAATGCATTCTGATATAATTTCAGGTAGGTCCGTGAAGAAGAAATACAGTTACTTCACGGTGCCATGTAGAAAAAAACGCCTCAAAGTACTACCAAAACGACCACACATTTTTTGGCGATCATAAAATCCGCAATTGCTATTTCTGTAATTTATTTCTTTTTCATCAAGTTACATCCAGATGTGTCTCTATTAACTGCACGTGTCTTCATTAAACAAATTAGATTTTAATCGAAGAGAATGCATTTTAACACCACTTTTATCAAGTTATTTCTATTTCAGAAAGAGCTTGAAAATGTCGTTGAAACATGGAATGCACACCGAATTCGCAAATCGAAGCATTGCGACATAAACGGGCGTCCAATGGTCTTATACCAGGCACCTTTCTTGAAAGGCACCGAGGATTATTCACTACCTTTGGACAATGTCGAACTAAATGCTTGTGCCGAGGAGTGTGACTTCGACGATTCAGACTGTGACAATGACATTTTGGACCTGGCTGACATATTAATGGAGGAAAACAGCTGGACAAAAACAAGAGATCCCTATGACAGAGCCACACTTTATTTACAAATGAGGGATATAATAAAACAAAATTTATAATTCAATATTGGTTTTATTAATATTATATTTATTTATAAATTTACTAAAATAAATCTCTCTACATTAAACATATACAACTTGAAAAATGTTTTAGCATGAACAGACAATCGGATTATTTGGCATGCGTCAATGAGGCAACGTTCCATGCAATAGCATAGAACATGAAAAAAAATGGGGTCATCTGGTGACACGGATTAAGATTATATACCACATCACATGACGTACCCGACACCGAAAAGAATGTATTAAAGTTTTACCAAATTCCAAAATCAACAGTATTATAATATGAAATTGACTACAAGCTTTCGATTTTTTTTCTCATTTCCTGAATTAAGTATTGTTTAGACATCTTCGTGATATTTGTCAATTGAAATTACAAGAAGCCGGAATAGTATTTTTTTTATTAAGATAAGACCCGTAATTTTAGGTGTGTATATCTTTCATCAGTGATGCTGTGATATATGATACCTAAAGCACATTGTACTGATGAGCATCATTTGCTCAAAGTATTAAAGAATAGAATTACTAGTAATACTCTTACTATGCGACATGCCGTTTTATGATTACAATCATCACAGTTTTTGCCCCCAAAAAACCGCAACATTCGGTAAACAGCATCTGTTAATGACAATTACTCCAATAAGGGATGAATTTACAATTTAAGTCATTAATTGACTTAATGTAACGACCATGTCGTCATAGTCGTCCGAATTCATTTGGATTCCCAGGCTATATCTTGATAAAACTGAGAATGGAAATGGGGAATCTGACAAAGAGACAATAACCTGGCCAAAGAGCAGAAAACAAAATAACAATTATACATAAATGACTACTAGCAGTTACTGACATGCCAGCTCTAGACCTCAATTAAAATGATTGAAAGATTATGTTTTCACCAAATGAATATCAAGCTCAATTCTTCCCTTTTTTTTGTTTAGTATCATACCATCATAAAATATTTAAGAAGAACACAACCCGTAGCAGGTCAAAAGCTGGCTTAAGAACATAACTGTTTATTTCCAATGCAAAGACCCTATAAGTGAAAGAATAGCAAAGCCAAAATATACCATCCATAATTACCCGACAACAGTATCGTAACTGTACTATAGAAAAATAGAAAAAGTCTTGTTTACAGGTTTTGATAGCTTTTAAGGTTAATGCCGACATTTTTGTGCTTTGTAAAGAATATTACTATAAAAGGTTGAATGTGAAAATCCCCATGACCTATAGTAATTTCATACAGAAGTTTCATGGAAAAGTGTAACGGTAATATTTGCGGGGCAGCGGACGGAGAAGGCGAATGTAATGTAGTCAAACTTGAGTATATATAAGTGTATGGATTTGTATTAATTTGTACCATCAGTTCGGCAATACTAACCAGATGGGACTGTATTCGGGGGTTATGGTCCAAACAGTTTAGGTAATAGGGGTCAACAAAAAGGAATTTCTGGTATCCGGGCAATAACTTTTGTATTAGTCTATGCATTTTTATGATATTATACAAGGTTCCATATTAAAAAGAAACCGAAGGTTGTGATTGATTTTGAGGATTAATCATTAATTGACAGACCATTAAACGTAATTTTGTAGTTTTTTCCTCAATATGTGGCTATATTACATTCACCTTCTCCTTCCGTTAAACTTCTGCCTGGAATTATTGTATATTTGGTCATCAGCTCAATCTCGACGTTAAATGTAAATTGTTGACACTGATATATGTTTCGAAAAAAAAACACCAATCTGATGAACAGGATTATTGCTTATTAATTCAAAGTCACTAGACTATAATCTCGAGCCTCAAACTGTTAAAAAAATTGAGATGTACAAACCGTGATGTTGTAACTTGATAGCAAATCTTAGTAGTTTCTATCAAACTAACTAACAGCAAAACATTCGAGTGTGTAAGTTATATACTTGTATTTGGTTAGCTTGATTGCTAGCTGAACCGTTAAGTCATCATTAAGTTAAGTTTACTTAAACGACTAGTCCGACAAAAAACCAATTTATCCGTCTGTAGGACTAGACTACTCAGAAAGAAGGATGATATATCTAACATAATGACTTCACGGTTCAGCTAGCCAAACATATTACCTTTACCTTTACTGTTAGCAGAAAAAGTAACTTGCAAAATGTAGTTCATTCAAAGTCGCTGGATCATGCCCTAGGAGCAGGGCCTCAACATAGTCTTCAAACTAGAAGTAATGCAACTTTTAGTACACAGCAATGCCACATTACTAGAAGTACCTATTAAACTTGCAGATATCTCAGAAACGGTAACAACGGACGACGACACATACTGAAGTGATAGCAAAGCTCTCTGGACCTTTTAGGCCAGGTGCCCTTTCCAAAGGGGTAATCTGTTTAACCCTTTCTGTGTTGTGCTGTAAATACATAATTCTTAGAACAGTGAAACCTGTTTAAAAAGAACCTCTTCGGGACTTAATATGTGGTTCGGTTTTGGTTGATGTCAGGTTCTTAACGCATACAATTTGATACGATAGAGCTTAAGAGCATGTTTGGTTAATACAGGTTTTCGGTTATACAGGATTCGGTTTAACCAGGTTTCACTGTACCAGTTGATGTCGTTTCTAAAAATGAAGCAATGCGTCTTTGTTGTCTGATAAATTGAAAGGCTCGATACCAAAGATTTTCTTGTAACAGATATTGTAAAGAAGTACGCGAAAACCAAAGTGTCAAAAGTAAACCGGGAACAAAAACACAACTGGTAACAATAAAGCAAGACACCAAACAAAGGACAGCACTACGCAAATAAGCTTAAAATAAAAAGAAGAAATGGGTCGAATTTAGGTTGCCTCTAACCAGTGTTAATTGTAAAAGGTCAATTATTGGAAAGAAGGAGGAGGAAACCTATGACAGAAGAAGGTCCCCCTTCGTACCCCTAAACGAGAGACATATATTTATTCTACCATACATGTAAACAATGACAATCTCTGTCTAAACCAACATAAAGAAGCTTTGTCTAAACCAACATAAAAAAGCGATAGGGTTTGTATAACTTCCAATCTTCTGATAGTAACCAGTTAATTGTGCATCACAACTTTGCAACTTCATCAAGTTGATACAGGTATATCACTATACGTTTTAAGCTAGGAAGCTTTACGCTAGGAATTCTTCTTAATTAAGGAGAGATTTATTTTTATCTCATTTGGAAGCTCTTAAATACACTAAATGAACACTAACTTTAGTCTTTCTCGTTTGAATTGTTTTACATGGTCTTATCGGGGCCTTTTATAGCTGACTATGCGGTATGGGCTTTGCTCATTGTTGAAGGCCGTATGGTGACCTGAAGTTGTTAATGTTTGTGTCATTTTGGTCTTTTGTGGATAGTTGTCTCATTGGCAATCATACCCCATCTTCTTTTTTATATTCTATGTTTTTCAATAAAGTATCAAAGTCATGTCCACTATCGAATAACATCTTTTAAAACATTTGATCTAAGCAAAATTTCAATCGAAGACCTGAATTAAATAGCTCCTATCAATTTTTACGATACATGGTGTATTCTGATGAACATTTTATTTCAGTAATGGTCGCCAATCAGGTCTGAAAAGGCATAAGAAGGAAATCATTTTATCGATGAAAATTTATCTATTTTTTGCCTGATAACAATACAATATTGTGATATAACTATGTATATTATACTTTTCTTCTATTATAAACTGAGGATAATTATTTACAAGTTTGATCCAAATCAATCTTAAAGCGTAAGAAAAGATCTTCAAAAATGTTTAGGATTACGCATGAATCAAAATAATGGGAAACAAAGACCGAAGAAAGTGAGAAAAAAATCGTTAATGGCAAGAGGAATTAACAATTAAATGAAATAGATTCACTGAAACTTGTAATTGAAATAAAACAACAAAATAGTTAATGACAAGGTAAATAAAAAGTAATACCTACTGCTATTTGACTGAAATCATTTTAACATAACAATATTGACAATAATACAATAAAATCAAGTGGCTTGCCTTTATGGCAAAACTTTAATGCAGCTTGTGTTTCTCTCAAAACTGTTGAACAGTAAGGTTTGGGTAATGGACATAAACAAACACAGAACAAATTGTTCACATAAATCTGAAATGCTTTTCTGTTCAACACTGTGAACACTTAAAAAAAAAAACTTGAAAAAAACTCCCTCTGCCGAACTCACGACATAAAATCATTACACAAAATCATTACACAACCTCCTTTAAACATGAATTATTAAACAAAGAATACTTGAATCATTTAGAACTGTACTCATACATTGAGTTAATGTCCATTTTCATCGGAACATCCTGGAATGCCAGCACTATTACACTATATGAACTCTAAACTGTGTCCATTACCCAAACCTTACTGTTCAACAGATAATTGAACTCAGACCTAAAAGAAGGATATGTGTCATAAGTTGATGGAATTTGTAATACTCGCCCACATGTATGAGCTATTGGTGACCGTGTGAACCCTTTAGATTCAAAAAACTCAATCGTTATTTTCATTCCCAGCAGGACATCTGAACCTGTGCAGAACCTCAAGAAAGCCTTTTGTTTTTCTCCATCTAGATCTTTGATATATCTTTTTAAAAAGCCTGCACATAGCCTTTCCGCTTCTTTCATGTTTTCCGGTACACTCAAGGATTTCAAAATTTCCTTAGATGTTGGTTTCATTTCTTGATAAATTTGTTGTAGTTTGCCTGGAGTGACTTGTAACTGTCGTAATTCTGAACGGAAACATTCGATCACGTAGCGTGGTTGTTGAATCAACTCTTTATGTGCCAACTCTCCAATAATTGGCAGGACATTTTCAGAATTCACCAATTTTCTACAAGAATGACTATCAAGGAATTCAAGGAAGTCATCTTGATCCACATCATTGAAATTGGAAATAGCTTTTTTAACAATCTGACTTTCCATTTCAGGTAAGTAATCTGAAAACAATTCAATCAGACTTGATTCAATGCTTCCATGAATGCACTCTTCGAATATAGCAGGCATAATTGAAATGGGCCAGTAACCACTGACTTCAAACCCCTTTCTTATTATTCTACTAACAGCTTTCCATTCCTCCTTTTGGAAATCATGCCTAAGTACAGGTACCTTGAAAATACGACCCTCTGTGCATTGTTCATAGAATTCATCCCAAAACTGGGTTATACAATCTCTGAAAACACCATCTCCTTCTCCGGCTTCTTCCTTACCATTGTCTAATACCATGATGGCATCAATGTCTACAGTCATGATGTTTGGATCTTTAAAATGAATTATCATATCCATTAAAGCTGAAGCCCTATGTATACGAATAATTTTTCTCTCCACTGTACCAGCATTTCCAAATTCTAATGGTCTGTCCAAAGTATCACCACTTCCACTCTCTAATGGTAATGTCGAGTCTAAGCTTACATTGCTTGCCCGTACATTAGGACCAAATGCAATATCACCGTCGAACGAAAAATCAGCAATATCAAAGTTTGTTTGGATATCCGGAAGTTCTGCATTATAAAAATCATTAGTGACAAAAATGTCATTTGATTTTTCAGGTTTGCTTAAACAGGTTGGAGGCAAGTCAATAATTTCCATTACTTCAATAACTCCACTCTGAGCAGTTGCATTCCTATTCTTTGGAATTGATAAAGGTGGCAACTCGTCACTCTCAATTGTACTAGTAGTGCCTTCTGTGCAGAAGTTGAACCTCAATTGTCTCATCTTTAAACGATTATAACAGGACTCCACGGTAGACTGTAAGTCGATGTTTTGAAAATATGTGTCAGTTAATTTTATCTCATATTCCGTGATTTTACCTCTCACTGCGTTGTGTCCATTTGGAAAATACAGCTGTTTGGCAAGGTCTAATACTTGTCCCATCGTATCAAATTTTTCCATGTCAAACGACTTAGGGCCACCGCCCTTGTTTCCTCGTATCTGATGATATGCATCACCGTCATTATGGAAACAGCTTAGATCCACAAGACGTTTCTTTTTTTCTGCGTTCTTGTTGCCTTTCAGTTTCTTACTCAAAGAACTACGTACCTCTTTTTCATCCTCATCCTCATCTCCACTACTATAAGAGGCCCCTCCCTTTATTGCATTCACTTTTGCCCGAAGTTTTTTCATTAACGACGTCTTTGTCTTCTTTTTCTTTTCACAAGACGTGTCTTTTCTGTCCCTGCTAAACGCTATTATTGCTTTGCGATCCCCATACAGCGGCACAAACTTTGTCAATTCCTCTTCTGACATGTGAATGATAGTTTGGGAATCTATCTGAAATGGACAAAGAGCATAAAAATATTGGTATGCAAAATTGATGGTTTATAATCAAGTTTAAAACATGGCAGTGTCTGCGCGTATCCGCATGCGGGTACGGTCGGTTTTTTCGAATAGTCAAAAAGTCGATCGTAGGCTACGCGTACCAACATCCGTTTTTATAATAAAATGCTATCGGATCGGGAATGAAACGTGAAATATAAACGGAAATTATCGATGATATGTGGATTTCGATTATCGATTTCGTGTAGAACGAGTGAAGAGTATGAAAAATATAATTCAAATTGTATTTATCAGGTAATAATACATTGCAAATTAAATGCACACTGATGGTAAATGAAACTGTACAGTCCCTGTAAATGAAAAGAATTTAAAGAATTATATATATCTGAATTTTAAAAATACCCATATGAGATTTTAGTAAAATGTAAAACAGAAACTGAAATTTTGAAATATCTTATACTACTAAAATTAAAGCTTGGATGTCTATATAAGAATTAAAGAAGCAAGTAATAGTGTCAAAATAAACCAATTTTAAAAGATTCATGTAACTAATTAAGATTTGGAACAAATTTTACCATCATATCCAATAGGATTGTTTTGGCACATTTTTCCGAACCCTGCACATTTCAAGTGTTGCCAGTCCTAACAACAATCACAGGACAAAGAGTCCTTATCGTGAACTGAGGTTTTCTGACATTTGATACACATTACAATTTAAATCTGTTAAACTTTAAATCCTTTTTATTTATTTATTTTCCCGTTCTTCTCTTCTCTGCAACTGCAATTGACTCCCGAGGTTTTTTTTTTATATATAATTGTATAAAATTAATCGACTGATAGTTTTTGTTCAAAACTAACTACGAAATGTCTTCCCCACATGTATATCACACTCTTCCATTTAAAGAATTTTTATTAACTGAGAAAAAACTGTTCACGTACCTATATATATATCCGATGGATACATCTGTTGTAGGGTTGTCACTGACTCAGACGTACTTATGAATATAATTATTTTCTGTGATTGTATCTTACATTAATTTGTAGGATCCTCTACTATAGATAATTTAGCTGATCTGTAACAATAACATCTTCATGCCTTATATATCATGTACTGTAGTACGCCGCTAGATTAAAACTGACGTGGAAAGGTAACACATGCCCACCGAAAGCTCTTTTTTTTTGAGAGCCCAGGTGGTCGTGTGGTCTAGCGGGACGGCTGCAGTGCAGGCGATTTGGTGTCACGATATCACAGTAGCATGGGTTCGAATCCCGACGAGGGAAGAACCAAAAATTTGCGAAAGCAAATTTACAGATCTAACATTGTTGGGTTGATGTTTAGACGAGTTATATATATATATATATATATATATATATATGATTAGTTGTAATCTATTCTCTAATTACGACAAATTCCGTATAAATTTAATCATATTTCACGTTTTATTTCCGATCCGATAGCATTTTTATTTTATAACCGGATGTGGGTACGCGTAGCCTACGAATAAACTGGTCCGCCGTTCCATCTATAGCTTTGCACCGAAGGAACAGGTTGGTGTGCCATTGTCACATTGGCATTAATTGGACGAGTTTTAAAAATTCATCGATTCGCTAATAAAATTGACCAATTATAATGATAGGAAATTGACCTCCGTGAAATGTTATTACTGTGATGCCGCAAAATAAATAAGTATCTGGTATCCCCATGGTGGTGGTGCAGATAAATGACCAACAAGCATGTTAACATGTTCTTGAAAAACTGAACCGGTATCTTTTATTCCCTTAACATCTCAGTAGGGTTATAAATGTGATAATTTCTTGTTTCTTGCCTGGGATCCGGCCCAATCTAGCTGCGCGTCGTATACTGACAAGATTAGCCAGGACCCCAGACTATATAACACATAATAAACATAGCACATGATGCACTAGTCTCGTCGAATTATCAAATCCCGTGGTCAGAATTGTGACCACGGGATTTAGGCCATACCTGTTGTCAGTGTAGCGATAAGTGAACACAACAGGGGTCCAGTTTAGCCTACGAACGGCAATCTGACTATTAGTACCTGCATGCTGGTACGCACAGACACTGCATTAAAACATACAGTTCTCGTGCAAATTTCTTAAATAAGTATTACATTAACCGTTACGTTTGTAATTTGTAAAGATCCATGACAATGAGGCCAAGTGTACACCCTACAACTATTCCATACACCAAATATAGCCCACCTATTACTTTAATTGGTAACTGAAAAACAAACCGAAACCAATAATTTAACATTGACCAATGAACCATGAAAATGAGGCCAAGGTTGATATCTGCCAGACAGATATGTTCATAGTTGAACTTCTCCTTAAAGTACTGAAAAAACAAACCATAACACATAAACTTAACATTGAACAATGAACCATAAAAATGAGGAAGATATGATACCTTCCAGACAAACAGGTACATCATTCAATAATCCCATATATCAAAAGTATAGCTCACCTATTGCTAGCTTAAAGATTAAGTAAATGATAAACAGACCAAAACACAAAAAAACTTAGCATTTAACTATGAACAATGAAATTAAATCAAAGACCGTGAATGGACATATAGCAGACGGTAATTCGATCTCACCATCCTACAATGTGAGGCACCATGGGGAAAAAAAAGATTTATAAAAATAGTTTACACCATCACTGTTTAGTAGTCCTGGTGTCTCGAATAATAGACTTTCAACACAAGCGAGACAAAAATCGTCTTGTGTTAGAAATTGACATAGACAATCAAAGGTATCCCAAATATGTTTGTCGTTGATGGACTTTTAAAACTGAACTAAAAAAGAGATATGTCGATGTATAACAAAAGCGAAATGTCTCTAAAATTAAGATTAAACAAACATAAAATCAGGATGTTATGCCCTCTATTGATGCAAATGTTGTATGATTTCCAATGAGACAACTCTCCATCAGGCATAAAATGTAAGGACTAAATAAAAAATCATTTTGATGAATAAGTTTACCTTTTCCTCTATCAATGTTCTTATAATATCATCTTTAATATTGCGACTTCTCATGAAGTCATAAAGGTCAGGTTCAGACATCTGAAATAACATAAAAAAATAAATTTATAATTGAAGTATTGTTGTTCACCTGTCAGCAATGAAGCTCCCTACTTCGGAAAGGAAACTCAAAGAAGTCTGTTTTACCCAATTTTATAGAAGTGAAAGCTAACGATAATCAATTAGTAATTTACTAACCAGTTTCCATAGAACTGTTTTTTTTTAAATCTAAATCTTGATCCAAATTACTCACCGTTCTTTTAATTTCAATAATAACAAATGGTTCGAAAAATTTAACAAAATCACGGACCTAAAACAGCTGCCCCTCATCTTAAATGGTGGGGAATCTTATTGATATCGAATTTCTACGCAAGTACATTCTTTGTTCATAAATATTTTAAAATAAATATTTCGGATACCAATTTTGAAACATAAGAAATGCATATTAAATCGAAATCAACCTGCACATTTGCAGAGAATATTAAAGAACCATTTTAAAACAGTAATCCATTTTGCAAGAGGGTCTACCTTATATATGGCCCGAGAACAGAAGTTATTCCGTGGTGCATTTCTTTTAGACAATTAGAAAATTTAGACAAATTATATCAAAATTATCCAAAACCTCATCAGATCTAACTCACAATATGGACAATTGTATGTTGAAGGGGTGAAGAAATGAATTGTGAAAGGGTATGAAATAAATTGGTAAGTAACACTGTCCACACCAAGGAAAATATTTTCGAGGATAACGAAAATTAAGGGACGACAACCGTGTTCAAGCTCGTCGTCGCTTATTGTTTCGTTATCGATTCTAGACACTAACTAGTTCGAACGAAACACCTTTTAAACTGCCGCATGTTTTTAACGGGGTTGCGTGCCGTGCAATATCGTAACAGCTACATAGGGCTACGTAGATTTTTGACTGATGAACGTGTATCTAGCCTAGCTGCTACCTAGATCTATTAAGCAGCTAGGCTAGGTACATAATCAATAGTCAAATATTATAATATTGATAATGAGGCGTAAACAAAACAAACAGACACAAAAGTAAAAATGCTACAAATAGGGGTAAATAGTCGAAATCGGTAGGTCACATTCGTGATAAAGGGGTTTCGGACTTGTGGGGTGTCGGGCCAATAAGGTGTCTAACTATTGGGGTGTCGGACTACTGGGGTATCAGAATAACGGGGTATTCCCCAAGATATAATTATATAGACAATAGATAATTGACCAATGTGGACCTTATGTTCGCAATTCCATTATTTTTCTTTATATAGAAAACAAGAATGTGTCCCCAGTACACGGATGTCCCATCCGCACTATCATTTTCTTTGTTCAGTGGACCCTGAAAATGGGGGGAAATCTCTAATTTGGCATTGAAATTAAAATTATTAAGATCGTATCATAGGGAACATGTTTACTAAGTTTCAAGTTGATTGGACTTCAACTTCATCAAAAACTACCTCGACCAAAAACTTTAACCTGAAGCGGGACAGACGGACGAACGGACAGACAGATGAACGAACAGACGGGCGCAGAGACAAGAAAACATAATGTCCATAAATGGGACATAAAAAAATTTATACTTGGGATCTATAATTGTTTTAAGTTAAGAGTTAGAGTCAAGTTGGTTAAAATTGGGATAATCGGTTTTAAATTAAATGCATTTATAAAATAAGTATATAAGGTATATAAAGGTAAAGTTTTGCACTGTTATTATTTGTCGATATTTATGAATTATGATTTTATCATACTTTTCTTGAACAATATACTTATAAAGTATTCTAGGTTAATTTATATATATTGACCCGGACTACTAAAATCTTCTATTTATTTAGCCATTCAAATATCAGCTTGTTTGCTACTGAAACTGGAAATAACGCAACATCAAAATGTGTAAAACACCGTCAAATAATTCTAAAATGTACGTACATTACCTTTTCCTTCTCAGTTGGCTCTATTTTGAGTTATAACATTTGAACAATAATATCTCTTTTATATACATGTATACCCGGCTGAGGCTCGTGCAACACCTGGTGCTGAATACATTTTAGAAAACTTCAAAGACATGAACTTTTTTCTCACGCTTCAAATTTACCCATATAAGGATAGCCGATAGGATCAAAGACAAAGTCCGTAAAAAGTATTCTTGAATATCAAATGTTATATTGTACGTTACACGTACTGCACATCCACACAGTTTTGTAGAAAAGTGTAAATGCATTTGCAATCATCAATTTAGAGACCATCAAATAAGAGATAATAGGGATATTTCCTTAAATATACAGCCTACTGTTTTAACGTAGTTGTAACAATGAAAACTATCAAGGACACCACACAATTGAATGATTGCATAAAACTAAAGGGTTGGATTCTTAAAGTGCTATTGGGTTAAAATTTTAATCTATAGTTTTGATTTCGGTTGTATTTCGTTTCTTCATTTTCCCTTTCTTTTTGTTTCGTTGCGTTTTGTTTGTTTTGGTTTCGATTTCCACTCTTATTTTATATGTACCCGTTTTAACAGTTTAAACATAGATTAAATATGATTTTTGAGGTTAGAGTAAGAGGTAAACTCTCATAACCTGAAATGATTTTAGAAGTATTATACATACCAAATACGTTTCGGACATTCAGTTTATGCTCACTTTTCCCGGGTCATTATTTCTCTAATGCATTAGTTTTTTTTTTGTCAATGTGAAATCGACAAGAATGCGATTGGACCAAATACTTGGAAAATGTTATTTTGTCAGCTTAAGCCCATAATTGTTGAATTTGTAATAAGGTTGTAACTTGAATAATAACAACGCACCCTTATGATCATTGTGCTCAGAGGTAATGGAGTGGTCGTAGTGATCGTAATATAACGACTGGATTATTCGGGTTAATAAGGTTGTGGTTTATGATTTGACCGTTCTTAAAACATTTTTATCTCCAATAACGAAAAAAGCATGAATTAGTATGGTTGTTGAAAAGTATAAGTCTCAGACCGCGGCTCCTAACGGTGGCTACATAGATTGTGTTCACAAATGCAGACATTTAACATCCATGCATTATGTCACATTGATTAAATATCATTAAACTAACCTTTCTTCATAAACTTCATCCAAGCAAGAAATCCGCAATGTACAAATCACGCGCATGTCAATAAGGGCTCAAATAATCGTGCGCACATATTAAATAACTCGTGTGCACAAGATAGTAACTTGTGCGCACAAGATAGTAACTTGTGCGCACAAGATAGTAACTTGTGCGCGCAAGTTGTGTAACTTGTGCGCACAAGATAGTAACTCGTGCGCACAAGTTGTGTAACTCGTGCGCACAAGTTGTGTAACTTGTGCGCACAAGATAGTAACTTGTGCGCGCAAGTTGTGTAACTTGTGCGCACAAGATAGTAACTCGTGCGCACAAGTTGTGTAACTCGTGCGCACAAGTTGTGTAACTTGTGCGCACAAGATAGTAACTTGTGCGCGCAAGTTTGTAACTTGTGCGCGCAAGTTGGTAACTTGTGCGCACAAGTTGAATTTTTTTTTTTGCATGGCACTCCAGGGCTTCCGTACATTTAGCATTGACAAATGTTATATGTCAAAAACATTTAATTAAATAAGGATAAGAAAAGTAGGGGGGTAGCGGGCAATGGTGATATATGGATAAACCAGAGGATTCCGAATATCTAAAGCAAGAGAAATTTCGAAAATTCTAAAACAAGAGGAGGAAGCATCCTTAACATGATTAATATAACGATTTTTTCGTTGATAACCTTTCAGGTAAAATTGACCATATTGGCCATAATGTGTATGTCACTTATAGTAATAAACACTTATTTGTGTACTTAAAACTTCACTGCCTTAAAATGAATGGAGTTCATAAAGTTTTATATTCAATTAAAGTTACGAATTGAACTTGACCGTTTTAAGCCGTTATTATCAATGACAACTAAAAACAAACGTCAATTTCGCTCTGATATATAACGCACATAGTGATTTCATCCTATCGATGTATTTGTTTGACACAGAAGTAATTTACGCGTCTTTTATATGCCAAATGTCCGTGCTAGAACAACTGCCAGTTGTTCAACGATTATTAAAGGGCCTTATGTCTTTACGTAAGCATTTAGTCCGGCCGATCGGTGAAAAAATTGCTCAAATTATGAGGAAAGCGCCAATTTTTGCATGATAGTACATTTTTGTGTACTGAGCAATATTAGCTATGGACCCAACCTCAAAATTCAAAATGGCGGCTTATTTCAAGATGGCTGCCGTACGTTCCAAAAAAATCAAATTTTTCACAAACCACAGTGGATTTGATGCTGGGTGCACAAAAATCAACATATTTGAATGACAAGGTGTACTTAGAAAGATTTTGTTTTGATCTTTTTTGAAAAACAAAATGGCGGCTTTTAAAAAAATGACCGCCTTGAAAAATATGCAAATATTCATTATTGAGAATTGACCTGCATATAAGCATTTTATTGATGCATAGTGTCATTTGGTATCTATCCCAGTTCTGTCCATTCTGATTTTGCCTTGCTTGTCATTTTATACACAAAGTAGTAGCTTTCATAAAAAGCTGCAGTAGTAGCTTTCATTAAAAGCTGCACTATTAGTTGTCTTGGGTCAAACATAAAAGCTTTGATTTGGGATTTATCTGCCTTAAGATATTATCCAGTACCATAGTTTTAGGTGGAATTCATGTTGTGTCGTGTGTACTATTGTTTGTCTGTTTTCATTTTTATTTTTCATTAGCCATGACGTTGTCAGTTTATTTTAGATTTATGAGTTTGACTGTCTCTTTGGTATTTTTCGTCCCTCTTTTATCGCTAAGGGTAGCAATATTTTGCAATTTGAGACATAAAACTGTGAATTGAGAATCACTAAAATAAACAAATCACAGATACCAGGACTACATTTTGTATATACGCAAGACGCGCGTTTCGTCTACAAAGGACTTATCAGTGATGCTCGAATCAAAAAATTTAAAAAGGCCAAATAAAGTACGAAGTTGAAGAGCATTAAGGGCCAAAATTCCTAAAAGGTATGCCAAATACAGCTAAGATAATCTATGATAATTCATGTCAGCATAAAAAGTGCTGACGATGAACATATTTGTGAAATGGCAGGAATAAAGGACAAGAAGGACAAGAACATTGAAATGGCAAAAACTGGATCGCTTGGGGATATGGAGAAACCCATAGCTGAAGACACTTTAACAGAGGACAGCTCAGAAATGACTATAAAACAATTGTACCAAGAATATTTAGCAGATCGAAAATCAAATGCTCAAAGAACAGGTGAAGTTTACTGCAATATAAAACAGAGCGAAGCGCGAATTTATGAAATATTTCTTGGTCTCATTACGTTTCAAGCTGAACAGAAAGAGGCAATGAATATTAATAACAAACAAATGAAAGCAATATCTCAGCAACTTCAGCAGTCTGAAGACAGGATAGAGCACAAGGCTAGTATTAATTGCTTTGCGGAATTGAATGTCAGACCAATAAGATATTCAATGTTGTGGTGAGACGAATGGACAAGCTGACAACAATTGAGGAAGGAGACACATTGCAATTCAAATTTGCATTTAAACAGCAGGATAACTTCCAACAACTGGCATCTGTTGTAAATGAATTAGTAGACAATCGACATAAAAAAAGTTAATGATTATGCAATGAACACATCATCTATGAGTAAATTTGCCTGTACAACGCAAGATTACCAAAAGTACACAACAAAATACATGCCGTGGGTCTTTCCCCATTGTAGTTCGCATGAACCATCAACCGCGCCAACTCTGTTGAAGGTGTCTTCACCTAAAGTCAAAAGTCCTATGTCAAGGCCCTTTGCCCTGCATGAGACAGTTTAAATTATTCAACAACAATCTCCATTAAAGAACAGGTTTGTGTCATTTTGGTCTTTTGTGGATAGTTGTCTCATTGGCAATCATACCACATCCTCTTTTTTATATAGACCTCTAGTACTAATCAATGATACCATCAAAAGGCTTATGAGTTTTCTTACGCACACTAACCATCTACCACGAGTCAATAATATTTGGTTCAGATCAGCACACCATTACAGAAACAACTGGCTGCAATTGGATTCTATCAAGTACTTATGGTATCATCCCCGTCGAGTCAATGACAAATCCCACATTTATTACTCCATTGATGATAACCTCGTCCGCTTCTGGAGCTCTAACATGCTTGCCATATCAGCAAGCTGACTCCATTGACCGATCCAGGAAGGTGCAGAGGAAACAAAACAAGTGTGGCAACACCTCTTCTTCAGACTCCTCACTGGAGAGAGAACATACCCGATGGCAAGACAATCTTGAGTGCAAGGGACAGGAGCCAAGGCCCACAGCTGCCAAAAATGAAGAAATTGGAGAGGATCCATCACTTGGATGGCGTTTATTGACCAATTTGAACTTACTGCCGGTAGATGACAATGGGAAATCAGGAATAATGAGTGTAGGCCCCATTATGCCAGGCCGGTGTTGAATTATGAGAACGCTCGCAAGGTAAACACAGATGATGACTCCAAGGCCCCAAAAAATAAACCATTGGAGCAGCGCTTTAGCAAGAAAGACGATCAAGACAGATTCGAACCAATGCATTCCGTCGAGGATGTAAAGACAAAGATTCTTCTAGGCATGTAATAAAGACCCAGAAACAAGGCATTAAAACAATTGAAAACCTCAAAAGCAAACCAGACGGCGATATATGGATAAAAAAAAATGCCAATTATAACCTTCAACAAGTCTACTTTGCGGATGGCACAGTATCACCGACCGATTAAGAAAATATGAGCAGTCCTTTGGATTATGAGCTGCATAACCTCACATAAATTTTCAGAAAACTAGCTGATGTTATGCTTTCAACTAATCAGCATAAATTTAGATAGGCCGATCAATAAAATCTCGGTTCTTCTGATAAAAAAATCATGGAAGATGACCAGTTCAATGGAAGATCACCTGATCAATATACACGAGGAAGATCTCTTGAGCAATACTATCGCGGTAAATCGGCAGATAGAGGTACACCCAAGCTTAATGCCTATCGATTTGCATCCTCCCCACTAAGCTAGAGATCAAATAGTCCCTAAAGACAACGGTTAGCATCTCTACGGACAAACTCAAGAAATCCCAAATTTTTCAGACAACAGCCACCTTCACCAGGATACGGATCATATCAAAGTGTAACCCCAACAATGGAGCAAAGGGTCGCGTCAGTAGGACAACTCAGATTCCAAAGACTATTGGCCATGAAACATTACCTCATCACAAAATCGAACAGAAGCCCACTGCCTTGTCCAATATTGTCAACAGACAAACCTTACGAGCTTAGTAGCACGAGGTACTATACATGACCAGAATGTGAGCATGATTGTGGACACTGCTGTAATGATAACATTAGTAAATGAAAAATTAATTCCGGCAGAAAATGGAGATTTTGAGAACGTAACGCTACGTGGTTTGGTTGGAAGAATATAACGAACGACATTATAGAGTAAATATACAATGAGATGTGTGCAAAGAGCCATTAACAGACGATGTCATACTTAGGCTAGTAACTTTGGACACACTGAGCGCAGGGATCAACCTTAGTACTCCAACAATTACCATCAACAATAAAGTGATAAATGTGCCATTTGTTAATAGTGTAAACGAGATTTTAACTCAGCTAGTTTGCATAAAACGAACCATCGCAGTTCCGCCAAATTCAAACATGACTGTTACCATTAAAACTACTAAAAGTGCTGACCAGGAGTGCATTTTAGAAACATGCTCGCTGCTTAGTTGTAAATTTGTTACGCACGTAGTTGGAAAAGGAAATAGTTGCCCCTTAACAGTTTAAGTGATGGCAATCGTTTAAAAAAGAAAGGTACACCTATTGATTACATAGAATAATTTGACGATGTAGTTGGTACGGCAGATGAAAACGCAATACGTGGCGTTGAAGAGCCACTACCTCAAAGTTCAGATGAGTTACCTACTTTTCCATCACATTTAACCGACCTATATTAACGTCAATCGACTCGTTTCAACCCATTGCATTCCATATCTTTTTCCATAGAAATAATACATTTATGGAATTAGCGTTAAATAAGCTGTCATTTGACGCTACACTTGACATTCAAAACCTCAACCATTAAAACTGAAAGCGTTTAAAGAATAATTACAATAACATGTAAACATATTGATTAACATTTTGAATTTCATTATTTGTTGTTGTATATGCAAACCTATTTGCAACTTATGTGTTATAGGAATACTAAAATTATTTGTTTTATACTTAAAAACTAATTAATAACCAATTCAAGAACATGAAGTCCATTTTTAATGAATCATTACTTTAATTTCCGAAATTGTATAGAATACCATTAGGACAATCTTGAATTTTATACCGTTTTTCCGCCCTCTTGAAAATGGCAGCTATATTGGATTTTTCAGAGTGGGTCCATAGCTGAAATCAAAGGGTATATAACCAAGAACTACTATGCAAAGTTTCATGCTTTCCTCATCAAGTGAGCAATTCTGCTCTATATCTGCACCAATCGGCCGGACTAATCCTTTATCAAATGGTCCATAGAACATAGTGCAAGGGACTCATAGCATGCTACTTTGTTGTCACAATTTAAACATTTTTTTGTGGTGGACCCCGTTTTCGGACAATAATTAAAAAAGCTTTCAGCTGTTTTCAAGAAACTTTGATGAACTTTGTAAATCTTTTGCATGAGGTAAGCTCTCTTTAGACTATTATAAATTTTAGATTTTACGTTTTCGGGTTTTATTGATTAAAAAAAGGGTATGTTTGATATTGACTATCTACTTTGAAGTGCTATGCCGCCAGTGGATTATGGAAGATATAATTGATGAATAAGCCATTGATACCTGAGAAATTCAGGAAAGAGCTTGACCTAAGAGGCTGCAAAAGTGTAACGAAATTTTCGCATTATCAAAACAACAAAGATAGACGACATGAGGATGAGAATCAGCAATAAATCATTGCTATGTGGACACAATTTGTCAATTAAATTATAATGTGATTTTGAAATTGGTTATCAAATGTTATATAGCAGGTAATTTTGAAGTTGCTTCATTCTTTCACATTAGTTTGTACTTTTGAAAGTTTTGCCTCTTTAAATTAAGAAATAATTGATGCAAGCTATACTTTATTGTAGTTTTAACATTGGTAAGCATTATAATATTCGTGATTATTTTTGCACGAGCGATAGTGAGGGCTAAAATAACACGAATATAATACCTACCCATGTTAAAATTTCAATAAAATATAGCTTGCATCGATTATTTTGAAATTAAAAGAGGCAAAAGTTTCAAAAGTACAAACTAATGTGAAAGAATGAAGCAACTTCAATTAGGACAATGAAGGTAATTTATATGTCCGATGTGTATAAGGGTAAAGCGATTGTGTAGGTTCTTTCATGAACATCCCTTTTTTGTTTGTAAAGAAGCAAACAGCTGGCACTGTGATTTTTCGGAGGGAGAGGTTTTTGAACAGCCAGCATGCACGGTTGTCGTATCGGTTACACGCCATTATTCCGACAGCCCTTTGTTCCGGAAGCCCATTAGTCCGACAACCCGATATTCCGACAACGCATTAGTCCAACACTTATCAAGTATCAGGGTAAAATAAAATTTGTCTGTCTGTATTATCACGTATATGTTATATGACATATTTTAAGAAATAACTCCGTATATATTGCATAGTAGTGGAAGATATTAGCAAGCAAAATCGAGAGAATTGTGCAAATGATGATACAAGCATGAACATTAGCATGAAGTATCAATAGTATTTACTATTTAAGAAAAAAACTGCTGGCCATAAAAAAAAATCAAGATGGCCACGGTCTTTTTCTTTAAATGGCTATTTTTCATGTTCTAAATTTTTTTTTCTTTCTGGAAAACGTTTTCTTTTACCTTTCGTTTGTATAAAATATTACCAGGTTTGATGGCTAGATTCCTTACATATGACGTATATACTAGAAATACCTATGTGGCTCTTCAGGTTTTGCGCATGCGCGAAAATAGTACAATATTCAAAAAAAAACTTTGATTTATTTGCTATATACTAAGTGCTTTTGGATTTGTAATGCTATTATGAATTGGTTCAATAACATTTATTTAAGGTTTTGATGCACATGCATTTAACATTTTTGCGCATGCGCAAACTATTTATAGATATAAAGTGCGCGGATTTGCACGAACTACCAGGGCACACTGACGTAAATTTTATAATCTGTGTGATATATTACGTGATAGTGGAAGGACATGTGCCCTCACTGAGGCCGTTATTGTAACATAGAACGGTAGATTATTTTCATGTATGTTCAAATGTACAGGTCTAAGACAGGGGCGGATCCTGGAATTTATCAGGGGGTGGTCACCTTTTGAAATCTTAAATAAAAATTCAATTTTTTTATTGGTATCATGAAAATAGTTACAACTATGGAAGACAAAAGTTTCACATTATTTATAAAATTGATTTCAATTTCATTTTCCTTGGATGCCTGCGTGCAAACATGTCAACTATAACATCAAGTTCTAACTCTAAATTGTAATGCACGTGCATCAGTGCAAGTCCATTTAGTCGGTCCTGGCCCATTGTTGTACGTTCAAATGTTTTCGGTAACCCGAGCTCACTATTCGAACGCTCACATTCACAACTTGTTACATTCATTGTGCAAACAATTTTGAGAATTGCATATATATTCAAATTGGGATAATCAAGTTTGTTGCATTTTTTAATGGTTTCAGCAGCTGACGTTAGCAATGTAGAGTGATAAAAATTCCAGGAATTGAAACTTCTGTCCGAAATATGTTTTGCATCATCCCTATATGGCCCCTTATAGGAAGATTCTGTTTGCCACAAAGCAAAACACACTTGCATATAGATTTCAAAACAGGTATGTTTGCATTTATACGTTCATTCATTGCTTTATCAATAAATGTTTGAATATCAGTAGTCCTTTGCTCAATGTTGTCAAGAAAAGGTTGAGCTTTTGCTCTAGCTACGGGGCGCCGAATGGGACTCTTGTAGTTTTGTACACAAAATTCAATTTTGTACGGACAAAAGTGACTTTTGTTCAACAAAAATGAGTTCAGTTTAACAAAATTTGTATCATACTACAAATTTAAAATTTTGTCATACAAAATTTTCTATCAGCGGACAAAAGTCACTTTTGTCATGACAAAATTCATTTTTGTTACACAGACTTGACTTTTGTTACCTATTTTGAAAATTGGGTGACAAAAGTCAATTTTGTATTCAAATTAGTTTAGTTTGGTTTCTGTGAACTAATTTGCATACAAAATCGACTTTTGTTATACAAAATTGCCTTTTGTTATACAAAATTGACTTTTGTGAGACAAAATTGACAAAATTAACTTTTGTGAGACAAAATTGACTTTTGTCTCAACAAAATTGACAAAATTGACTTTTGTCTCAACAAAATTGACAAAATTGAATTTTGTCTCAACAAAATTGATTTTTGTCTCACGAAAGTCAATTTTGTCTCATAAAAGCCAATTTTGTTGTTACAAAATTGAATTTTGTCGTCACAAAAATGAATTTTGTCGTCACAAAATTGACTTTTGTCTCAACAAAATTGACAAAATTGACTTTTGTCTCAACAAAATTAACAAAATTGACTTTTGTCTCAACAAAATTGACAAAATTGAATTTTGTCTCACAAAATTGATTTTTGTCTCACAAAAGTCAATTTTGTCTCACAAAAGTTAATTTTGTCTCACAAAATGGAATCTTACCTCACACAATTGACTTTTGTGATTTGATTTCCATATCAGGTAACAAAAGTCAATTTTGTATGCAAATATGTTTATATTTGCATACCTTTTAGACAAAAATGACTTTTGTCAAGACAAATACGAATTTTGTCTTCAAAAATGAATTTTGTCATGACAAAAATGAATTTTGTCTACACAAATGAATTTTGTCATCACAAAATTGAAGTTCTCACAAAACAAGTCTGTAGCACATAGTTTTGTAAGACAAAAATGATTTTGTTATGACAGAATTGAATTTTGTACAAAACCACAAGAGTCCCATTCGGCGCCCCGTACTAGCTTCAGTATGACTTTTTAATATGATTTCTCATCACGACCGAAATGATCGTTAAGTCTTGTACTTGCATGTGCCATATCTGTTAGTGGTTTGCATGATGTTCCCAAACTATCAACCCCAAACAGAGCACAGTATATGCAGTAAGCTCCTTCTTATGAAGGTGAGAACACTAGCCCATCATAGCGATTTAGCCAATTCGGCTGAACCAGTCTGTTCTTTCCTGCATATTTATTTTAAAGGAAAGTTAAAGTTTATTCAAGATTGGAAATGATTTCTTATCAAATTAAATTTCTCTTCGTTTGTTAATTTAAGTGTTGATTGTTTTACAAAACCAATGTCGTTTGTACTTGTATGCAAGTCGGGGGTTGTACATGTATTTAGTAGTGTTGTCAAATCTTACACCTTTCCCTAACCGGTTACTCGGATGAACGTTCGACCGATTAACCGGTTAACCGGTAATTTAAGTTGGTGTTTGAAAGCCTTATAAATAGAGCCCTACACATAGATATAAGATGTGGTATGAGTGTCTATTTGACAACCTTTCATCTAAGTCATAAATACGCTTTTAGAATTGAAGTTTTTCCTGTAGCATTATACGGCTTGTCGGTGAGGATTCCTGGCGAAGTTTGACTTTTAATAATCAAATACACCGTATCAACTAAAGCGTTTGTACCAACTTCAGATTAAAAAATTAAAAAAAATCTTAATCTCGTAGAATTGAATATGTCATATGTCTGAAAACATTTTATTCTTTCCTTTTCTCTTGTTGTCTCCGAAAATAATGGGATGTGTTTCAATTTGAAATGATTTATTATAAAAAAGAAGATGTGGTATGATTGCCAATGATACAATTCTTCACAAGAGACAAAAATGACACAGACATGAACAACTATAGGTCATTGTGCAAGCTGTACGACCTGTTTCTTCACTGTGTTTG
The DNA here is from genome assembly GCF_036588685.1 of Mytilus trossulus. Taxonomy (NCBI): domain Eukaryota; kingdom Metazoa; phylum Mollusca; class Bivalvia; order Mytilida; family Mytilidae; genus Mytilus; species Mytilus trossulus. Next base: position 46,151,539 of record NC_086380.1, on the reverse strand, counting down.
CTTTTTTCTTGAAGGATGTTACTCATACTTTCATGTATACATTGAGTACATTCACATTAGTTTGCATTTTACAATTTTTGAATTTAAAGTCAGACTAACCCTTGCACTACGGAGGTTGCACATTTACATGTAGGTTTACACAATATTAGACCACAAACGAAATAATGAAGTAATTAGTAAAATTAAATCTCATTACTGATTTAAAGTTACTGTTAAAAAAACATGTTTACTAATTATGTTTCTTAAAGATCCTGTCCCGAACTCTAATTAATTTTATGTTTTTAGAATTAACAATAGCAATCACTATACTGGACAATTGATCTGTCAAAATAATTACCACGACGACAATTTTTAAATAAAACAAAACTCTTTCATGATTTGATTTTCAACTAATCTATCGAAATGAAAAAAGTCCGGTTAACCGGTTAGCGTTAAGGTAAGTAATTTTTTGGTACATGGTGCACCATTTTTGCAAACCCAGGGGGTGGTCACTGGCACCGGGTGACCACCCCCTGGATCCGCCTCTGTAAGACTAGACACGCGCATCAGATAACTGCATGTGTTTTCTTGATTCATTAATTTCGGTTTATGAAAGCGTTAACGCAGAAAATATATCTCATGACTCCGAGTGTGACGTTCGATAATTTGATAAACTGGTGTAAGGAAAGAGAGTCATCTCGACCACAGTTTCTGGTGTTCAGTTATGAATTAAAAACTTCTTGTGCTTTCGGTAGTGCGCTCATTTTATGAGTCAGATATCAAGCATGATACCGTTCTTGTTTGGTCTCAGTGATCATGTAAATTATGCTCGATGGTTACCAATCCGACCCCGAGATATGGACTCCCTTTACAAACATCACCCACAATGGTATTTGCAAATATTAATTTCACTGTATATAAGTCCAGCAAGTTTTTTTCTAATATCACAATTGATCTGGCACAATACCAGAATAATGCAAATGTGAAGGACGATGTTGATGCTATAGGTTTAACCGAAGATCCCTTTGAGACGTTCAATGGTAGCAGGACCGGAAGTCAGTAGACTTGTAGATAAATTTGAAAGATCTAGTGGGTTGAGTCGGTATCATGAAGACTCTACGAAAACACAAAAGGATTTCTTTGAAAAGTTTCAAAGGCTAGCTTAAAGTGATAAACTAGTTTGGAAATCCATTTTTAGAACAATCGTAATATTTGTACAAAATTGACTCTTTTTAAGGAAATTGTTGATTCGGAAGCAGATAAGATATATATATAAATCCTAAGATATTGGGTCCAAACCATGCGAAGGTCTTTTGAAGCATATGCAAAATGAAGGAGGAATCTGCTTTTAATAACCATATAAAAGAGGGACAAAAGATACCAAAGGGACAGTCAAACTCATTAATCTACAACAAACTGACAACGCCATGGCATAAAAAAAAGATCAATTTCCTATTACAGCCGTACAATGAAACTGGAGACGTCTTTGTGATAAATTAAGCAGGAGGACATGAAAAGTGATCGCGATCTCTTTTCTAGACTTTATTTCTTCTCAAAGTAGACAGTTTGACTTTGAAGATTTATCTAGCCATGTAACCAAACTGCTCCTCCATCTTTGTCTCATGATGTCACCTTAAACAGTGGTATTAAATCTAAGCAAATGGGTATACTAGAAACATTCTGCGATTTGCCATCAACTGATCCAATTTCTTTAGCGTTGGTGATGCAGCAATGGTTAATTCCAAGACACCACGTGGAGCAAAAATATTTGCTGATTATGCAAATGATGTCTTACTGCCTTACATAAAATTTTGCATTGATAGGTATTCAAGAGTAGATATTGTATTCGATGTATAGATTAATAATTCAAAGGCTTTGACGAGAAAAAGGCAATTGTACTGGTGCTAGACGGAAATTTGTTGGTTCTTGTAGAACGCCACGGGTTTGGAGTAGTTTTCTCTGTGAAGATGACAACAAAACAGAATTTTTCAAGTTTCTTGCCGACAGAATAGCTTCTTTAGAGACTATTAAAAATGCTTATGTTACTCAAGGTGAATATATGCTATGCAATTTCAATACAGATACTTCCCAGCTATCCCCTTGTAACCATGAAGAAGCAGATACACGAATGTTTGTCCATGATAAGCATGCTGCTGAAAATGGTTGTAAAAAGTAATGTTAATTATTATTAACACAGATTTAGTAGTATTAGGTATTGCAGCACTCGCAAGAGTATGTGTTGACAAATTGTGGATAGGTTTTTGAAGGAATAAAGACTTTCAATGGCTTCCTGTACATGACATATCAAATACTTTTGATTGGTCCTCGTGTTGCTGCTCTTTCTTTCATCTTTGCATTCAGTGGATGTGCCACTGTGTCGGCATTTCGTGGGAAAGCTGAGAGGTAAGCTTGGCAAACATGGGAAGTATTTCCAGATGGAATGGACGTTTTTGCCCGCTTTAGTATGAATACACACACATGGAAATCATAGAAGCATTTGTTTGCATCAGGTATGGCAACATAAACATTTGCTATTAGCAAGGCACGATTTGAATCGTTTGCTAGGGAGCAGCGGCCTTATGGTGCTATTCCGCCCACCAGAGGTTCTCTACCGGAGCATATCAAAAGAGAAGCATATCAAGGAGGACATGTTTGGGCTACACCTGATTTCTGCATTTGACAGTTCATCATGCGCATGAACACTGTGGTTGGATGAATGAAAAAATAAATGACAGTTGGAAACCTAAATGGAATTATTTGGCTGCCGTTCTATCCTTGTGTCAAGCCGTGACTTTTGTTGATGGTGCTAGTACTCGATATATGTGCATTGTATTGTCAAAAACGGCCCATATTTATGTAGCAGAAGCATTCTGTTGTCCAATAAACATCTAAACGTTTACATTTATAACAATTTTGTAAAACTGCTATATTTTGGGACCGAAAAGGGGTCTTACTGGACCTCATCCTTTGTAGAAAAAACAGTTATATCTTTTGCATAGAAAAAGGACACTTGTATATAGCAATGTTATCAAATTGCACATGTTACACTGTACTTGTCTTATTTCTTTTAAATATGATTAGAAAATTAAGGATTTATAAAAATCATCAAAATCAGCTTTTTGCGAGGATAAAAAGTTATTAAAAAAATCTTTAATATTGCAATTTGCAATGTACATGATGTAATCATAAGTAATCACAAGTTATCATGATTACTTTAATGAAAAGTCCTTGTTCATGAAATATTTACACTTACCTGCCTCCTTAGCTAATTGCAATCTCCCTCTACTTTCCCATACGTTCGTCGATTTTTTTAATATAAATACGGTAACACCTCCAGTTATCTCCCTTACGTAGCTCTTCAGTCTTCAGTATTAAGTAATTCCTCGAGAGGGGAGAGTGGGTGAGGCAGGTAAGTGTAAATATTTCATGAACAAGGATTTTACCCACAAAAATCTTAGTTCACTTCAATATTTCCACTTACCTGCAGCTGCCTCCTTAACTAATTGCAAAAGAATTTGCAGCCCTACTAAAGGAGGTGGGAAAGGAATTAAATAAGGAATTAAAAAATTATATTCACCTATTTCTGTCTTCCTCTCTTGAAAGAATACAAACTTGCTGACTTGGCAAAAATGGGCTGGTGGTCTAGAACATCCTTCAAATAGAATGAAGTGAAAGTAGTTTCAGATGTCCAGTGAGCTGCTTTTAAAATTTCTTAAGCTGATAGACCACAAAATAAAGCCCATGAAGTAGAGAGTCTTCTTGTATCATGTGCTCTTACTGTTTTGTAAGTGTCTTTATCTGCATTTTCTTATGCATATCGCACTGTATTAACAATCCATCTTGCAATAGAATCCTTTGAAGCTTCTTTATGATGGGTTTTTTTATAAGTAACAAACAGTCTGTTTGATATCCTTATAGATTTTGTTCTATTTATGTAAATCCTTAATGCACGACAAGGGCATAGTTTCAAATCCTCAGAATCAGTTGCATAAGAATTAAATGAAGGAATGAATAATGGCTCCCAAGGCCTGTTCAAGGTCTGTGTTTTTGCAAGAAACTGCATATTTGGTAATAGTTTAATTCCATTTTTTTCAAATCTAAAATGTCCATCATCTAATGATAAGCTACGAATTTCACTAACTCTACTGGCTGATGCGATAGCCACTAGAAAAGCTGTTTTGAATGTTAAAAACTTTAATTCAATTGAATCTAAAGGTTCAAAAGGATGTTTTGTAAGCATCAATAAAACTAAAGGTAAATTCCAATTTGGAGTCAATTGACGAATTGGTGGATTCATATTAAATAATCCTTTAATTAATGATGATAACTCAGAACTGTTTGAAATTTCTAATCCATTATTATGAATCAAAGCTATGGCTGACTTGTAACCCGTAATAGTCTGTGGTTTGTATTTTCTTACAGTAGAAAGATATAAGAAAAATTCTGCTACTTCTGGTATAGTTGAAGAAGTGAAATTGATATTTTGTTCTTTACACCAACTGTCATATATTCTGAGTCTTGCATCATACACTGTTTGAGTAGATATTTTTCTGGCATTTGCCATAATTTCTGCAGTTTTTTTCGGAAAATCCTTTTGACTTATGGCGCAATTTATGGTTTTTTAAAGTAAAAACCTTGTTTATGATAAATCTGTACTTACCTGTCTGAAAAACATTTGCAATTACCCCTTGGCAACCCCTTGCAATCACTAACTTTTAAATTATCTCCCTTTCACGATCTCCCGAATAGAAGATCACTTTACCTGAGGCGAAAATAACTATATACATTATATAAAACTTAACTTCCTCAGGTGGGGAGGTGGGTAGGATCAGACAGGTAAGTACAGATTTATCATAAACAAGGTTTTTACTTTTAAAAAAACCATAGTTTATATCAAAATCTCTACTTACCTGTCTGAAAAACATTTGCAAAGAATTTGCAGCATAAACCCTAAGGTGGCGGGTAAGAGGAAGAAAGTAACTAGTAAATAAAAAATATCTACCTTAATACTTCTTCTGTCTTCTGTTAGCTGTATGCAAAATTGCAGCTTTTGCAAAGCGAGATTCCAAATCTGGTACATCTTTCAAGTAATATGAGGTGAATGTTGTCTCATTTGACCAATGAGCTGCTCTTAAAATTTCTTGAGAGGAAAGTCCATTGAATAAAGCCCAAGAAGTTGAGAGCTTTCTTGTATCATGAGCTCTCACAAACTGGTGTGTCTGTATCTGCATGTTCATATGCATATTTAACCGTGTTCACAATCCATCGTGCAATGGAATTCTTAGAAGCCTCTACATGATGATTCTTTTGATATGTTACAAAGAGTCTTTGTGATTTGCGCAAAACTTCAGTTCTTTTAATATAAGCTAGTAGTGCTCTACAATGGCACAGCAGTAAATCCTTTGGATCTGTAGCATAGTTTTCAAATTTGGGAATGAATACTGGTTCCCATGGTTTATTCAAAGTTTGAGTTTTAGCAAGAAATTGCATATTTGGCAACAACCGTATACCTCTTTGCTCTTTCCTGAAATGTTTGTCATTAATAGTGAAACTGTGTATTTCACTGACTCTTGCAGCAGAAGCTAATGCCATAAAAAAAACTGTCTTTAAGGTTAAATATTTCAATTCTGCTTCTTCTAGTGGTTCAAAAGGTGTCTTTGTTAACACTTGCAAAACCAACGGCAAATCCCAATTTGGCGCCAACTGCCTTATTGGTGGATTAATGTTGTACAATCCTTTAATTAAGTTACGCAAATCCATGTTAATAGAAATTCTATCTTTAGATGAATGTATTAAAGCTATTGCTGACTTGTAGCCAGCTAAAGTGCTTGGCTTACAATTCTTTACAGTATGTTAAAACATAAGAAATTCAGCTATTTCTGGCACAGTTGCCGTACTGGGATTGATACTCCGTTCTTGACACCAGCTGTCAAATATCTTGATTCTTGCATTATAAACTGTCTGTGTTGATTGTTTTCGTGCATTGGAAATAATTGAAGCAATTTTTGGTGAAAATCCTTTTGCAGTGTAAGATCTTTTGACACTTTCCAAGCTACAAGATTTAGAACACTTGGATTTGGATGAAAAATTCCATTTTGACTTAATAGATTTTGTTGGACAGGCAGTTGTATTGGAAAGTCTATTAACAGGTTGAGAAGTTGACTGTACCACGACTGTCTCGGCCACATTGGCGCTATCAGTAAAATTACACAGTCCTCTTTCTGTATTTTTTGTAATATTCTGTTTAGAATGATCGGTGGCGGGAATGCATAAGCAAATAGATTTGTCCATATCATTGACAGTGCATCTATTGACACTGCTGTTTCTTCCGGCCAAGGAGAGCAAAACACTGGCAGCTTCTTGTTCATTGAAGTCGCAAACAGATCTATTACTGGTGTTCCTAGCTGAAGGAACAGCAAATTCACTATTGTCGTATTTAATGCCCATTCTGTCAAACGAATGGTCATTTTCCCCCTTGACAGGGCATCTGCTATAATATTCTGTTTTCCCGGAATATGAACAGCTTGGATTTTGACATTGTGATTTATACACCATTTCAAAAGATCCCATGCCAAGTAACAAAGGTCTGGGGATCGTGTACCTCCCTGTTTGTTCAGATAACTGACGACAGTTGCATTGTCTGTTCTCACTAGCACACTTTTGAATTGTACTTTTATCAGAAATGTTTGCAGTGCTAACTGCACAGCTTTGAGTTCTAGCCAATTGATGTGTTTTACTTTGTACTGAGGCGACCAAACATCTGCTATCTGATAATTGTTTATATGAGCTCCCCATCCCGACTGTGACGCATCTGTCACTAGAGTCACTTGAGCAGATTCTTGTTCTAATAGCACTCCCTTGAAAAAATTTCTTCGGTTTAGCCACCAGAATAGATGTTCCTGGAGAGGTTGATACAGTGGAATCAAATGATTTAAACTGTGTAGAGCTGGTCTCCACCAAGCTAGAAGATAAAGCTGAAGTGGTCTCATGTGCAGTCGGGCCCATGGAACTAAATCTATGCATGAAGCCATTAGACCAAGTAGTCTCAACATTACACGTGCCTCTACTGTTTGTGAATTTAGGAATATATGAATCATCTGACTTATATTTTTGAATCTCTCTAGAGACGGAAACACAAGACCTTCTTTTAAGTGAATCACTGCTCCCAGATACTCTATTGTTTGAGTCGGAACTAAACAAGATTTTTTCACATTGATTATCAAACCCAGATTTTTTAACAATTCTTGAGTGTACTGTAATTGTTTTGTCAGCTTTACTTTGCTGCTGTTTTTTAACATCCAATCGTCCAGGTACATAAATATGTGAATCATTTGTTTTCGCAGAAACGCACCTACTACTGCCATCACTTTTGTGAAAATTCTTGGAGCCGATCGTAGACCGAATGGTAGAGCTCGGTATTGATACTTTTTTCCCAAAATGCTGAAGCGTAGAAATTTTCTGTAATGTTTGTGAATGGGTATATGGAAATAAGCATCTTGCAAATCCAGTTTTACTGCCCAGTCCCCAATTTTCAGACTTTTTAGAATCGATCGGAGGGTTTCCATTTTGAAGTGATGAGGTATGACAAACTGGTTTAGTGGTTTTAAATTTAGAATTGGTCTGAGACCTCCTTGTCTTTTTGGTCCCATGAATATTGTACTGTAATAACCCTGATTTTCTGCACTTGTCGGGACAGGCTCTATAGCATGTTTTTCTAACAAAGAATTTACCTCTTCTAATATAGAAGATCTTTTTGTACCTACTCTGGGTACAACTGTCTCTTTTACTCCTGTAAAAGCTGGAAGACTTATGAAATCTAAAATTAATCCGTTCTTCACTATCTGAAGTACTAACTTGTCTGTAGTTATTTGAAGCCACTGACTGTGGTAATGTAACAACCGTGCTCCTACCTGGAGACTTACCGCAGACATATAATTGTTTATTTCTTGAAATTTTTCTGGGAGGAATTTTTCCATAAAAAAAATCCTTTTCCTCCTTGTTTTGCTGGCAAGGCACGAAAATTAGACGAAGTGTCAGTGCCACGACGGTCATTAAAATCCTGCTTATCATATCTTGATGTTTTTGCAGGTTTGTTGTAGGATACATTAGAAGTTTCTTGAGATTTTCTTTTCCTAGATCCGTCATCAAATTGTTGCCCTCCTGGAACAAATGAAGAACGATAAACGTTTTGTGTTTCTTTAGCATCTCTTATATTTTCAGCTGAGGAATGCAAAGTATCAAAATATTTACCACCAAAAAATTGTGCGCCATTCAAAGGTAAATTCAACAATTTTGCTGATGTGGCTTTGCTAGTGAAATCAACATTTTTTAAGAAAATGTTCCCTCTGTTTATAACAGAGTTAGCAACTATACGTGAAGTCATATCTGCCATAGATTTGAAACATGCTACTAAAGCTGAACATGCTTCTACCCTGTCTTCCTCTGAATCAGCAACATCAATATAGCTTGCTATCAAAGAGCCATATGAAACACTTCTTAACAATGTTCTAGCTGAGTTGTCAACCTTCTTAAATTCAGCATCCATTTCCTTATGAAAGGAAGGTAAAGAGTGTGAAAACTTTTTACGGTCTACAAAACCTTTTCTTTTATTTCCCATAGTAGATGACAAACCCTCCTCTATGTTATCATCAAGCCTTGGAGGAGAACAAAATTCTGTGAAATCTGTTTTCGACACCATAAAGGCCTTATCATCTCTAAGACGAACGGACCTATTTTTGAGTCTTCCAGACATGGCTTCCTTTTCCAAATTCTTAAAAACTTCAACTGTGGTACCCTCTAGAGGTAATTTCAAATGAGCTGATTTATTTGAATTGCCAGAGTTCAGTCTTGAAGGCAAATAGGAAGTTCTGACTGTTTCTGTTTCAGTTTCCTCTGAACAATCTATTTTTAATTTAGTTGTCAATTTATGGAGAAAATTATTCCATTGAATTGGATCAGTAGATCCTGGTGCTCCTTCACTAAACAGAGAAAAGTCTTTTTCATGAGAATGTGACTGAGAGTGGGCATCATTATTATTTTCATCAGAAATAGCTGAACCACCCATACTTATTTCATCCTCGATTTCATGGGAAACAACAGAAATCTGATCATCGGATGGCACAAATTTACTATAGTGGGCCCTTGGCCTAGACAAAAATTGACTCTCCGAAATCTCACATTTCGAGTCAATGGAAGAATGCATTGCATCACTTGCAATAAGGCCTTGTGTCTGTTCCTGTGGTAACAACTTTTTCAATTGCATTTGCACTTGATCTGCTATAAATTTGTTAAATTCAACTGCTTCAAAATGTACTCCCGTACTTTGAGGTTCACGATCATCTGCACTATGATCAGTTCGAACTTTCGATAGTTTTTCATGCTTTGCCGGCGACGCCAATTCACTCAGCTTTGCCGTTTCAAGTTTCTTGCCTGCCTCCTGCACAGAAGGGTTAACGGCACTTGATGAAAAAGAAAGCTTTGACCTGGCTTTCTCCAGCGTTTTATCCACGAGTGACCGTTTCTCATCATCCCATTCCCAACAAGTATTGCAGGGAAAGGCCTTCTGACAAATCCGATGTCGGTAGCATTCATCGTGCGTGTCTAACACGTTCATACATTTTTGTACGTGCGCTGCACTTTCCACAGCTCTTATACTTGTCTTCCATTGTATCCAAATCACTCGATGTCTATTCCTTTCTTATATAATATTAACGATTGCTTTTCAAACCAAATGCGATCAGGCTGTAGCCATTTTCGCTGAAGGTAAAGTGATCTTCTATTCGGGAGATCGTGAAAGGGAGATAATTTAAAAGTTAGCGATTGCAAGGGGTTACCAAGGGGTAATTGCAAATGTTTTTCAGACAGGTAAGTACAGATTTTGATATAAACTGATAATTTCCATGCCACAAGATTCAATGTTTCTGGACTCTGATGAAATATTTGTATTCGATTGTGAATTTGTGAAAGCAGAAGTGGTAGTTTTATTGGAATATCTATCATTAGATCCAACATCTGAGGATACCAAGATTGTCTTGGCCACATTGGTGCTATTAGAAGAACAACTGTCTTTTCTTCTCGAATCTTTTGTAATATCCGAGGAACAAGGATTGGAGGAGGAAATGCATATAAATAGATGCCGCTCCAATTTAAAGTTAGAGCATCTACTTGAAATGCTGCTATGTCTGGAACCGGAGAGCAATAAACTGCTAACTTTTTGTTCTGAGCTGTTGCAAACAGATCTATACTTGGAGTTCCCAGTCTCTGAAATATCATATTTACTATCATATTGTTGAGTGTCCATTCTGTCATCTTGAAAAGATTTTCCCCCCTCGAAAGAGCATCTGCTAGTAGATTTATCTTTCCCGGAATGTGAACTGCACGGATAGTTACTTTGTTCTGAATACACCATTGATAAAGGTCCCAAGTTAGGTAAAACAGTTCTGGCGAATGGGTTCCGCCCTGTTTGTTGATATAACTTATCACTGTTGTATTGTCCGACCTTATCAAAATATTCTTGTCTTTCACGATCTGTACAGCTTGTTGAAGAGCTAGGTGTACAGCCTTCAATTCCAACCAATTTATATGTTTTAGTTGATAAGACTTTGGCCAAATTCCTGAAGTCTGCCAAGTTCCTAGATGAGCTCCCAATCCTAGTTCTGAGGCATCTGTGATCAATGTCAACTGAATTGTCGGCTCCTGTAAAGGCATTCCTTTGAAAATATTTGTCCGATTTGTCCACCATCTTAAATGTACTGTCAAGCTCATTCGTACAAGAATGAACTGATTCAATGGTTGGATGTTTGGCCGCCATAGTGCTAACAAATAAAGTTGGATTGGCCTCATATGTAATCTTCCCATGGGTATTAAGTAAATGCATGAAGCCATTAGACCTAGTAATTTCAAAATTACTACTGCTTGAATCTGTTGGTGTCTTCTGGCTATTCCTACATTTTGTATTTTCCTATTCTGGCTATTCCTACATTGGGGATTAGTGGAAGAACAATACATGTTGTTATTGCAAAATATGTTGGTTTAGTCATTAGTGTCTAATTTGGTCAAAGGTAAATTTAACTGTGGAAATTAGATAAAAATCATTAATTATATATAAAAAATGAGACCTTATTTTCTATTATTATCAATAAAAGTTAAGTTTTAGATATCATATTCATTTTTAAGAATCATAATTTGTTAGAATAATGAAACTAATAAATTCTTTGTGGCTGTCCCAAGTTAGGAGCCTGAAATTTAGTGGTTGTTGTTTGTTTATGTGTAACATATTTGTCTTTCGTTCATTTTCTATATATATAAATAAGACCGTTGATTTCTCGTTTGAATTGTTTTACATTGTCATATAGGGGCCTTTTGTAGCTGACTATGCGGTATGGGCTTTGATCATTGTTGAAGGCCGTATGGTGACCTATTATAGTTGTAAAGTTGAAAATAAGGTTACATAATGATGAATTTACTCCAGTCGAGTATGGAGATGCTGCTTCTCATCTCCTGCACTTTGATTAAGACTTTGTATTCTCTTATATGTTGTATTACTATGTGAGTGCTATAAATAAATTTAAATTTAAATTAAAATCTGAGACTACTAAATTTAGTATACTTTTGGTGCTCTGTCTAGTGTGATTCAACATTTATTGCTTTGAGTAAAGCATGATTTAACAATGATATTTCAAATGATATTATTTACTTGTATATATTATTGTAAATAATTGCAATTATCATGATTATAGCTCTGAATTCATATTGTGCATTTGAATATTATTTACATAAATTGTGCCGTTTAAATTATTAAATGAAATATAAGATTGCGATATAAATTATTCTTTTTCTTTATTTTCTACAAGAAGTACCTGCATTTACCTTGATTCATTAGACCTCATTAGTTTAATGTTGTTACAACATAACCCTACATAATCCCATTGTTTACACAAAAATTCTGGGAACTCCTACATAAAATTTTAGTATTTTACCTATAAATTTCAAAATGTAGGAATAGCCAGAATGAACCGAATCTGTTGACTGTTTAGTAATACATGTATTATTTCCAAAAAAACTTTGAAATCTTGTCTCTGTTGGTGTTACTATCCCTTTCTCTAGATTGAAAAGGGCTCCCAAGTATTCTATATGTTGGGTTGGTATTAAGTTTGACTTTTTCTGATTTACTATAAGTCCCACATCTTGAACTAGACGGAGTACAAAATGCGTTTGCTTTAAACGAGCTGTTTTGTCTGAATTGCTGATCAGCCGATCGTCTAGACACATGAATATATGAATCACTACCTTTCGTAGGTATGCTGCTAATACAGCCATGATCTTTAGTGTAAACAATATTTTATTCAGAAACAGATAAATAAATACGAACATAAATACAATACAACGGATTGGAAAACAAGTGACAAGTCACTTATACAAATTCCTCTCCTTTAGCCTTGATCTTTGTGAACACTCTTGGGGCAGATTTGAGCCCGAATGGCATTGCTCGAAATTGGTAGCTGTGACCTAGAAATCGGAATCTCAGGAATTTTTTGTAATCTGTGTGAATTGGGATATGAAAATATGCATCTGCTAAATCCAATGTTACTGCATAGTCTCCCTTTTTTAAAGCCTGCATAATAGAACGGAGTGTTTCCATATTGAAATGATGAGGCACTACTGTTTGGTTTAGAGGTTTTAGATTGAGAATCGTTCGCAGACCTCCTTGTCGTTTTGGAACTACGAAAACTGTGCTGTAATAACCAAAGTTTTCTTGCCCAACAGGAACATGCTCTATAACGTTTTTTTCTAATAAAACACTTATTTCTGTTAAAATTACCGACTCGTGAATACCATATCTTGATATGGTATTTGGAACACTTGTCTCTTTTATGTTTAAACATGGATGACTCATAAACTCCAGTTTTAGTCCTTCCAGTAAAGTTTCTAAAACCCATTGATCTCCTGTGATCTTTGTCCACTTCCTGTGAAACATTAGCAAACGTGCCCCTACCTGGGGACTTATATTTACAGTTTGTACAAGGTTCTTTGACCTTATTTCCTTGGAGCTGGGAAACCCTTTGGGCTCCCAGCTGCTTTCCAAAAAAAAATCCTTTCCTTGAAAAATTTCCTGGACGAAAATTATCTTTGTTGGAGTAAGTGTTAGTTCTGGCAACTTTAGCTCCACTCTCAGAATTATCAGAATAATCGCCTTTCCTCTTTCTGTTAAAGTCATTAACCTGAGTGCGATCATCTCTAGACTTGTTAAAGTTCTTGCTATAACTACCAGCATTATTATAAACATTCTGGGTTTCTCTAGCATCCGTAAATTTTCTGCTGATGTATGCAGTGTGTCAAAGTATTTTCCATTAAAAAGTTGACTGCCAAAAACGGGCAACTTTAACAACTTCTTTTCTGTCGACTTACTATTGAAGTTAACATTTTTCAGAAAAAGTTTTCTTTTACTTAATACTGAATTTACCATGATTATGCCTGATAAATCGGCCATACTTCTCAAGCAATTAATTAATGCTTTACGTCCTTCAATTCTATCATCTTCACAAGTTGCCTCGTCCAAAAAGGCAGAAATCATAGTGCCATATGAAACTGCTCTAAAAAGTGCTCTGGCAGAATTGTCCATACGACGAAAATCATTATCTAATTATCTGTGAAAAGGTGGAATATTAACTCCAGATTTAAAAGAATTGCCTTTATGACCAATAGGTAGCCCTTCCTCAATATTGTCATCTAACTTAGGAGGACGACAGAAAGCATTAAAATCATCTTTCTTAACCATGAAAGCCTTATCATCCCTGCCACGAACAGCTTTGTTTTTCAAATGACCAGAGATAGCTTCCTTTTCTACAGATTTTACCATGTCAATAATTGTTCCTTCCAAAGGTAATTTTATTGCTGATTTTTTTATCATTCTTGTCAGGATTTAGTCTTGCCGAAACAAAAGAAGGACGTTCCTGCTGAGTCTCTGAAGGTTAAGGTTCTATATTTAGAACAGTTGCCATTTTATTGATAAAAGAAATCCACTCAATTGGATCAGAAGCCCCAGGTGCCCCTTCTGGCACCTCCACTGGGGTGCATGTAAACATTTGACTAGATCGTGGGGATGCAAAACTATCAATCTTTTTTTCTGGATCAAGATAAGAAACTTGATCTTGATCAACATTTGTCATTTAATAAAGACATCTGATCGTCATAGCTTTTGGGCTTGTCAAAATGTGGCCTTTGGTTTGGCAGAGTTACAGAACTAGGCTAATACGTTTTGTATTTGTAAATGTACCTGTTCTTGTACAATGGCCGAAATATCGACCATACAAGTGCTGTTGTCAGGTGTGTTTTCACCTATGGGAACAAACTGTGCGCCTCTTATTTTCATATGAATCGGAGTTCCTCCAGACACTTGTCAAAAAACAGGCGGATCAAAGAAGCCAGATTATTTAATTTCACTTTCAAATATATTGATGATGTTCTTTCCATAAACAATCCGAACTTTTCTGATTGGGTTCCATTGATATATCCCCCAGAACTAGAGATTAAAGAAACAACAGACACCGCTTCCTCTGCCTCATTTTTAGACTTATATCTCGAATTTGACTTACACAGTCATCTCAGTACCAGAATCTATGACAAACGAGAAGATTTTAATTTTGATATTATAAATTTCCCCCACCTTAGTAGCAACATACCAACTTCACCTGCATATGGGATATATATTTCCCAACTTATTTAATTTTCAAGAGCTTGCAGCTCCTACTCAGACTTTGTAAAACGTCGTCAGTGTCGGAGTAGAAAGTTGATGAACCAGGGGTGTGTCAAAGAACGTCTCGTCCTTTTTCTAAAAAAGTTCATCAGAAGGTACCAAGACCTTGTTGATAAATATTCCGTATCAACTTCTCAAATAATACACGATGGTCTTGATGTATAGATTCTGCGTACTGATGTTGTTTATCATCTTAACATGTTTTACTGTTCTTTCAATTGTCTTTTGTTCTATTATTAATATTACTTTTACTGTTGAATGGTTTTATGTGATATCCGTTTGACGTGGCTCGGTACTTCTACATCTCATCAATGTGTGTGTATTGGCTTTCCTTTTTTTGTTGTTTGTTTTGTATATGCGACTCTGTATTTCTTTTGTTCTTATTACGTGACTCTGTACTTTAAAAGATCCCGTCAGTATTATTTTGGTCTATTATATGTCATTATGATATATTTCTATTATGAATTACTATATACGTTGAACCACAAACGTCAAAATCATTCAATCGCGTAGTGGAATTAACTATTTTTGGATTCTTACTATCGCTCGTGCAAAAATATTCACGTATATAATGCCTACCCATGTTAAAACTACAATAAAGTATAGCTTGCATCAATTATTTCTTAATTAAAAGAGGCAAAAGTTTCAAAAGTACAAACTAATGTGAAAGAATGAAGCAACTTCAAAATTACATGTTATCTAACATTTGATAACCAATTTCAAAATCACATTATAATTTAATTGACAAATTGTGTCCACTATCAATGATTCTCTTCCTCATGTTGCGTATCTTTGTTGTTTTGATAATGCGAAAATTTCGTCACATTTTTGCAGCCTCTTAGGTCAAGCTCTTTCCTGAATTTCTCAGGTATCAATGACTTATTCGTCAATTATATCTTCCATAATCCACTGGCGGCATAGCACTTCAAAGTAGATAGTCAATATCAAACATACCCTTTTTTTAATCAATAAAACCTGAAACGTAAAATCTAAAATTTGTAATAGTCTAAAGAGAGCTTACCTCGTGCAATAGATTTACAAAGTTCATCAAAGTTTCCTGAAAACAGCTAAAAGCTTTTTTAATTTTTGTCCGAAAACGGGGTTCACCACAAAAAAATGTTTAAATTGTGACAACAAAAGTAGCATGCTATGAGTCCCTTGCACTATGTTATATGGACCATTTGATAAAGGATCCAGTAATTTCTAATTTAATACTAGAAAGTCGTGGTAGAACGTTTTACGAACAAAAAAATGCATTAAATTGAAGAAAAAAAAACAGTTAATTTAGATCAACACAAAAACATATTACATGTACTACACATGTAATATGTTTTTGTGATTTGTTAGGAATATATGATATTGTCCTTCACTCAACTAGCCAGGAGTACCTTTTTTCTTATTCAAATTTGTATTAAAAAACTCGACGAACATATGGGGAAGTAGAGGGAAATTGCAAGTAGTTAAAGAGTCAGGTAAGTGGAAATATTGAAGTGAACTAATCAATTACATTGAAAATATTAAAGGTGTAATGAGGAACATTGGTCAATTATTTCCCTTTAATGATAACACAGGTGGCAGTGCAGTAGATCAGTTCCAACACACAGTATCTCTATCTATATCCTATTGAGAATTGCATAGTTTATATTTGTATTAAAAATTATAATAAGAAGTTTTTTCTTACTTAATATCTTTAAACTGATGTTGTGTACCTGGATGTGTCTTATAGAGATGGACATATGTTTTTAAACATTTTTAAATAAAAAATTGACATTTGCAACAAAAAGGAAAAACATATAAAAAGCACATAGAATTGATAGTCCTATAACATGTATGATATATGACTTGGGGGAATTGTTTTCTTTTTCAATATTGATTTTTTTTTTACTTATTTATCATTTTTCATTTTTACTATCAATTTACATTAAAAAAAAAAGAGGAAAATATCAGCATCAAAACGTTTAATAACGAAAATATAATGATAATTCATATACTATAGAACTAAATGAATGGATAGCTAGCAAAAACAATTTAATTTGCTGTGATATTTATTTTTTGCAGAGCCATCATACATCAGTTATAAGTTTTGACAAATGAAAACTAGTGAAAATTAGTTTTCAATGAAATTAAATTGTAATTAAAAAAAAAAAAAAATTAACAATCTTAGATTATATATTTGTCAAGAAATCGGTTTGAAATATTTTTCATAAAAAGAAGTTGATTTCAGCAATGAATTATAAAAGTTTTTTAAAATTTTAAAAAAAAAGTAATTTAAAAGTAATAATCATTATTGTTGGCCAAACACTAATTACCTCCCAAATTACTTCAGACAAGTACGGAACAGATCTAGTGTGATTAGTTTATTTCAGGATGTATATGGGCATTTGAGTGCTAATACTGTATTGTTTTCTTTTAATCCATCTGATAAAGAGGCAAGAAAAAAAGTGGCCTCACCACAAATAATCCATATTTCATGTTGTTTGCCTTCTGACCGACTCAACTCTTGAAAGAGGAAAACTGTCATGCCCAAGTGAACTACAAAGACATGTTTACAATGAGCTGTTAGGCCAGTATAAGTAACATGCAACACAGTCACACAGATGATGAGATCTTCATTTATGTAACATTTTGTAGGTGATTTCTTGCTCTTTTCATTTTGGTATGACACTTTACTTTGACTTTTTGTTCCCAGTCGCAGGTACTTCAGAAATCTATTGTTGTTCAATTGCTGAGTTGTATTGAATTGTTTTTAACCCTATTTGTTTCAGATATATTTTTATTGATTTTGATGAAAAATATGCAGTCATTTCTATTTAAAATTCTGATTTCTGTCATTTGATTCTCATTAAAAAAAAAAAAAAAAGTTAAATTAAATATTAATGAAAAAACCCCATTCAATTTGAAATTGGAAGCTAGGTTTTGTTTTTAATTTGTAATGTATATGTTAGCGGCAATAAGTGAAATTAGGCATTAAGCTTAAATCCTAGGCAATAAGCTAACGCCTAAGCAGTAAGTATATTGCCTCAATGATGTTAGGCATTAGTCTTAAATCCTAGGATTTAAGCTTAAATCCTGAAAAATGTGTGCAGACATTAAGCTTAATGCCTAAAATGTAAATGCGAGTAAATAAAAGACATTTATTCATTTTTAAATTAAAATACACTTGTTACATAATAACATTATGATAACTGTGGCCTGTTTATCGAAACTGTCCTAAGATTAGTGCTATAAGATATTCTTAGGACAGAAAATATGATCTAGTTAGGATCGACTTACAACTTACAAGTTTAAAGATTTCTACCAGTTTAATTAATGAAATTTATTTAAAGAATAACACAAATGAAACCAGATGCTCCGCAGGGCGTAGCTTTATACGACCGCAGAGGTTAAACCCTGAACGGTTGGGGCAAGTATGGACACAACATTCAAGCTGGATTCAGCTTTAAATTTGGATTGTGATTAAATAGTTGACACAGCATAGGTTTCTGACACAGAATGAATGTGTTCTAATGAAATTAAAATTTTTGTTTTCTCTTAGAGCAATTCACTATGATGTTGAATATTATTCCTCTCAAAAAAATGTTTGAAGAAATTTTCTTTTTATTTATGAAATTTCAAATGAGAAAATTGAACCCAATTTTTTTAATTCACATCCCCCTTTCCCTTATTCCAAAACTAATCTCAATTAAAATTTCTAATGGAGTTTGCAACAATTACTACTCATTTAAATACATCATAAAATATTAAGATGTAAAAAAACTGCTTGTTATCACTGAATGGTAAAGATTATTTTAATTTATCAGTTGGTAGTAAAAAGTGAATATAAATTGTATATTGTATATATAACAAAGATTTAAGTTGATTCTGGACAAAGAAAGATAACTCCAAATAAAAAAATTCTTACAATTAGATATTTCTTGCTTACTATTCTGGACAAAGAAAGATAACTCTAATTAAAAACAAAATTGCTATTTCACAATATTTTGCAATAAGATATTTCTTGCCATTGCGCAATACTGTGCAATTGAAAAGACTTGCTATTGCACAAAACTTAATATAATAATTTTAGATCCTGATTTGGACCAACTTGAAAACTGGGCCCAGAATCAAAAATCTAAGTACATGTTTGGATTCAGCACATCAAAGAACCCAACCGATTCATTTTTTGTCAAAATCAAACGAAGTTTAATTTTGGACCCTTTGGACCTTAATGTCGACCAATTTGAAAACGGGACCAAAGGTTAAGAATCTACATACACAGTTAGATTCGGCATATCAAAGAACCCCAATTATTTAATTTTTGATGAAATCAAACAATGTTTAATTTTGGACCCTTTGGGCCTCTTATTCCTAAACTGTTGGGACCAAAACTCCCAAAATCATTACCAGCCTTCCTTTTATGGTCATAAACCTTGTGTTTAAATTTCATAGATTTCTATTTACTTATACTAAAGTTATGGTGCGAAAACCAAGAAAAATGCTTATTTGGGTCCCTTTTTGGCCCTTAATTCCTAAATTGTTGGGACCTAAACTCCCAAAATCAATATCAACCTTCCTTTTGTGGTCATAAACATTGTGTTTAAATTTCATTATTTACTATTTACTTAAACTAAAGTTATTGTGCGAAAACCAAGAATAATGCTTATTTGAGCCCTTTTTTGGCCCCCAATTCCTACACTATTGAAACCAAAACTCCCAAAATCAATCCCAACATTTCTTTTGTGGTCATAAACCTTGTGTCAAAATTTCATAGATTTCTATTTACTTAAACTGAAGTTATAGAGCGAAAACCAAGAAAATGCTTATTTGGGCCCTTTTTGGCCCTTAATTCCTAAAATGTTGGGACCAAAACTCCCAAAATCAATACCAACCTTCCTTTTGTGGTCATAAACCTTGTGATAAAATTTTATAGATTTATATTCACTTTTACTAAAGTTAGAGTGCGAAAACTAAAAGAATTCGGACGACGACGACGCCAACGTGATAGCAATATACGACGAAAATTTTTTCAAAATTTGCGGTCGTATAAAAATCTTACTATAGTATATATTTGTGTTAACAATTTGAAAATTACTAATAAATTTTCATAAATTTATACATGTATCTAACAACTCTTTTACATTCCATTTTTTTTTAAAATTAATAAATTAATTTTTTTTTTAAATTAATAAAGAAATACATTCATTTAATTTATATCTTTAATTGTAAGTATGTTAAAAAAAAACCTCTCTCATGTTTCTTCCACTGCATGATAATACCCATGCACTCCTGAAGTGTTTCTTTAGATCAGGCAATCCGGGACTTTCTATAAGTACTAAGTAAAGTAAAGAAAGTCACCAAGGGAATGTATTCAAAATTTGACACATTTATCATTAATATACTAAATAGTATATGAAATAAAAATAAAACAAAAGAATTTATTTTAATTAAGATCTATCAGCATACACATATTTGTGTATCATATGTGGCAATGAATGCATGCTGGCTTACTTATCATACAAACAGATGTTGTTGGACCTGATCTACCACAGCGCCACCTGGAATTAAGTGGGGATAATCTTCACCAATGTCTCTCATTGTAATGTAATCAATTACATTTTATAAGCAAAGTAATTGTAATTTAATCGATTACATTTCGAAGTAATCGACCCCATCCCCGACAGATACACCTGGACCCCAACCCTTACCATATTACCCCTGGTCTAGAAATGAAGAAAATATATATAACTCCAGTCATGCTTTAGTGGTTCTTTATTATACCAAAAGAGGGTGGGGACGGACAACAGTATTTCAACATACGTCCCGTAAGCAGGTGTATAAAAACTACCTTGACCAAAAATTGAACCTGAAGGGGGACAGAAGAAAAGAGACTGAAACATAATGCCCATAGAAAATTGTTTTCATAAAAATCACAAATACATTCTTTTGTCGATAAAATTACAAGAATGGTGTAAAATGTCTTTATTATAGATGCATTGCAAAAGACATTTATTTAGTCAAAGAGTCCAAATCCCATGTCATCATCAGACCCTGATTCTGGCTCAGGTTTCTTTTCTTCTTTCTTTGCTGAAATATCAAAAAAAGTCGAGATTAATTTTCAAATAAACTGAATTAACTTGATGTCTGACCTTTCTTTCATTACAAATAACTTCATTTCAAGTAAACACATGCATGTATTTCTGTGTCCTCAAAGATTGACATTTGTTAAACCCCAAAAAAATCTTTCATGAGTGCCTTACCCAATTTATCAACTTTTCTCACTTTATTTTTGGCCAACACTTGAAAACTACCACACAAATGGTCCAAAACCTGACATTTCTTTATACATTATTTTAAAGTAATATAAAGGAGGTAAATACAAGCATACCCACATTGTATGTTAAATGTTTTTGAATTACCTCCCTCACAGTTACACTACTTTTATATGGTCTTAAATTGTCCATTGACCAGAAAAAAACTAATTCCAAAAACATTTGAGCCATACCCCCCCCCCCCCCCCCCAAGTCAGTACTAACTATACATTCATTGTATGGAAACTTGTGGTATAATTTCAGAGAGATTCATACACTTAAACACAAGTTATTGTTTGAAACTACAAAAATGCTTATTTTGGGCCCCCTTTTTGAGCCGTAATTCTAAACTATTTGGACCATAACCCCTTATATCAATACTTACAATCCCTTCATGGAATGATTACTTGTGTTATAATTTCAGAGAGATTCATACACTTCAACAAAAGTTATGGTTTGAAAACTCTCCCCTTTTAGGCCCCTAATTTCTAAACTATTGGGACCATAACCTCCAAAAATCAATCCCAACCTTTCTTTTGTAGTAATGAACCTTCTGGTAAAATTTATAAAAATCCAATCACTAACACTTAAATTATTGTCATGAAACTAAATGTGTCTTCAGATGACGACGCAGACGACATGATAGCAT
The DNA here is from genome assembly GCF_036588685.1 of Mytilus trossulus. NCBI lineage: Eukaryota > Metazoa > Mollusca > Bivalvia > Mytilida > Mytilidae > Mytilus > Mytilus trossulus. The sequence continues at coordinate 46,129,869 of NC_086380.1, read as the reverse complement.
TTTACAGTGCACAATTTTTTTTGCAGTCCATTAAAGGTTGTTGAAGATGATGAACCCCAAGTCTTGCATCTACTACTGTTGTGGGAAAACAAATCAAGACTTAAACACTGCATAGAAATGTGAATGTTGAAGAACAAAGCATTTCCACAGATCATAAATGTAATTACCTCCTCCTTTAGGTGCTTCAGCAGCAGCAGCGGCAGCAGGTGCAGCAGGTGCAGCAGCTCCTCCTGCAGGTACTGAGGCAAGCTTTTCTTGACCTGTTTAAAGAGAAATATTACTAATGACTTTACATACAAGGAACTATAGAAACAAATATTGGAAGAAATGACTTTCCAAACTTTTGCTACAAAATTGATATGTTATACTAAATTAGTCAATCTTGATTAATCTTTGGACTCACCCATTTCCAAAATGGCAAGTCCAGACAGATTTTCAGGAGTTCTGTCCGGGACTTGCTCACCTTACTGAGATCCCCGAGCAGAAAACAAGAAATCTAAATATGATTGCAATTTGACCTGCAATTTAAATATATTTTTTGCTGATACATTTAATCATTTTTTTTTACAAACTAGAGGCTCTAAATAGCCTGTGTCGCTCACCTTGGTCTTTGTGAATATTAAACAAAGGAAGCAGATGGATTCATGACAAAATTGTGTTTTTGTGATGGTGATATGTTTGTACATCTTACTTTACTGAACATTCTTGCTGCTTACTTGGCCCAGTAGTTTCTGTGGAAAATGTAACCGGTAGTAAAAATTTACAAATTTTATGAAAATTGTTAAAAATTGACTATAAAGGACAATTCCTTCTAAAGGGGTCAACTGACCATTTTGGTCCTGTTGACTTATTTGTAAATCTTACTTTGCTGAACATTATTGCTGTTTACAGTTTATCTTTATCTATAATAATATTCAAGATAATAACCAAAAACAGCAAAATTTCCCTAAAATTACCAATGCAGGGACAGCAAACCAACAACAGGTTTTCTGATTCATCTGAAAATTTCAGGGCAGATAGGACTTGCTCTAAATGCTTTGGTTTTTGAGTTATAAGCCAAAAACTGTGTTTTACCCCTATGTTCTATTTATAGCCATGGTGGCCATCTTGGTTGGTTTAGCAGGTCACGCCATACATTTTTTTAACTAGATACCCCAAAGATGATTGTGGCCAAGTTTGGATTAATTTAGCCCAGCAGTTTCAGAGGAGAAGATTTTTGTAAAAGATATATAAAATTTACGAAAAATGGTTAAAAATTGACTTTAAAGGGCAATAACTTCTAAAGGGGTCAACTGACCATTTTGGTCCTGCTGACTTATTTGTAAATTTTACTTTGCTGAACATTATTGCTGTTACAGTTTATCTTTATCTGTAATAATTTTCAAGATAATAACCAAAAACAGCAAAATTTCCCTAAAATTACCAATGCAGGGACAGCAAACCAACAACAGGTTTTCTGATTCATCTGAAAATTTCAGGGCAGATAGGACTTGCTCTAAATGCTTTGATTTTTGAGTTATAAGCCAAGCCAAAAACTGTGTTTTACCCCTATGTTCTATTTTTAGCCATGGTGGCCATCTTGGTTGGTTTGGCAGGTCACGCCATACATTTTTTAAACTAGATACCCCAAAGATGATTGTGGCCAAGTTTGGATTAATTTAGCCCAGCAGTTTCAGAGGAGAAGATTTTTGTAAAAGATATATAAAATTTACGAAAAAATGGTTAAAAATTGACTTTATCCCTTTCCTCCATAATGACGCTTTTTGACGCCACCCCCTTTACTCCATAATGACGCCTGTGTAGTACCTCAGTTGAAACACTTCGAATACAAAGTGTCTGCAGTTGACTTAATAAAGTTTGTATCCAATATGAAAAGGAATATCATAGGAATATTTGACTTAAATTTATTTGATGAAATAGTTGTTTTTCACAATGCTTTAATACTTCAAATCATAAGTTCAGCATTTTATCAAAAAAATCCTATGCGAATCAAGTATGCAAAAAAAAAAATTCAATGGAGGAAAGGGTTAAAGGGCAATAACTTCTAAAGGGGTCAATTGACCATTTTGGTCCTGTTGACTTATTTGTAAATTTTACTTTGCTGAACATTATTGCTGTTACAGTTTATCTTTATCTGTAATAATATTCAAGATAATAACCAAAAACTGAAAAATTTCCCTAAAATTACCAATTCAGGGGCAGCAACTCAACAACCGGTTGTCTGATTCATCTGAAAATTTCAGGGCAGACAGATCTTGACCTGATAAACAATTTTACCCAGTGTCAGATTTGCTCTAAATGCTTTGGTTTTTGAGTTATAAGCCAAAAACTGCATTTTAACCCTATGTTCCATTTTTAGCCATGGCGGCCATCTTGTTTTTAAACTAGATACCCCAATGATGATTGTTGCCAAGTTTGGTTTCATTTGACCCAGTAGTTTCAGAGGAGAAGATTTTTCTAAAAGTTAACGACGACGGACGCCAAGTGATGAGAAAAGATCACCTTGCCCTTTGGGCCAGGTGAGCTAAAAATGTTTTAAAAACTCTGACATGGTGTCGACTGGTTCAGAGGTTTTTTTTATAACCTAAATGCAAAGAATAACAAAAAGTACAACTATTGTATACCTTCTTTGATCAGGTCTTCAAGGTTTTTTCCTTTGAGTTCACTTATAATTTTCTTTATCTTATCAGCTTCAGCTTCAATTCCAACTGACCCAATAATCTTTTCAAGGTCACTGGCTGATGGATTTGCGTTTCCTCCTAGGGATGCAAGTAGGTAAGCTGCCACGTAACGCATCTGTGAAAAAAAATACAGATTCTTACATATTTTTTTTTACACACACAATAGCAGCAAATTTTAAGCACATTAATTATAATATATAAACCAGTCTGTGCCAAACTCCGTTGGTTTCATTTGGTCAGACAGTGTTGACATTTTTGTCTGAGGCTTAAATTAAAAAAATATTTGTTTGCAGTTTACCCATCAACCCTTGAAAATCTTTCTACTGTGAAAATGTTATTGCTTTTAATTTGCAGAAATTATTTTTAATACTTCTATAGATGTAATCAGAAACTCCAGGTAATTTCTAGAATTGTTTATAGCACTTCTATAAAGCATGCAAAACAAATCATTCATTAACTTGCTTGCTATATTTGTTTGGATGTTTGTAAACAAAAGGTAGGTAATCTATTTCAGTCCGTTTACTATTTACTGTAATTTGATTGGACAATAAACATTAAATTCATTTCATGTCAATTCTTATTGTGCAATCAAATCCAAGTATATACAACCAGATGCTCCGCAGGGCGTAGCTTTATACGACCGCAGAGGTTGAACCCTGAACGGTTGGGGCAAGTATGGACACAACATTCAAGCTGGATTCTGCTCTAAATTTGGATTGTGATTAAATAGTTGACACAGCATAGGTTTCTGACACAGAATGAATGTATTCAAATGAACTTAAAATTTTTGTTTTCTCTTAGAGCAATTCACTATGCTGTTGAATATTAATCCTCTCAAAAAAATGTTTGAAGAAATTTTCTTTTTATTCATGAAATTTCAAATGAGAAAAATTGAACCCAATTTTTTAATCACATCCCCCTTTCCCTTATTCCAAAACTAATTTCAATTAAAATATTCTAATGGAGTTTGCAACAATTACTACTCATTTAAATACATCATAAAATATTAAGATGTAAAATAACTGCTTGTTATCACTGAATGGTAAAGATTATTTAAATTTATCAGTTGGTAGTAAAAAGTGAATATACATTGTATATTGTATATAACAAAGATTTAAGTTGATTCTGGACAAAGAAAGATAACTCCAATTAAAAAAAATTCTTGCAGATATTTCTTGCTTACTATACTGCACAAAGAAAGATAACTCAAATTAAAAACAAAATTGCTATTTCACAATATTGTGAAATTTGATATTTCTTGCCATTGCACAATACTGTGCAATTGAAAAGACTTGCTATTGCACAATACTTAATATAATAATTTTAGATCCTGATTTGGACCAACTTGAAAACTGGGCCCATAATCAAAAATCTAAGTACATGTTTAGATTCAGCATATCAAAGAGGCCCAAGAATTTAATTTTTGTTAAAATCAGACTTAGTTTAATTTTGGACCCTTTGCACTTTAATTTAGACCAATTTTAAAACTGGACCAAAAATTAAGAATCTACATACACAGTTAGATTTGGCATATCAAAGAACCCCAATTATTCAATTTTTGATGAAATCAAACAATGTTTAATTTTGGACCTCGATTTGGGCCAACTTGAAAACTGGGCCAATAATCAAAAATCTAAGTACATTTTTAGATTCAGCATTTCAAAGAACCCCTAGGTTTCAATTTTTGTTAAAATCAAACTAAGTTTAATTTTGGACCCTTTGGACCTTAATGTAGACCAATTTGAAAACGAGACCAAAAATTAAGAATCTACTTACACAGTTAGATTCGGCATATTAAAGAACCCCAATTATTCAATTTTGATGAAATCAAACAAAGTTTAATTTTGGACCCTTTGGGCCCCTTTTTCCTTAACTGTTGGGACCAAAACTCCCAAAATTAATACCAACCTTCCTTTCATAGTCAAAAACCTTGTGTTTAAATTTCATAGATTTCTATTTACTTATACTAACGCTATGGTGCGAAAACCAAGAAAAATGCTTATTTGGGTCCCTTTTTGGCCCCTAATTCCTAAACTGTTGGGACCGAAACTTCCAAAATCAATACCAACCTTCCTTTTGTGGTCATGAACCTTGTGTTAAAATTTCATTGATTTCTATTCACTTTAACTAAAGTTATTGTGCGAAAACCAAGAATAATGCTTATTTGGGCCCTTTTTTTGGCCCCTAATTCCTAAACTGTTGAAACCAAAACTCCCAAAATCAATCCCAACCTTTCTTTTGTGGTCATAAACTTTGTGTCAAAATTTCATAGATTTCTATTAACTTAAACTAAAGTTATAGTGCGAAAACCAAGAAAATGCTTATTTGGGCCCTTTTTGGCCCCTAATTCCTAAAATGTTGGGACCAAAACTCCCAAAATCAATACCAGCCTTCCTTTTATGGTCATAAACCTTGTGTTAAAATTTCATAGATTTCCATTCACTTTTACTAAAGTTAGAGTGCGAAAACTAAAAGTATTCGGACGACGACGACGACGACGACGCCAACGTGATAGCAATATACGACGAAAATTTTTTCAAAATTTGCGGTCGTATAAAAATTCTTGCAGATATTTCTTTCTTACTATACTGGACAAAGAAAGATAACTCTTAATTAAAAAAAAATTTGCTATTTCACAATATTGTGAAATTAGATATTTCTTGCCATTGCACAATACTGTGCAATTGAAATGACTTGCTATTGCACAATACTTAATATAATAATTTTAGATCCTGATTTGGACCAACTTGAAAACTGGGCCCATAATCAAAAATCTAAGTACATGTTTAGATTCAGCATATCAAAGAGGCCCAAGAATTTAATTTTTGTTAAAATCAAACTTAGTTTAATTTTGGACCCTTTGCACTTTAATTTAGACCAATTTTAAAATTGGGCCAAAAATTAAGAATCTACATACACAGTTAGATTTGGCATATCAAAGAACCCCAATTATTCAATTTTTGATGAAATCAAACAATGTTTAATTTTGGACCTCGATTTGGGCCAACTTGAAAACTGGGCCAATAATCAAAAATCTAAGTACATTTTTAGATTCAGCATATCAAAGAACCCCAAGGTTTCAATTTTTGTTAAAATCAAACTAAGTTTAATTTTGGACCCTTTGGACCTTAATGTAGACCAATTTGAAAATGGGACCAAAAATTAAGAATCTACATACACAGTTAGATTCGGCATATTAAAGAACCCCAATTATTCAATTTTGATGAAATCAAACAAAGTTTAATTTTGGACCCTTTGGGCCCCTTTTTCCTTAACTGTTGGGACCAAAACTCCCAAAATCAATACCAACCTTCCTTTTATAGTCATAAACCTTATGTTTAAATTTCATAGATTTCTATTTACTTATACTAACGCTATGGTTCGAAAACCAAGAAAAATGCTTATTTGGGTCCCTTTTTGGCCCCTAATTCCTAAACTGTTGGGACGGAAACTCCCAAAATCAATACCAACCTTCCTTTTGTGGTCATAAACATTGTGTTTAAATTTCATTGATTTCTATTCACTTTAACTAAAGTTATTGTGCGAAAACCAAGAATAATGCTTATTTGGGCCCTTTTTTGGCCCCTAATTCCTAAACTGTTGAAACCAAACCTCCCAAAATCAATCCCAACCTTTCTTTTGTGGTCATAAACCTTGTGTCAAAATTTCATAGATTTCTATTAACTTAAACTAAAGTTATAGTGCGAAAACCAAGAAAATGCTTATTTGGGCCCTTTTTGGCCCCTAATTCCTAAAATGTTGGGACCAAAACTCCCAAAATCAATACCAGCCTTCCTTTTATGGTCATAAACCTTGTGTTAAAATTTCATAGATTTCTATTCACTTTTACTAAAGTTAGAGTGCGAAAACTAAAAGTATTCGGACGACGACGACGACGACGCCAACGTGATAGCAATATACGACGAAAATTTTTTCAAAATTTGCGGTCGTATAAAAACAGACTTAAACTAGCCCTTCCAATTGTTTGAAAACAACTGAGCAAACAATTTGATCAATGTTTTGTTTGCATGCTTTAATAGAAGAATTGTAAAAGGCTTGATCAATTACACATTTGAAGTTCATTTTTTTTACATTCTGTCTTGAAAGTGTTCATGGGACTGTTTATGATAATTAAGAACATGGAAATTGTTTACAGGTATCCATAAAGCATGATGTTGTCTTCTGTCAATTTTCAGACAAATAACCAACAAGAAAGTTTAATATATAGTAAACTGTACTGTCCAACTTAGTTTAAGATGGTCAAGTTTACTGATTAGATTCTAATATAAATTACAGTAGACTCTAGTCTCCACCTAATCGGATATCGGTAAAACGAATATATCGGCTATTGTAATATTATTTCAAAACACCAAACCCTTCCCTATATGGTTAATATTAATTTTATCGGGTAATCAAATATCTGATCAAAGAATATATTTGTTCGAATCCCTGCGCAATCAGATATTTTCGATGTTTTTCTGACAGGAAAAGGACCCAGAAATTGCAAATTTACAATCTTGCAGACAAGAAGATTTTGTTTTCACTGAATAAAAAGGAACTACATGTATATATTTCTTAATAAATTGTCGTCTTTATCTATCATCTTTCTTACTACATGTATGTGAATTTAGATGCCCTTATACATGTACTTCAAATGGTTAGAATTTACAAGACTCAGTTGACAAGATCAGTACCTTGCTGTTGGGAGAATTTAATAAAACTCTAAATGCTCAAGGAATCAGAAATATAATCTTAACAGAATGTACCTCCTTCTGAATAATTTATTGCAATGTAAATATAAATCACCTTTGACAAAAGAAATCTGACTTTTGTCAGAAATATTTTTTTCACAAGTGCAAAAGTAAACACATGTCATGGACGCCATATTGGATTTTATACAAATTTGCGAGGAAGCCTCTAGAACCATGACCTAAAAAAAAATAGTCTTCAGAAAACGTAAATTTTATGCCATCATATTTTATCAATAATGATTATTTTTCATAAATTTAAACTTGATTATTTAAAGAAATAAAATTATAACAAATACGATTTTAGATTAAAGATTCTACACAGACCTGCTTTAATCTACAAATGTACATGTATTTATAGCCAAATAAGTTTACCTGTATGAAAATGTAAATAATGGATCTAAATTTGTTTATTACACAAATAAAGACAAACTATGGATGGAAGATAATAATTCACATAAATATTTCAGGACATTTGAATTTTATGAAATAAATATAGGATTTAACAAGAGGCTGTCACAACGACAGCAAACCGGATTTATTAACATTTATTTGTGTCCTGGCAATATCACAAGAACCATTACTGATGAATGGTGAAAGTGAAAACCGTCAATATCAAATTTGACCTTCATTTCGTCATCAGTATCAACATATTAAAATTTTAAAAGCTTAGATTGAATGGTTCACAAGTAAATGCAACAACTTGAATATCACAAGAACCATTACCGATGATTGGTGAAAGTGAAAATCGTCAATATCAAATTTGACCTCTATTTATCACCAGTAACAACATAATGAAATTTGAAAAGCTTAGATTAAATGGTTTGTGAGTAAATGCAACAACGTGAATGGAAACACCATTTTACGATCTTTCAAGAACCATAACTCCTGAACGGTAAAAGTCAAAATTGTCATTATTGAACTTGACCTTCATTTTGTCGTCAGTAACAACATATTAAAATTTTAAAAGCTTTAGTTTTACGGTTCATGAGTTAATGCACGGACAACATTTGATTGCCGCCCGCCGAGCATCCCCAAATCAATAACCGACACTTTTGTCACAAAAATCCGGTTAATAATTTGCAGAGAGCCGTGGTGTAGTGCATCAGACTACTATTGGACTACTAACACAACGGTTCCTGGTTCGATTCACATCTGGGATGAAAATTACAGGAACTGAGCAAATGCAAATAAATTTAAGCTGATATTTTTTACAACATCATGGTGATGTAACTGATATAAATCACTCCATGAATCCTTCAGACCTTTCACATATTAAGCAATTGAAAGGGTTAGTAACATCCCAGGATTAGATCTATTTATAACTGCAGAATATTCAATGAATTTACATTCATCGTCTAATTTAATATATCGGATAATCGGATATTTATAGCTGACATTTTGGGTATCCGATTGGCCGGAGTCTACTGTATAGATCAAGATAACTGAAATCTTGAACAAATTGTTTAAATTGTAAATTTAATACAAACTTAATATTTAAATTATTTTAAATTAGACAGGTTATTTTAATCTGTTAATCTCCTGCACAAATGCAAGTTCAAGTTCAAGTTTTCGACATGGTTTAGTGAATTGAGAGATTTCCCTGAAGAGGAACACTGATGGGATTATGAAATTAGTTTAGTGTTAAAAGAAAATATTCACTGAATCAATTCATATAAGGTAGTTTTTATGAAATCTATAAAATTTAGTTTTTAGCATTATGAAATGATTGCTCAAATGAGGTACTGTTACTCATTTGGGGAATAGTTCCTCATTTGGCGGGTTATTCCCAACAAATTATAGTTATCCCGTACCATTGTAAACTCTTTCCACTTTACAAAAACTCGTACCACTGCTAACTCGTACCAACTTATTTAAATGCATTTAAATGGTGTTTTATGATGTATGTAATTTACTTTCACTCAATACCTCTCAAGTCTGTAAAATGTATATAATTTGAAAGAACAATGACCAATTTGTAGCTAATGGTCCCCGTCTATACCGTGGCAGATTTGCTTTGTTGTCTCCTTTGAAAAGACTTTTTGAAACTTTTACTGATAATTAATTTATTGAATTTAATTTTTAGTCATTCCAAAGTAATTTTTCATGAATAAATATCCTAGCAGTTAATCAAAATGATTTCCAAAACGAAATTCTTACTTTTTATAAATAGCAAGTTACAATGAAGTGTAACCGTTTCCTGTTCCCGAATTTTCCCGCCAAAAAGCACATGGCTTTCAACAATTGTAAACAAACCATTCAATTTGTGATCATGGATTACAGCATTAATTAATTTAATTTGGATATAGATATTCAACTTAAGGTACAGTTAAAGCAATGTTTTTTCTTTCTTCTGGATTATAACTACTTTGAAAGATCAGCTTACGAAATAAACCTTTTTAGAAAAAGACATTCGTATTTTTGTCTATAAAATCCAGTATAAAATTCAAGTAATTCAACATTAGTTTTATTAAGTTTACAAAAAATATTCATAATATTTTATATTTATTTGATGGTACGAGTTTGCAGTGGTACGACTTTCCAGTGTTACGAGTTAACATGGTACGAGTTTCCGTTGGTACGAGTTAACTTGCTTCCGTCTCTTCCATCCCCAACCTGTTCATATAAATTTAAAAAAGACTTTTTTTAAATTATTGTATTAATATAGTAAATATAATTTCTTGTCGTTATTTTTTTCTCCTTGTTGCTAATATTTAGCGAGACCGCAAATTAGTCAATTAGGCAGCAACCATTTGATTTTCTGGGAGGGCTATGTTTTTTTTCTGCGGCGAAAAACAATCTTTTTTTTTCTAAAAAAACTGGAAACAAACATAACCCCCACCCTCGACCCCCTAGTCCAAAATATTATGAAGTCTTGAAAGGCTATTATAAATATCGAAGTAAGGCGTCATAATTATTTGGACTAAGCCCCCCCCCCAGAAAATCAAATGGTTGCTGCCTTAGGCAGTCAGAGCTCAGACATAAACAAGTCTATTTTTGTTTTTGACTTAAATAAGTCAAAACATGTATTTATTATAAAAATGCAGTTTCAGTTTTAGACTTATCTAAGTCAGAAAATGACAGACTTGTTTAGGTCTATTTTTGTTGGTGAAAAAACTTAATGTTACTTTGTGGCCAAACTACACCACCTACATGTATGACAGCAAAAACCTGTATGAGAGTTCACAAGGACTTGAGCAATCTATATTTAATTATCTAATTGAACATCCTTTCTAAACACAGATGTTTTACCTCATTAAGTGTGATTCCAGGTGGTTGCATTGTAATTAGGTTAATTAACATTATCTCCGATTTTTTAGACTCTCATTCATATTTTTCTATAGAAGACAAAGTATTGGCTTTCAACAGGTTGGGCTCAAGTCATGAAACATGGGGTGGTCCCAGGTTTGTGGGATGAACACGTTTTTCTGGGGTCGAAAAAACCCACAAAACTGGGGTAAAAAACTTCGTTCATAGTTTACACATAAATTGTGAAAATGCGCACCATGTCAGCTGTTGTGGTAATTTTTATCCAACACGAACTTTTGTTTACGTTAAGTTGTTTGCCATTGCGATATATATTCTTTTGCGCAAGTCTCCGGATAAATGGGCTTCATAACCGGAAGTGTAAAAATCATGTCATTTATCAATAATATCATATCATTTCTTTACTTTCTAGACAAATTGTCTTTCTCACTAACTTTGTCGACTAACATTACTCCATCTTGAACAACAATGCATGACTTGACTTATTTATGTCTGAGCTCTGACTGTTAAGGGAATTTTTTTTCGTTACTTAAATAATTTTTAGATGAAAAAAGTAATATTCGAATACACTTTGTCCCGTTTCCCACGTTACACATATTTCAGACTAACGAAAACCAGGCCAGATCAGTTTCTAGACTTGCACGTGTTTCATAGCGAAAGGATGAAATATTTTACAACCACGTGGTCATCTAAAAATGTTATGGTAAAACTTTTTAGAAGAGCTGTGGTGTTTTAGAAATGCTAAAATGTGTAGAATTTTAAGTTTTCTCTTGACCTGAATGTTTTTGAGTTTGTTAAGAAGAAATATTCATGCATACTTTTAAGTCTTTCAGACACGAAACTGTGAACAACTTCTTTGATCAAAGTAAATGGTGAAAGGAAGAGCTTTGGTTTCTGGGTAATAAAGGAAACTTGGTACAACTAAAATCCAATACTGAATACATTAGTAAATAGAGTAGGAACGGACATTTTTACGCTTTTTTTTTAAGTAAGAAAGAAAGTAATTTTATTCAAAGGCGGATTTAGGGGTAGGTTGGTTATATAAGGAAGCACTAAAGCATGACGGAAGCAGCCCCCTCATAGGCAGTCAATGGGCCCTCATTTATGAAAAATTCTCAGTGGATCAGCCAGTGTTATTTAATGTTAACCCGAATCTTTCCGAGTCGTTATCATTATTTTCCACTGATGTTTGATTTCCCCGCGTGCACTCATATAATTTGGGAATAAATCAACAACAAATAAAAAACAAAAAATACGCAAAACCAGAGACATATAGGCTAATACATTACATGTATTATATGTCTTTGCCAAAACAAAACAAAAACCTTTCTGTATCATGCTGTATCTGTAGTGGTACGTGTAGAATCCTGTTTAGGCTTTTATACACGGTGGAGAAGAGCGCCGTTGTTATGGGCGGTGTTCTTGTAGAGCGGTCTTAAATCACGGCCTCTACAGAACCTGCATGCACAACTTTATCTGGTAGTTGGTTCCAGTGAATATAGTTGTTTCCACAAAAAATGAATGTTTGTACTGTGGTTTGTTGCTATTTGGTACTTTAAGTCCTTTGGTGTTATTGATAACTTGACGTTCGATTATATTGTCAGTTTCACAGTTTGAATAAGTTTTGTTTTTTTTTGTTCGTTTCGGTCTTGCTGGTATGACAAAATTGTCGGCTGGTAGAGCCGGCACCAGACCCTCAACCACCTTGTAAATCAGAATAAGACGGAGGCTGTGTCTTCTTTCCTCTAGCGTCTCCATTTCAAGCTGGCGTCTCATATTAGTTATGGACCCTGTTTCTCGACTCCTGTAGTTTTTCTTGATGAATCGTAATCCTCTGTTTTGGATACGTTCTAGTTTGTCAATATCCCCTTTCATATATGGGTTCCAGATCGTTGCGCCATATTCCATTGTTGATCTTACAAGGGATATGTATGCTACTTTCCTATATGCTTCTGGTACGTTCCTCAAGTTCCTCCGAAGAAAGCCCAAGGTGGTGTTGGCTTTCTTGCTGATGCTATTTATGTGGAAGCTCCATTTCAGATCGTTTGAGATTTGGAGTCCTAAGTAGGGGTTCACTTGTACTTCTTGTAGGATGTGTTTATTAAGTGTGTAGAATTTGTCTGCTTTTTTGTTTATGCATAGAACATAGCACTTTTTGGCGTTGAAACGCATTCCCCATTTGTCGGCCCAGATTTCTAGTTGTTCCAAATCTGTTTGTAGCTTTTGTCGGTCTTGGCTATTTTTAATTGTTCTGTATAGTAGGCAGTCGTCAGCAAATAGTCTTACTGATGATGTTACACTGTCTGGTAGGTCATTGATGTGGCACAGGAATAGGATTGGTCCTAAGACTGTGCCCTGGGGGACCCCAGAGTCGACTGTTGTTTCGCCAGATGATTCGCCTTCCACGATGGTTCTCATTGATCTTGCAGTTAGGAAGTTCTTAAGCCATTTGTGTGTATTTCCTTTAATTATATACTGATCTAATTTATGTAATAATTTGTTGTGTGGTACTGTGTCGAAAGCTTTTGAAAAATCTAATATGCCTACGTCGATTTGATGTCCCTTGTCGTGTTCTTGTAAGAAGTCGTTGATGGTAGTTATGAGTTGGGTTTCACATGAGTATCCTGACCTGAATCCGTGGTTTAAGTTGGTTAGGATTTTGTTTCTTTCCAGATGTTTAAGAATATGCCTGCATACGATATGTTCTAGAATTTTGCTGATGACAGATGTTAGGGATACAGGTCTGTAGTTTTCTGCCAGGTGTTTGTCTCCTTTTTTGAAGATACTGGATATGTTTGCGTCTCTCCAGTCTTTTGGTAGTTCACCTGTGTCTAGCGAGCATTGCATAATGATTTGTAGGATGGGTGCTAGTTTTTCAGCACATTCCTTGAGTATGCGGTTTGGGATGTTGTCTGGTCCGGAGGCTTTATTTGGGTTAAATTGTGTTTTAAGTAGTTTTTCCAGTCCCTTTTGGTCGATCGTTAATGGTGTGATATTGATTTTAGTTCGTATTCTTGTTGTTGGTAGGTTAGTGTCTGATGTTATTGTGAATACGGACTTGAATTGTTCTAGTAGGAGTTCGGCTTTCCCTTTACTGTCACTGACAAGAGTAGTTCCCTTTTTTAATGGTGCTATTCCTCCTGAGTCCTGGCGTTTGGATTAAATGTATTTCCAAAAAGGCTTTGTGTCATTGTTGTTTAGTCCCTCAAAGATGTTTTGGTTGACATATTCATATTCTGCTTTCCTCAGTTGTTTCTAGGCATTCCTTTTGGAAAGACCTATAATTTGACCATTTGTTTGTTTTTCTGGCTTGTTTGTATAGCCTCTGTTTTTTCTTTAGCATTTTCCTCTGTTTGTGTTTGATCCATGGGATGTTATTTCTTGATCTTATTTCTTTGTTCGGAATATTTTTATTCATGGTTTTTTGAAGCTGACTTTTGAAGGTGTCCCAAAGTTGATGTACCTCAGCTCCTTGATGATGTTTTTCTTTGACCTCTTCTAGGGTGTGTTTAAGGTCTGTTGTGATTTGGTCCCATTTCGCCTTCTTGTAGATGTAACATTTTCTTGGTAAGCTTTTTTGATGGTGTACTTTTGTTTCCAGGTCGGTGATTATAATGTCATGGTCTGATATACCTGGTACCGGTTATCTGAGGATCTAACTAGAGTTGGGTTCGTTACAAATACAAGATCTAGGAGGTTTCCTTCACGAATTGGTATAGTGTGTATTTGTGTCAGAGTATATGTTTCAGCTATATCAACTAGTCCTTGTTGGATTTCTCTGTCTGGTCCAAGGGCTGTTGCTGTGTCCCATATAATGTCGGGGCAGTTGAAATCTCCTGTTAGATTAATGACATTGGTGTTCCCATTAGTCCTGGCTTTCTCAAGTGACTTTTGTAGTTCATTTAGGTGATTTTTGTTCTCTGTGTGGCATGTAAAAAGATCCAACTAGCAAGTCTTTGTTATTTTTTATTTTGATCTTTACCCATTCAATTTCTCCATCAGTAATTTAGGATGTTTGTTCGACTGATGTAATGGATTTCTCTACAAGCACAAATACACCCCCTCCAAGGGTCCCTCTGTCATTTCTGTATACATTATAGTTAGTGGGGAATATTTCGTTTTCAGTAAACGTTGCCCGGCGGAAAACAAAAATTATAGAAAAAACATATGAAAAAAAATCTGTGAAGATCACAGATAATATATAGGCTCTAGAAGTTTTCCAAACGTTTCTGACTCATTATAAGCATGACCACTTTACGACTTTACTAATATTTAGGCATGAATGAGGATATTAATGCCCTTCAATTAGAATCCGGGTCCGTCCGCCCTGATTCTGGTTCGATTTAATTAATATAAATTTGGCAAATATTCTGTATTTAACTTTTAATAGATATGTATTAAAAATTTCAATATATATATATGTTCCGGACCATATGAGTATTTGGACCATACGCGTATGGTCATGACCATATGCGTATACTCATATGGTCCGACCATACGCGTATGGTCCGACCGTACGCGTATGGTCGGACCATATGAGTATATATACTCGTTTGGTTATAAACGGGCCGGACCATATGAGTATTTGGACCATATAGGTATATTTTTAAAAAATATGCGTGAGAAAACTGTATAAAAAGAGGGACGAAAGACACCAAAGGGACAGTCAAACTCGTAAATCTAAAACAAACTGACAACGCCATGGCTAAAAATGAAAAAGACAAACAGAAAAACAATAGTACACATGACACAACATAGAAAACTAAAGAATAAACAACACGAACCCCACCAAAAACTAGGGGTGATCTCAGGTGCTCCGGAAGGGTAAGCAGATCCTGCTCCACATGCGGCACCCGTCGTGTTGCTTATGTGATTACAAATCCGGTAAATAGTCTAATTCGGTAGGTCAAATTCATGAAAGGGAAGGGGATTGTAGTTACGACGTAAGGAACATATCCGATATCATTTGTGAAACGGTTATTCCATAACGGTCAACCAACTCGTGATGGCATTTGGAGGATGTATATGTCAGACTTACAATGTTAGAATTGATATGCAACTGTGAAAATAGTAAGCCAATACTTCCACAACAGTATCAGAAGGTTTAATAACAATGGAGTCGTAACCTTTGTCAGCTGCATGTTTTTGCATTTTATTAAGAAACATTTTTTTATCGGGCTTCTTCCTGCTTGATTATAAGCTAAAACCATTTTACGCTATTTCATTTTCAACATATATTTTGTGGCACATACTTCCATGTGATACAAATAAATCAATACATTCAAGTGTAAATCTATAGGATTCTTTACTCTTTTAAATCAAAAGAATTCAACAAAAGCACTTTTGTTTCCCCCAACTAACAAGAATGTCTTCCATTCCCAAGAACACGATTGTGACTGGTGGTTTAGAACTTATCGTAATTATTTGCCCTCCCAAGGACCTGCCGTTCTAATTTCGTTATGAATACTGTGCGATACTATTCAGTGACAAAATCAATGCGGGACCACTTTTTGAAACTAAAAGGATGGTTTTTAAAATAACAATTGCCAAATCGATTGGTATTCTAGTAATAGTTTGAAAAACTGCCATGTCATCAAATATCCACATGCTTTCCTACTGAATGAGCCTTTTCTAAAAGACCACTCAGGACAGGTTTTAATTTTTCAATACATGTGTACAATCAAAGTTTGCAAGAGACATTGGGAGAGGACCTAAATCAAACTGGAGAATCTATCGCATAAGCAACTATCTTGTCTGGGCTATGACAAGCAGGCGACATTTTTTTCATCTGCTCTCAATGTTTTGTTGTTCTTATCAGCCATTAACTGCTTGTCTTTTATTTCCTTTTTTAAAATGTAAGCAATGATTTTCTTTTGAGTGTTTTGAAGATATCGGTTGACTTTTGAATAAGCCGTTCCGTAATGAAAATTTCTGAAGCAAATTTTCCCTTTTCATACGCGTTAAGAAGGTCGCACATTAATTCAGAAGAAGCAACTGAACCCGAGAACAAGCCATTTTAATGCTCAGATGTTATAATGGAATTGGCCAGCTCTGCAGTGTCTGAAACAATTTCAAAACATCAGATTCGTCTCGCTTCATTCGAGTTTTTCTGAGTTCTTTTTGGGCGGATGTTTCAGGGTTAACCATTCCTACCAAGTCTCGACATTTTAATGATATTGAAGCTTTTTCATGTGCATTTAGCAACCAACGTCTATCCGAATCTTTATTTAAACTGAAACCAACAAAGCCAATTTTTTTTTTTGTATCTCTAAGAAACCTTTGAGAGTAAAAAGTATTGCCAAACCCTACAACTGACTATTTGACGTTCGTTCAAAGCGTTGTTTGTCGATTGAATGACCTAACAATCTTAAGTCAATCACTTCATAGCTACAACACAAAATGTTATCAAGCACACCTTTATTGAGTTCGATAGAGTGCACCTTTTCTGAACGCAAACAAAATCACCGTAATTTG
This sequence comes from Mytilus trossulus, assembly GCF_036588685.1. Classification (NCBI taxonomy): domain Eukaryota; kingdom Metazoa; phylum Mollusca; class Bivalvia; order Mytilida; family Mytilidae; genus Mytilus; species Mytilus trossulus. The sequence continues at coordinate 46,112,699 of NC_086380.1, read as the reverse complement.
TATTTTTTTCATAAATATTTCGTTACATATTCACTTAATAAAATAATTTGTCTCACAAAAACATCATAAATCGACAATTGAATGTTTGTTTTCAGTTGCAAATTGGTAATGCTTATGTGTGAATGCATTGTACATGTTGTATACTGAATCAAAGACGGTAATTTGATGATTTCCGGTATTTCACGAGTATTTGCACGTACATATATTTTATTAAATAATTCATATTTTAGACGATATATAAATACTGCAAATGATTTAAACATTGCTTAATGATTAATTCTCAAGTTTAATTAGCTAAAACGGGTAATTGTATAACGAATTTCTTTATGAAAGGTGAAAATATGTCTTAATTTGAACCCAAAAAATCGGATTGTTTGTAATGTAAAAAACATTTCATTTTAAACTAAAAATCTTCCGAGTTGCATTTATTATGATAAGTTTTGTATCTCTTTAGTTGGTTAAACCTATACTTTATTTTTTTTAATCGCTTTATATTAAAAAAATTAATTACAAATTACTTAGTCGTGATTGCTAAATGAGGGGACCATTGGAAGGGACGTTTTTAATCCTCTTTTGGACACTTTTTTTTTTAGTCTAACACCTTGTATTTTATCAATAAGATAATGAAGTTGAATTCTATCCAAAAAAATCGCGGTACCCTGGGGTGTAACACAAACTCCTTAACTAGCGCGCTTTTGAGAACTGCTGATGGACTATTACAATTCAAATAACATTAAATATTGGTGGCAAAGCTAGTTTTCTCGCATTATTATGCGTAGGGTGACACTAACGTCCACACGGTACCATAGCTTTTCTTGGGTCCCGGATCAGTCACATTCACGTTATATATATATATTTCGTTTATTAATTTAACATATACATATCATAAATGAATATAGGGCGAACGAACCCAGGGCGAACGGACTACCAGGGCGAACAAACTCAGTGCGAACGAACCTAAGGCGAACATGTAATCAGCGTTCCCGATACCCAAAAATATACCGTAAGGCGTCAAGCAATCATGACAGGCATATTCGGCTACCGTTAGCGCCGGTCAAATTTGTTAACATTTTACTGTGATTCGTCAAAATATCCATATGAAGATTAAATAGAGGTCTCAAATAACTATATCGTTACCGTCATTTTTGGAAACAAAATTAACGTGATTCAATTTTTTAAAACGTCTGAAAGAAAGTGTACTTTTATCGTCATGCACCAAAAATTACCGTTAACGTAATTTTACAAGAATTTTTACCAAATTCAAATTCAAATATTTATTGCCATATAAACTTTAATTATTAAGTTTGTGACATATAAAATAATAAACAATATAACTATATTTCACATATATATATACACAATCATCCATTTACAGTAACTATTCCAGTGTCCCCTGTCCTCAGTTCTAATGACCTTTTGATGTAGGACCCCAATTTATTTACTTGTGATGGTGTTGATGGATTGAGTATGGAAATCAATTTTTCTTCATCAGATAAATCTTTAACAGAAAAAATTAAAATCCAAGTTGTTAAAAAAGTTATTTCTTAGTTCCATATTTAATTTACAATCTAATATAAAAATGTTTTTCGTTTTCTAACGTTTTACATTTAAGGCATAATCTCTGCTCTCTAGGAATATTAGTATGTCTGCCTTTTTCTATATTTAAATTATGGTCACTTATTCTTAGTTTTGTTATTAATTTTCTATAAGTAAAGTGTGATGTTCTTAAAGTCTTCAAAACATAAATTTTGTTTAAGATTCTTATATAAATAAAGTTTACTTTTTTCATCTATGTTTTGCATCTTATCCTGTATCAAATTTTCAAAGAAGTTTTTAAAGCTTGTTTTTATATAAACTTTAAATGAATTATTTATTTTTTTGTCTGAACTAGTATTTTGTTGAATTTGTGCTATATCTAAATTAAGTTCACTGAAAATATTTTTAACATAGGTAAACCAGGAGTATACTCCTTCCGAGTCTAAGTTTTTACTAAGCATGTAAGCTTTTTTCAAAAGAGGATTTAATTTACAGCATTCAAATCTCTCTAAATATAATAAAGTTTGTATTTTAATATTAAATTCTATAGGAAGTCTCCCCAATTCAGCTCTATTTGCAAGATTAGATGCATTCTTTCTAGTTCCTAGTAAAAATTACAAAATTGCAAGTGTAATTTTTCAATTGGACTTTTTTCTGCAAAATTTAAAATATCTACTTCTTTTCCAGAATTTAAAGCTCTGTTTTTTGCTCTAAAAAGAGATATATATGTGTCTAAATATGTAACTTCAGAGTTGTATATCATTATTGGTTTAATGAGGGAATCAAAGAGGTGGCATGCAACTTTGACTGGTAAATTATTCAAAGACTTTGTGTAAGCTTTCAACCCAAATAATGCTTTTTTGGCTTTTTTGACAAGTTCTTTAGTGCTATGAGACATGTTGCCATTGCATTTAATTAATAAGCCTAAAAATGAGTATTCTGATACATTATCAATGTTACTGGGTTTTTTTTAAATTCAAAAATGTTTTTTCTAGTTTAAATCATGTCCTATTAAATATCATAGATTTTGTCTTTTTAATACTCAATTCTATCTGCCATTTATCACAGTATAAAGCTAAATTATTTAGACTATTCTGCAACTGTTTTAGTTTCTGAAAATATTAACAAGTCATCTGCAAAAAGCAGGCAACTTAGTTTTGAGTCTATAATTTTTAGAGGATAACACAAGTCATTTTTAAAGACCTCTGTGATGTCATTAATGAATATATTAAATAAAGTAGGACTCAGTGAATCACCTTGTTTAACCCCTCTTGTAATATTAAACATATCAGTTACCATGTTTTTGTATTTAAATGAAGACCCAGTGTCATCATATTGATGTTTTACTATGTTCAAAAATTTCTTCCCTACCCCCATATTATAAAGTTTGTACAAAAGGGCATCTCTCCATACAGAGTCAAATGCCTTTCTTAAATCTACAAAAAAAGCATAAAATTTCTTTTTGTTTTTATGTAAATACTTATTTATTAGAGATTTTAATATAAAAATGCTATCTGCAGTTCTGTGGTTTTCTCTAAAACCGAATTGGCTGTTACTTTTACCGTTATTCGTCATGAAGGTACCACTACTACTATCCTCATGAATACTGAAGAAGACCGTCGAATCGGACCACTCAAGTTGACGTTTGAAATATCAACACATGTAGTAGCACCAAAAATAATATGCGTGAAAAAATGATGATGATATGATTGTTAACCATCAGAAGCTAAATAATGTATAATCAGAGTAAGAACATGTTAATGTGTTTTGAAAACGAACCCTGATTTGTACTAAACAGTTCACAAGCTCAAACTACAACCGGACAAACTATTCTGACTCGTTGTCAACAATGCAGTCTTTACTACCAATTGATGCATGCTTAGCAAAAGAGCAGATAGCGGCTTAGCAAATATAAATCTGTTAAAGTCTTTAACAATGTTTAAGCCTGACCAGGTTAAGAATCGAACTTTGCACATACCCCTGTACTTGTGAGCATGCTATATAAAGAGACTACTCGGGACGATTTTTTTTTTGGCGATATAGGTATGAAACTCAGTTGTCTCGTTGACAATCATAAAACGTCGACTTATTTTTTTTGTAGTTTTTGTATAGGACTAGATATACTCAGATTCCAGTGGTCACGGACGGTTGCCACATAAATTAAACCAATTTGACGAACTACAAACACTATATATGTGTTAAAGTGTTTAAGTTTTGTACAAAGATATATTATGCAGTACATGCAAACGTTGGGACGTCAGATACATATTTTAACATTTTTCACGAGACAACTTTTTTTGTCTTTTATGTGGCGGGTTTGTTTGGTTTTGTGGATTTAAAGTAAGATTGTTTTATTCATCATCAAACATCGATTATATATATATATATATACTTATAAGTACGTCTGTATACTTTTTCACTTTTTTGGTCTTTTGGAAAATGTTGTTTGTGCTGTATTTAGACCCTTCTGTAACGAAATTTGTTTTACATGCATGCACACGTATGAAAAATGCGGTTTTTATCCATTGCGTGGTGACTATTGGTGCAAATATCTTCAAATAAAGGATATCACAGAAAAAAGTTTAATCTTGTCTACCATCTTTAGAATTTAGTTTTGACAGCCATTAAAATCGATCTCGGAAATAAACTTTAGTTTAATCAATATTTTATTTCAAGAAGTGCACAAAATATAATTATACAATATGAAATACAGGGATTCGGAAACAAGAAAAACTTATATAAATCCGTCTCCCTTTTTAAAAAAAATGACAAAATTAGGAGCATAGTATTAGAAACTCGTATAACGTAATTTTCAGTTCTTAGCTAACATGTTTATTTTGTGGTTTGCCCGTTACTCAGAAGTCAGTTTGATCGAAAAATGTGATCAACTCGTATTTAAATAATTATAGTGCATGTAACTGAGAAATATGTTAATGTTTCGAAAATAAGGTTACATCAAATAAAGTTTCAAAATCTTAATCGACATCGACATAAAAATAATTGTTACGGACCAAATCTCCCCGTTTCTAAAATAAATCTTTGTACAATTTTAAAAATATTTTCGTTTTCCTCATCACTGATTAGTTCACTACCTGATAATAATGTTTGTATATTATATATTGGTAGTGTAGAAATGGTTTGTGTTCTGATGAGTCGATAATTATGACATTCTAGCAAATAGTGTTTGCTGCTCTCAACTTGCCCACATATACAGAGACTGGAAAGAACAATATTTTTCTGGAAAAGGTGTTCATTTAAGCCACTGCAGTTCAACCGGAGTCTGGCGTGAAGTATTTGGCCTTTTCTACAACCAGCATTATAATATGTGGGGACTTTCTTAGTATCTCGATTTATATAAGTGTAAATTTTGAAGGATTACATCTAACATCTTGTGGAAGCCTGTTCCAATCACGAATTACAGATGGTAGGAAAGAATTTTGATAAAAAGTAGTTCTACAGTTCATTTTTGAACATTAAATGCACTTCTAGTATTGTAGTTATAGACCTGATATAGTTGTTGAGGTACGATACTACAAAGATAATTAGGAGCTTGATCGTGAAACATTTCGTGAAATTTAATAATTTTATGTATGGATCTTCTTTCACTCAGAGACACCCAACCAGTATCATTATAAAGATTAGATTAAGAGCAAAGCTTAGTGGCACCTGTGACTATACGAGCCGCTTCTATTTGAATGCTCTCTAGCTTGTCCTTTAAGTAAATTGGTATGTTATCCCACACAGTGTCTGCATATTCGAGAATGGGCCTGATGAAGCTGATATATATAACTTGTAGATTATTACGCGATAGCTTAAACTTTAAACTCCTCATAAGATTTAAGCGAGGCGTAGCTTTATCAATAATATAGTTTACATGGCTTTCCCAGCAACCGTTTTCTTGAAAAATTAACCCTAAATGTTTATGTTCTTCAACCTCTTGTATCAGTGTATCATTCATGTATATTGGTGGATTATGGGGTTTTGCTCTTTTTCTAGATATAGTCATGGTTTCAGTTTTTTTTTTTGGATTAAAATAAACGAGCCATTGTTGAGACCATACGTGAATTTTTTCTATATCTGAGTTCATTAATTCAGCTGTAGCATACTCGTCCTCAACAACTATATATAATGATGTATCGTCAGCAAAAAGTCGGATGTTGCATGATATGTCACAGACAATATCGTTTATGAATAATAAAAATAATACAGGGCCTAAAATTGAGCCCTGGGGGACACCTGCTTTAATGCTATACACATCAGATGTCTGTCCTCCTATGACAACTCTTTGTCTTCGCTCGGATAAGTAACTTTTAAACCATTTTAATAAGTCCCCCCTTATTCCATATTTTTCTAGTTTGTGAAGGAGGCCTTCATGCCAGACCCGGTCAAATGCTTTACTGATATCACAAAACACAACTCTTATTTCTTTTCCAAAATCAAGGGCTTTAGCAATATCGTTGGTAATATAAATAAGTTGATTAATAAACTTTGTGTCACCACTTTGATAATTGAAGTGTCTCGGATGATGAAGAATATCAAGTTCACTGAATGGTCATAGCCACAATACTTTTGAACCATACGGTTCTCTTTTCCAAGAGTATGGTGAAATTAATTCGACTTGTAAAACTACACTTGTGATAATGAATACGTATCCACCATGAGATACACAAAGGATACTACTAGTAGAGCACACAGGAACTGTTTCCCCTTTTGTTCAGTGATGATTTAAGGGGTAATGGTTAGTGACTTTCTACTTGTTCTTTTTTTTAGAAAATTTCATAAATAAAATATATAACGGATCTTTATACATGTTATAACTGAGCGAACGAACAAAAGTAGAATATAAGTAAGAAACACACCCAAAACATGTTCTCGTGTTGAATTTAAATGAAAATTTGCTACTGGACAATGAGCTGAATATGATCACCAAACTTTAATCAAATTTATTTTTATTGACGGAAAGACGAATCATTCGAATAAAAAAAATGTTTGCCTTTTTTACTTTCTCTAAATAAATGTTTCCCTTCATTACGGTTTTAAATTCAACTCAGCCTGTGGACTGCCGGCATCTCAGTCATTCCATTAGCTAATCAGAAAACACCATTCAGTGAGATAAAACGGTGAATCATTGAATATTGTGTAATTCTGTATTTTTGATGAGGGGGGACAGGCGCGGATCCAGAGGCGGGGTTCCGTGGGTTTGAACCCTACTTTTTTATGGACGATCAATGCATTTGAATGGGGACATGTAATTGGACCCCCACCCCCTTTGTCCTGGGTTAGGAACCCCCCTTTTTAAAATGGCTGGATCAGCCCCCTGGGGTGGGATCTCGTAGTAGATCGAAAATAAATTGACAACGCCATGGCTAAAAAAGAAAGAGAAAAAGACAACGGACAGACCAATAATAGTCCAGTAGACATAGGACACAACTTAGACCCAACATCTGAGCACAACCGTGATAGCCGTCAGCGGAAAACTAAAGACTAAGTTACACGAAATCCCACCAAAAACTGGGAACGATCTTAAGTGCTCCGTCAGGGTAAGCAGATCCTGCTGCATATGTGGCACCCGTCGTGTTGCTTAATTCAGTGGCGGATCCAGAACTTTTCATAAAGGGGGGGGGGGCGCTGACTGACCTAAGGGGGGCCCGCTCCAGTCATACTTCAGTGATTCCCTATATAATCAACCAAATTTTTCCCACGAAAGGGGGGCCCGGGCACCCAGGCCCCCTGGATCCGCCTTTGATTATATTATTACAAGCCCGGTGAATAGTCTAATTCTAATGGTAAAATGTAAATTTTATAACGTTAGTTGTTGTACGTTCTATGAAGATATTTGTTGGTTATTACTCAGCCCTTTGGTAAAAGGTCAAGGTTTAAACAACTTTTGTATCCAGTTATAACAAAAAAAATGTTTACATAGGGTTTATACTAAATTTGTAGCGATTTGAAATGGCAGACAGACTGACACAGCTACAAGATGCTGTTAATCAAGTAAAAATTAAACAGATTTAGTTTAACGTTAAGGTTCATCCACATCATCATTGATCATGCAAGATGGACAACAATCACAATGGTTGTATTTACACATCAAAAACTACTCTGAGACTGAGAACGGATCTCCTGTAGTTGTCAAAAGTTCAAGTGGCCGGATCAGCTGGGATTAGCGATAACGTGTATATAATATACCAGTATTGTAGTTGTATTGTTGACTTTAACCCTTTCCTCCATTATGACGCCTTTTGACGCCACCCCCTTACTTCATTGTACTTCATAATGATGCCTGTGTAGTAACTCAATTGAAACACTTTGACTACAAGGTGTCTGCAGTTTACTTAATAAAATTTGTATCCAATATGAAAAGGAATATCATACATGTCATAGCCATAGGAATATCCGACTTAAATCAGGGGTTAAGAATTTTTGTATTAGCTCACTAGCCCAAGGCTAATTGGTAGCATGATTTTACTAGCCCTGTTGGAAGAACTACTAGCCCAGCAAAACTGACCTGCTAGCCCTAGTAAAGGCTATATTCTGAACCGTACAATAAAATTGGTTCAATCATAGAATCAAACATTTTTAATTATATATCTATAATCTTGCAAAGTTAAAATAAAATTCTGTCTCCTTTTTCTTTTACAGAAAATCATAACTTTAGTTTTATTAACATTAACCTGTAGTTTCCATATATCACAATATGATTGAAAAATGTCTAGAGCTCTTGGCATACCTTCCATACTTTCAGACAGAATGACAGTGTAATCTGCATATAAAATAACAAATAATTTATAAAAAATGTGCAACTCACTTACGAGCTTCTCTTTGATAATATTAAGAGGTTCACCGTCTAACTGACTGAAATAACTTTCTAGATCATTAAAAAATATAGAAAAAAGAAACGATGATAAATTTTCCCCCTGCTTTACACCAGTAAGACAAGGGAAAAATTCAAACTGGTCACCATTATACTGAACGCAAGATTTAATATCATGGTACATGTTAAAGATAACCATAAAACATTTACCTTTTAATCTCACAATTTTATAAATTTGTCCATAGCCCCGATCACCAGACAGTGTCGAAAGCCTTCCGAAAGTCGACGAAAGTACAATAAAGCTTCTTGCCAAACGAAAAATATAACTCAATTAGAGTATGTAATACAAAAATGTTGTCAACTGTTGAACTTCCTTTCCTGAAACCAGTTTGGTTTTCGGAAATGAGACTCAACTTGTTAGCAAAAATATTTAATCTAGAATTTATAACACGTAAATAATTTCCCTAGGCAACTGATAAGTGTGATTGCCCTGAAATTATCAGGGTCAGACGGGTTACCCTTGTTTTTAAAAACAGGTTTTATAATTCCACTGGTCCAGCTTTCTGGAATAAATTACCAGTATCTAACACTAAATTAAAAAGCTCACATTATATAGAAATTAATAATGGAGTTGAATATTTTAAATATTCATTTGAAATTTTATCTGTACCTGGAGCTTTGTTATTTTTCAGCACCTTTATTGCATCAGATATTTCCAATTCTGTTATTTTCCCATTTAATAACTCATCATATATAGGATTTTCACAAATACTATCAATATTCAAACTTGCATTTAAATTCTTAAAATATTCAAAAAAAGTGTCAATCTCTAATTTTAGGTTATCTTTTCTTTTACTATACTCATGATACGGGCGTATGACATTTGCGCCGATTTTGAAAATTTTCATTCTTTCATTTGCGCCAATTTTATATTTGCTCCTTATTAGATTTACAGGTAAGTTAATACTTGTACATGTACTGTACTATACCATTGATAAAATCTGTTTGTTCATTTATGTTTTAAGTTAATTTTGATTCATATTGTTCTGGAACTTCGTTGTACATGATGGACATATTACACACTGAAACGAGCTGAGGAGTCATTTCTTTAATCAACAACAGGCATACATATCGGAAGGTTAGTGTCCTGAAACATAACAACATATCTTTCAAATGTACCATAAATTGTGTAAAGCCAGAGTCACCTAAGATTCTATTGTCAAAATACTGATCGAGCCAGCATGTGGCAAATGTCTGAAAGACAGAGGTTAAAGAACTACAGGTACTGACAAGGAAAAAGTCTGGAGGTGTATCTTGTAGGCCATCTTCCATCTGCCCATAGTGGGACAACAGTTATATAAATTTTATGATTGACAATTCATTAAATTTGTACAAATGGCTAATGGAAGAGGTCTAAAATGATAAATGAAAAATAACATGACTTGGATTGAGAGTTTTCTTATTTGCACTCATACCACATCTTCTTATATCTATTCACCTGTAATTTACCTGTAAAAAAATCGGCGCAAATGTTTAAGGACCTTTGAGAAAGATAAAATCTTTTATGAATTTTAATGGGCATTAATTTGGTACTGCTGTTGTTATGGGTGTGTTAAAAAAACAGACATAAATTACATTGTTATATGTACATTAATATAAATGAAAACCTTACGCTTTTTAGTATAAACTTTTATTGAATATTGTTTTATCAAACAACTTATATTAATCAAGGCCATAAATAGGCATATTATTTTAGTGAGGCATAATAATTGAGCCGAGCTACAAATGTATTATTCTTCTCAATTGAATTGCTTCATATTTTTCAAGTCAGGACCTTTTTGAAGCTAACCACACAGTATGGGTTTTTCTCATTGTTGACGGCTGTAGGTTGCCTATATTTGCTTACATCCACTTTATGACTTTCTCAATAATCAAATGGAAAATTCCATTGTAAGTGCCCTTATGTGAATAACATTTGCCAGATTTTTATCAAAATTATATCATGTTAATATACATGTCACATGATATAATCAATGTCTCGACTGACAAATTAAAGTGCTGCTCTAATGTAGTTAAAAAAAAAAGTCATGCCCTTTTATTTGAAGTATTATTTACATCGTAAATTGCATTTATTTGCTCTTGTGTCTTCATTTCTCTAAAATATTTGTCAAAAGTTTTAAATCACAAAAGTGTTGCTTTTTTTCAGGTAAAATATATGCACTAAGTGGAAATTGGAACTCTGTTTTTTTTCTTTGTATTAAATTAAAAAAAAATCTTCTAAATTTGTATTAAATATTTATGAAAAATTTCTATTTGCAGATGGCTGATCATTTTTGCAACAGTGTAGGAATTTTACAACAGTATTCACCACCAAGTCAATTTGCTGGATTTGAGAAACAAAAACAGTCTCCATCAGACCCACCACAAGAAGGTACAGTACAAATCTGCTGTTGTAATTAAATATGTAAAGCAACTTTTTTCCCCTTTCTTCTTGCTAATTTAAAATCCGTCAAATGAAACTAAAAATACAGTACAGTCACAATTTCACTTTGATTGAATAGTCAAAACTTTGTCTTGAAATACAGATGATATTTCTTTCTTTGAATTAGTTAAAAGAAAGTATAAATTAATTTTGTCTAACATTTACAAAGGGCAGAATAAGACATTTATACATGTATATATATATAGGGAATTGTTACAGTTCAATTTCAAAAGTAAAAATGAATGGTTTAGGTATTTCTGTTATATCCTAATTGTCTTAATGAAATAAGCAAGATGTAACAAATGTTTAATTATATACTTGATTTTTCTTATCATAAAGGCCAAAAAACATTTCTAGAATAAATAAAAAAATTGGACCCTAAAATATTTTCCTTTTTAAAATTTGATTGGTCATGATGGTAGCCTCAATAAGCTATGTGTATTTGGTTTTTAACAAGTTTAATTGATTGATGATAGTCATTTCACTTTTTTGATAAATACCTTAAAGTGTAGAAATGGTTATCAACTATCAAATATCATATAGATAGTACATATAAAATGAAGAATTCAAAGAGTTTTGTATATATGTTAGCGGCAATAAGTAAAATTTGGCAATAAGCATAAATCCTAGGCATTAAGTTATTGCCTGTAATTTCAGGCATTCTAAAGGCTTATTTCCTGAAATCTGGTGATGATTATTCACCCTATTGCCAAACATAATTTTAGGCAATAAGTAAACTCTGGAATTTATTCTTATTTGGTCATTTATTCTTGATATAAAGTCGTTTTTTAATTATATTTCTAATATTACATTATAAATATACATTCATTTGACAGATCTTTAAAAGTAAGTTGATTTAGTTATTTTAATAGTGAAAAAAACAGAATTGGTCCAAGGACACAGTTATCGTCCTTTGGTTTTCGTTGTCTACGAATATAGTCCCTAGTGTAAACAGTGTATACCTTGCATGTTTTATTTGATACACTTTCCCAATGTATTTCTTGCTATTAAATGCATGAAATATTAAGAAGGGGGAATACCCAGATGTTATCACATGTCAAAAAAAATTTGGGTGCTGAATCTTTATGTTGAGAAGTGAAGTGAATTGGTCCAGTTCTTAAAGGTAAAATTTTATCACGTCCGAAGCTGTCAAACTGACTTTTACACCCCCTTAACACAGAATTGTCAATATTTTGAGTTAGAGCTGGTAGAAGTTTCTATGATTTTGATATTATTTGTCTCACTGGTAGTACACTACACTGTAAACATATTTTTTAGAAAGAGCAGGTGCAACTTTTTTAATTTGAATTTATTGTCTAAAAGAAATGCACTACGAAATAACTGTGTTCTCGGGCCTAAGAGATGGAATCCTGAAATCTAGATTCTGTACTTTGGGAACTTTCCTGAATGATTTGCTGGTTTCAATTTGTCAAACTCAATAAAAGTAAAGGATTTACATCTTTGGTTTACAGAAATTCTGTTAAAATGTGCCATTTTGGCATTCTACGGCTATAATGAGCATTTTAAAGCAGTTTACATTTTATGCCTAAGAGGCATGCTGACTTTCTATCTGACAGCTTTTTTGTTCCTGATATTTGTGTTTTTATGCTTTAATCAAATTTAATTAACCATTTGTGAACTCTGAATATAGAGAAAAGTAGATTATCACAGAAAAAAAGTGCAGCATATTTTGTTTGATGGCCCTGGTTAAACGGCCTAATTGATGTATGTAAAATGTGAAGCGCTTTGTACATCAAATCTGTAGTCCATCTCAAATATTTCACTAAATCTGTAAATAAAAGCACTTAACTATATTCATTACACCTTTCTCCTTTATATGCTACCTTATTTTTTCCCTGTATGATAGTAAGTGGTCCAAATTTATGCCTATTGAGACTAAAACTAAATGCAAGTTTTCCATTGAAAAGTGAAAAAACTGGCCGACAGACCATATTGTCTTTCAAAAAAATTTAAATGCAAGAGTCCTTTTGCAATTAGACTTCTTGTATCATAACACCTTAGCAGAGAAATGAGCAAAAAGTAACACATTTTCACTTCTGATAGCTTCTGTGTGCATTTGTATATGTCAATATGGACTACCGCCTTAATTGACTCTAAATAATTCTCAGTACTACATGGCCCAAGACCATTTTATACTACTGTGGTATATTTTTTGTAACTTTTCTATACATTTAAAGTACATTTAATATATATGAAAGAATAATATAGGCTTAAAAACTACAAAAACTTCTAATTGGCTGAGAAAATTGCATATTTATATAAGGCTACCCTGAATTGGAAAATCTCTATTTTCAGGCATAGGCTCATATAAATTTGACTTTGGAATAATTAAAATACATCTGATATATAAAATGAGTTTGCAGATGCTTTTAATACTTAATATCTAATATTCAAGAGCATTTAAAAAGCAAATTTTTGCAAAATTTCAAATTTTTAGGCCAAATATTTGACAGTTGAAGATATTTAATTTATCCGTCAAAAATAAACATCCAAATGTCAATACTAAAATGACCCCAGTTTCTCTTATTTATGACATATGGCCATGAAACTTGGCAAACTATCTCATTATTGCCTAAGCTTGGGTTATGCAAAGTTTTATAGAGATTGGTCAAGTCTTTCTGTCCTATTAGGTCCAAGGACACAGTTATTGTCCTTTGGTTTTCGTTGTCTACGAATATAGTCCCTAGTGTAAACAGTGTATACCTTGCATGTTTTATTTGATACACTTTCTCAATGTATTTCTTGATATTAAATGCATGAAATATTAAGGAGGGGGATGTTATTACATGTCAAAAAAATTTGGGTGCTGAATCTTTATGTTTAGTAGTGAATTGGTCCAGTTCTAAAAGGTCAAATTTTATCACGTCCGAAGCTGTCAAACTGACTTTTACACCCCCTTAACACAGAATTGTCAATATTTTGAGTTAGAGCTGGTAGAAGTTTCTATAATTTTGATATTATTTGTCTCACTGGTAGTACACTACACTGTAAACATCTTTTTGAGAAAAAGCAGGTGCGACTTTTTTAATTTGAACTTATTGTCTAAAAGAAATGCACTACGAAATAACTGTGTTCTCGGGCCAATTAACTCACACTTTTTTCATGCTTTTTTGTGGTTTTACAAAATATTAAAAAGATTTTTTTAAAAAGCGATTGTATCCAATTAAAAAAGATGGAGATTCTATAGAATAATTATAATATTCAATTGAAAATTTGTACACTTCACTAGTTGAGCTGGTTTGAACTGGTCAAAAGTAGACAAAATTAGGATATGATGTTTTGCTCACACCATTTTCCATTTTTTTTATTGGATAACTAAATTTTCTGTGTTAACAGTTCCACAACCTGTGATTACAAATGATTTCAACACAAATTTCTATCAAGTTTACAAATTTGTTAATGAGTAAGACACATGGTATATAAAATTTGTAATAGAAATAAAATGATTGACAGATTGAAGACCTTGAACTAAATCATTGGAAATTGATCACATTACAGTTTTATCCAATGAAATGGAAGCTCTCTTGCGCCAGTCACTTTTGCGCCTAGTGTACATGTATGTTCTTCTTGGACGTATCATTTAATAGAGCCCTAGAATTTGCAGAAAGTAAGAAAATGTTTGATTTCACGATTTTTTAGTTTTGCGCCCCGTGTATGATTGTATGTGAAGGTAATTTCAGTATGTCATCAAAAAGTTAACAAAAATGTCAGATTCAAGTGAAAAGGATGAAATAATTATTCTAATGACAGTAAGATTATTTGTTTTTTTTTTGGTTTTCAAGGTATCATACAAATTAATCATATTTTACCGGTTGTTCATGTCATTAAAAAAATGCATATTATTTTTTTTATACATTTAAAGTTTTCGAACAAACTGCTTTTCTTCCATTGTTTTATTAATTCGATTATTATATTATTTATTAAATTTAAACACAATTTTATTGATAAAAGAATAAACAGTAGTGGATCCAGGGGGAGCAGATAGTGTACGTCCCCTATTTGATCGCAGAAAGAATAATGTTGTTTTTTTCACAAAATTTTGTATCCGATATTTATTCCTTTTTCAAAAAGTTACCCCCCACCCTTTTGAATCGAAATTCAATTGAATTTTCGCAAAGGAAATGGTACTACATTGTAGTATTGCATTTTATTTTTTTCAGAACTGAAAGAAGAAACTTTTAGTATTTTTTTCAATATTTTTCAAAATAAGGGAAACTCAACAATTTTACTAAATATTTCAGAGGCGGATACCTGTAGAAAAAAAAGGGTGGAGTGCCAGCCATGGAATAACATAAAAATGAATATGTTGTACCATAGCTAAGCTCCACCTTCTTTCCTTTGGATTCTAGTTGAGTTACATATTTAATTAGCAAAGTATGGTACAACATATAATATACCATGGTTTTCCATCAACACTCCTTTTAAGCAAATTATTTCATTAAAACATCAAAGGAAAAAATCTAATTTATGTTACAATTGTCAATACTACCACATCTTCTTTTTATACGACCGCAAAATTTGAAAATTTTTTGTCGTATATTGCTATCACGTTGGCGTCGTCGTCGTCCGAATACTTTTAGTTTTCGCACTCTAACTTTAGTAAAAGGGAATAGAAATCTATGAAATTTTATCACAAGGTTTATGACCACAAAAGGAAGGTTGGGATTGATTTTGGGAGTTTTGATCCCAACATTTTAGGAATTAGGGGCCAAAAAGGGCCCAAATAAACATATTCTTTTTTTTCACACAGTAACTTTAGTTTAAGTAAATAGAAATCCATGAAATTTTGAAACAAGGTTTATAACCACAAAAGGAAGGTTGGGAATGATTTTGGGAGTTTTGGTTCTAACAGTTTAGAAATGAGGAGCCAAAAAGGGGTCCAAATAAGCATTTTTTCTTGGTTTTTAAGTAAATAGAAATCAATTGGAGTTATCTTTCTTTGTATAGAATAGTAGTTGAATCAACTTTTTTGCACCATAACTTTAGTATTAGTGAATGGAAATCTATGAAATTTAATCAGAAGGTTTATGACCACAAAAGGAAGATTTGTATTGATTTTGGAAGTTTTGGTCCTTACAGTTTAGGAATTAGGGGCCAAAAAGGGGTCCAAATAAGCATATTTTTTTTTGTTTTTGTACCATAACTTTAGTATAAGTAAATAGAAATCTATGAAATTTAAACACAAGGTTTATGACCATAAAAGTAGGGTTGGTATTGATTTTGGGAGTTTTGGTCCTAACAGTTTAGGAATAAGGGGCCAAAAGGGTCCAAAATTAAACTTTGTTTGATTTCATCAAAAATTGAATAATTGGGGTTCTTTGATATGCCGAATCTAACTGTGTATGTAGATTAATAATTTTTCGTCTCGTTTTCAAATTGGACTACATTAAGGTCCAAAGGGTCCAAAATTAAACTTAGTTTGATCTTGACAAAAATTGAATCCTTGTGGTTTCTTTGATATGCTGAATCTAAAAATGAACTTAGATTTTTGATTATGGGCCCAGTTTTCATGTTGGTCCAAATCAGGATCTAAAATTATTATATTAAGTATTGTGCAATAGCAAGAAATTTTCAATTGCACAGTACTCAGCAATAACAAGAAATTTCCAATTGCACAGTATTGCGCAATAGCAAGAAATCTTTAATTGCACAGTATTGTGCAATAGCAAGTATTTTCAATTGCACAGTATTGCGCAATAGCAAGAAATATCTATAAATTGCACAATATTGTGCAATAGCAAGAATTTCAATTGGAGTTATCTTTCTTTGTCAAGAATAGGTAGTTGAATCAACTAAAATCATTGTTTAATACAATATATACAATGTATATTCACTTTTACTACCAACTGATAAATTAAGAAAATCTTTACCATTCAGTGATAACAAGCACATTTTAATATTTTATGATGTATTTAAATGAGTAATTATTGTTGCAAACTCCATTAGAAATTTGAATTGTGATTAGTTTTGGAATAAATGATAGGGGGATGTGGAAAAAAATTGGGGGGGAATTCAATTTTTCTCATTTAAAATTTCATAAATAAAAAGAAATTTCTTCAACCATTTTTTTGAGAGGATTAATATTCAACAGTATAGTGAATTGCTCAAAGGCAAAACAAAAATTTTAAGTTCATTAGACCACATTCATTCTGTGTCAGAAACCTATGCTGTATCAACTTTTTAATCACAATCCGAATTTAGAGCTGTATCCAGCTTGAATGTTGTGTCCATACTTGTCCCAACTGTTCAGGGTTCAACCTCTGCTGTCGTATGAAGCTGCGCCCTGCAGAGCATATGGTTTATATTTAGGATGCAACTGGGCCCTGTAGTTTTGCATCAGTAAAATAACATGTTTATGTTGCTCTTATTCAAACGTATGTTAATTGCAGTAATGAAATATAATATTTGAAGTACTCAGAATTTATATGAAAGATGCTGGATTATATATTTAAGTTTTACTATTTACAATTAGTGTATTCCATTATAATAATAATAATCATTTATTACCTTTAACTAGTAATTATTTCCTAATAATTTATCGGTTTTTAAATTAAAGTTGTTGGTTGAATAATTTTATTTTATACAATATTTCAATTTTTTCATTTGCTATTTTTTTTACGCCAATACTCACATTTAGGATAGAGGTTAGGACTTCCAATCTAAGATAATCCTCAGATAGCTTCGATGTGAATGCTGTGACCGTGATGTTGAAGTCGGTCCTAACTTATCATGATTTCTATCCCAAGAATATCTTGTAGGACCGATCTTAGGAAAGGTTCGATAAACAAGCACCAGTTCTCATAATGCTATTTTGTAACAAATATATTTTTACTCAAATGAATAAATGTCTTTATTTACTCGCATTCAATTTTAGGCAGTAAGCTTAATGCCTGCACACAATTTTCTGGATTTAAGACTTACTGTCTAGGCGTTAGCTTATTGCCTAGAATTTAAGCTTAATGCCTAATTTCACCTATTGCCGCTTACATATATATGATCAATAAGAAATAATAGCAAATTAGTACTTTACAACTTACTACATAAACCAAACTTTAAACAAAGCTTACAACAAAAAGAACCAGTGTGTCAAATTTTATAACTAAGAGCTTTAAAAAGAACAAAACTACAGTAGAACCAACATTGCTTTGCTCAATGTTGAAGGCTGTACAGTGACCTATGCATGTAGTTATTAATGTCTGTGTCATTTTGGTCTCTTTTTGGAGAGTTGTATTATTGGCAATCATACC
The DNA here is from genome assembly GCF_036588685.1 of Mytilus trossulus. Classification (NCBI taxonomy): domain Eukaryota; kingdom Metazoa; phylum Mollusca; class Bivalvia; order Mytilida; family Mytilidae; genus Mytilus; species Mytilus trossulus. Next base: position 46,094,599 of record NC_086380.1, on the reverse strand, counting down.
ACATCTCCTTTTTTATATTGTAGATGTGTTCTGTAAAACATGTGTCATATGGCCTTAAAGGGTTCACATATTTAAGTTCAAACTTATGAAGGAATTTTTGGGCCATTGGCCAGTGTAATAATTGTCTTGGTTAAATATGTATTAATTCATTAGACCTTTACAACTTACTACATCAATATTTCATCTTTTTAATTTGAAATCTGTGCCCAAATAATGATAAAACTCATTGTGATAGATATAGGAAGATGTGGTATGAGTGCCAATGAGATAACTCTCCGTCCAAATAACAATTAATATAAATTAACCATTATAGCATTAAGGCCATATCTTGACCTAAAATTAGTAATGTAAAACCATTCAAACAGAACTTGTATATCTTTTTAACAGATTATCCACAAGTATTTGCCAAACTGATAGCAAGAACTGCAGGTGATGTGGATCTACTTATAGATTCATTACCTAGTGAAGAATCCTCTTTAGAGTTACAGGTAGGGATTTAAAGACAGGTGATGTGGATCTACTTATAGATTCAATACCTCTGAAGAATCCTTTTTAGAGTTACAGGTAGGGATTTATAGACAGGTGATGTGGATCTACTTATAGATTCATTACCTAGTGAAAAATCCTCTTTAGAGTTACAGGTAGGCATTTATAGACAGGTGATGTGGATCTTCTTATAGATGCAATACCCAGTGACGAATCCTCTTTATAGTTACAGGTAGGGATTTATAGACAGGTGATGTGGATCTACTTATAGATTCATTACCTAGTGAAGAACGCTCTTTAGAGTTACAGGTAGGGATTTATAGACAGGTGATGTGGATCTTCTTATAGATGCAATACCCAGTGAAGAATCCTCTTTAGAGTTACAGGTAGGGATTTATAGACAGGTGATGTGGATCTACTTATAGATGCATTTCCCAGTGAAGAATCCTCTTTAGAGTTACAGGTAGGGATTTATAGACAGGTGATGTGGATCTACTTATAGATTCAATACCCAGTGAAGAATCCTCTTTAGAGTTACAGGTAGGGATTTATAGACAGGTGATGTGGATCTACTTATAGATTCATTACCTAGTGAAGAATCCTGTTTAGAGTTACAGGTAGGGATTTATAGACAGGTGATGTGGATCTGCTTATAGATTCATTTCCTAGTGAAGAATCCTCTTTAGAGTTACAGGTAGGAATTTAAAGACAGGTGATGTGGATCTACTTATAGATTCATTACCTAGTGAAGAATCCTCTTTAGAGTTACAGGTAGGAATTTAAAGACAGGTGATGTGGATCTTCTTATAGATTCATTTCCTAGTGAAGAATCCTCTTTAGAGTTACAGGTAGGGATTTATAGACAGGTGATGTGGATCTACTTATAGATGCATTTCCCAGTGAATAATCCTCTTTAGAGTTACAGGTAGGGATTTATAGACAGGTGATGTGGATATACTTATAGATTCAATACCTGTGAAGAATCCTTTTTAGAGTTACAGGTAGGGATTTAAAGACAGGTGATGTGGATCTTCTTATAGATGCATTTCCCAGTGAAGAATCCTCTTTAGAGTTACAGGTAGGGATTTATAGACAGGTGATGTGGATCTTCTTATAGATGCATTTCCCAGTGAAGAATCCTCTTTAGAGTTACAGGTAGGGATTTAAAGACAGGTGATGTGGATCTTCTTATAGATGCATTTCCCAGTGAAGAATCCTCTTTAGAGTTACAGGTAGGGATTTAAAGACAGGTGATGTGGATCTTCTTATAGATGCAATACCCAGTGAAGAATCCTCTTTAGAGTTACAGGTAGGGATTTATAGACAGGTGATGTGGATCTACTTATAGATTCATTACCTAGTGAAGAATCCTCTTTAGAATTACAGGTAGGGATTTATAGACAGGTGATGTGGATCTACTTATAGATTCAATACCTCTGAAGAATCCTTTTTAGAGTTACAGGTAGGGATTTATAGACAGGTGATGTGGATCTACTTATAGATTCATTACCTAGTGAAAAATCCTCTTTAGAGTTACAGGTAGGCATTTATAGACAGGTGATGTGGATCTTCTTATAGATGCAATACCCAGTGACGAATCCTCTTTATAGTTACAGGTAGGGATTTATAGACAGGTGATGTGGATCTACTTATAGATTCATTACCTAGTGAAGAATGCTCTTTAGAGTTACAGGTAGGGATTTATAGACAGGTGATGTGGATCTACTTATAGATTCATTACCTAGTGAAGAATGCTCTTTAGAGTTACAGGTAGGGATTTATAGACAGGTGATGTGGATCTTCTTATAGATGCAATACCCAGTGAAGAATCCTCTTTAGAGTTACAGGTAGGGATTTATAGACAGGTGATGTGGATCTACTTATAGATGCATTTCCCAGTGAAGAATCCTCTTTAGAGTTACAGGTAGGGATTTATAGACAGGTGATGTGGATCTACTTATAGATTCAATACCCAGTGAAGAATCCTCTTTAGAGTTACAGGTAGGGATTTATAGACAGGTGATGTGGATCTACTTATAGATCTATTACCCAGTGAAGAATCCTTTAGAGTTACAGGTAGGGATTTATAGACAGGTGATGTGGATCTACTTATAGATTCATTACCTAGTGAAGAATCCTCTTTAGAGTTACAGGTAGGGATTTATAGACAGGTGATGTGGATTGTTAATTGGCTATAAATGACTGAAGTGTTCTTTGTACAACTTTAATCTAAACCCACCAAGTCACTGTAAATACAAAGATACATACAAATAGAACTAAAGACTTTATAGACTAAACTATGATATATAAACTACTAAACTAAATAGTTAACAATTTGATCCTTTCTCTTTCTTAAGTAGATGTAAAGTTTATAAAATGAAAATAAAAGTTTTGTAGATATTGCTGATCACATTATAACTAATTCTCTCTTCCTGTTTTTTTTTAACTACTGTTCTCAAATATATGTATATCACTATTGTAAGTGTCACATAATCAATGTCAAGCTATTTCATGAAAACGGTATTTACAAGTCCAGTTTCAAAACAATATAGAAGGTTCTGTGCGCTGGCACCATGCTTGGTCAACACATTAGCTATCTGCTCTTTTGTTTCAACCCAATGAACGGTAAGCTCTCCTTTTTGAATCATCTCCTTGATGCAACTAATTTCGAGTCGCAGTCTTTTTTCAGTTACATTTTTCTTAGAATGAACAGCTTCATAAAGGTCCTTATTGTCAATCACACATCTTACTGTAATACCTCCTTCTGTAGTACATTTATTGAAAACCAGTTCATTATATAAAGTAGCTAGTGATGTAGCACAATCTATACCATCGGCTAAAGCTAAAGCTTCACTAGCTAGTGTACTTCGAACGACCCTTCTTATTTTCTTTGACTGCCATGTAATTGGATTGATTTTTCCATTTTCACCTAGTAGCATTATTACAAACCCTCCTTGACTTCCCCCATCAGGAAGATTACCAAAAAAAAGCATCAGTATATAATAAAAGTTCTACATGTTCTCCAAGTTCCTTGAAACGAAGAGACACTGGATCGTTTCTAACTTTCCTTAAAAGCTTGTTCACTCTTTTGAAGTCTTCAATAGTACTTGTTTTTAACTTTGATGCTATCATAGCGATGTCAAAAGCAATATCAGGACGACTTTGTTTTGCAAGCCACAACAGTTGTCCAACTTTTGATCTAAGAACAGTTTGTTCGACTGATGAAAGCTGAGAATCACTTGGCCTTTTTCTATCAATTGAGACTGTCTTTAACACTTCAACATAATCTGTCTGACTCAATATTATCTTATCATCTGCATGACTTAGACCCAGTCCTAAATATTTGAACGATTCTGAAGCTTCTTTTCCGACACTGAACTTTTCTCTTATTTTCGATATAATCTCAGTTTCAAACAAATTGGTTCCTGCCCACAAAAAATCATCAACATGAACTGCAAGAACACCAGCCAGACCATTTGAATTATACCAGTAAAATACTGCTGGATCAACTTTAGATTCAGTACCTCCACATTCATTTAGGGTTTTCTTAACCTTTTCATACCATTTCAAAGAAGCATCTGCAAGACCATACACACATTTCTCTAAATCCAGAGTTTTCCATTAGCATTAGCTTCAGATGAACTTTTCTTTGCATTTTCTCCCCTTGCAGAAAGGCAGTTTTAATGTCTATGGAATTGATGGACCATTTCTTTTGCATTATGATTGAAAGAATGAGTCTAAGAGATTGTTTGTCACATGTAGGAGAGTTCTTCTGTATTTCATCCAAACAATCTTCTTCAAAACCTTTTGCAACAAGTCTTGCTTTCCTATATATTTCATTTTCAGCTTCTTTTATAGTATATACCCATCTAGTGGATACATATGACTGTCCATAGTCTTCAACTTCTTGATAAACATTATGTCTCTTCCAATTTTCAAGTTCAGCTTTACGAGCATCACAAAAGTCAATCTCATTAAATAATGCTTCTTCTGATTCTTCGTCATCCTCTGTATCCTGATCTGTGTCAGATTTTAATACTTGCAATTCACCAACTGTACTTAAGTCTATTGATAACTTGTTACCTTTAAGCTCTTCAGGTTTGCTATATTCTATATTGTACCAATTCTTTTTACTAGATGATGCTTTACCAGCTCTACTCAGAACAACTCCTTCTCGTGGAGTATCATCACCTGGCATTTTAAAGTTCACTTTCTGGTCCTTTTTTAAAAGTAATGCTTTATTAGACTTAGAATTAACACTTCTGTGTACTGAAGTTGCTTGCTGATTACTCTGTTCTCTCACTGGAGTATCTTCATGATTATCATAAGCAAGCTCAGAGTCACCTCCTGATCGACTTTCCTCATAAGATTCATGCCCTTGATTCACAGGATTATCGCTGTCTATTTCAGAGTCAGCTGCCTGCTTCCTAATTCAGATTCATGTCCTTCTACTTCATTGTCACTTTCACCATGTTCATTGTCTGACTGATTGTTGACATGAGAGTCTTCCTCGTCATCACTATCATAATAAAGGACTTCATGCTCAGCCTTATTCTTGTTTAAGTTTGAGGTTTCTAGACCTTCTCTCAATGTTACCCTCTTTTCCTGTTGTTTGTTAAGGTCTTTCCTCTCCGCGAGGAAAGACCTTATTGTTTTTCGCATGTTTTTTTTTTTTTTTTTTTTTTTTCATCCAGCATTTGTTTGACATGGCCTCCCCTCGTTTCTATTGGAGTTATCAAACCCAAATATGGACCATCGGTAGACCTCATTATGAAGTATTACCAGATGAGGCTGTGTAGGATTTCATCATCCCCTTTAGAAGTTATCTCCCTTTTATTGATTTTTTTCAACATGGCCCCCCCTCGTTGTTTTTGAAGATATCATGATCTTATTTGGACAATAGGTACATCTCCTCATGATGTTTTACCATATGAGGCTGCATAGAATTTCATCATCCCCTTTGAGAGTTATTTCCCCTTGAAACAATTTCTTTCCTTTGCTCATTTCTCAAAAAATGTTAGAGATAGAATCGATTTGAAAACGGCAACATGTACAGGAACAGATGGCAATGTTAATGAACATATACAATCATTTTGTTATTAACCCTTATAAGGAGTTATTCCCCTTGAAAAATTGTATACAATTTTAGAAAAAATCTATTTCGAGAACTGGAAGTCGTAGAGACTTGGGACCTTCACCAATAATCTTTAATTCATGTGACCTTCAATATGCACCCAAAGTCAAAGGTCACATAGTGCAAAAAAAAATTACGCTGCAATTTCAAGCTTACATATTAGGAAAACGATAAGACTTTGCTGCCTACATACAGCGTATAAAATGTTCCTCTCGACGAACTCTACATTTTATATAATAAGCCCAAAAATGTCCGACCGTCTGTTCAAAAGTTACAACGGGATGATTCTTAAAGTAGAGTATTTTGTGTATATCTTTTTAAAGGTAACAGATATCAACCTACTATAAACTGAAATGATGATCAGTAATTCAAGACCTTCAATTTGAGGTCAATGTCAGGTCATGATGAAATTTCACCTTGACCTTCACATTATACTATGACCTTGACCTTGTGATATTTGAAAGGTCAAGTGGTCTTGAGTTGAATGGTGATAATCCCATGTATCTACGACTTCCGGTTCTCAAGTTTGGTATTGCATCATATATTTGATGATTAATTGTGACCTTGGTGAACATTGAAATTGTCCCAATTCTTTTTCTATAATGTTGTCCTTCAACTGTAGATCATTTATCATTTAACAGATTTGAGATATCTATTGTCGTTTTAGAGGTAATGCAGTTTGAAGTTTTTCGAGCGGAGGCATGTATTTCTAAATCATCCAGAGCTTACCACTTAAAATGTATTAGAAATTGAAGAGGTTGACATAGTTATATGTTTGACCAAATACCAAAAACATTCCATGGAAAAAAACACCAAAAAGTCAATTTGAAATTTTCAAGTTTTGCATTGACTTTGTTAGTTTCATAACTTCTATTTATATAGTTGATATTGCATCATTATTTGCACTTTGTCAAATGGGGTCATCTGATATATCAAATTGAAGGTCTTAATAAACTCTACATAAAAATGAAAATTTTAAACCCCCTTTTCATCCCAGAGGGAAGGGTGGGGTCATTTAGTGCAAACATTCAAATTTCTCAGATGGTAAGGTTGTCGCATATCAAATGAAAGAACATAAAGCGTACATTTCAAATTTCAAATTGACGTCTCCCAAAAATGGGTTAGATGGGGTCATTGAGTGCAAAAAATAAATGTTCTTTTATCAAATTCCCAACCTCCAAAAATTAGTTGGATAGGGTTATTAAGTGCAAAAAATAAACTTTCTAGAACATGGCGTCGTCGCATATCAAATGAAAGCTCATATACTCTGTTTCATATATTATAATTCCGATCTCAAAAATGTAGGCGGATAAGGTCATTAAGTGTAAAAAGCGAAAAGTTTCAGAAGGTATGCTTGTCGTATATCAAACGAAAGGTCGTTCAAAGTACAATACGAAAACATCACTTTTACAGGAAAGACCTTTCAATTGTTTTACAAACAATTGAGATACTAGTTTTTCTTATCTTTTTGTTCATCAATATCTCTTAAAATCCTACATTCGTGCACTCTTACATAAGTTCCTCCTTATCTTATAAACACAACAACATTGTCCTGTCCAATAACTGTACCAGGTCCTTTCCATTGATTGTCTCTAAGAAAGTATACTTTATCTCCATTTCTGAATTTCTCACCTGAGGGACGAACCTGCTTTCGTAGAGCACGCCTAATTTTCTCTGAGGATTCTGATGCTACAAATGCTTTCCTTGCCTCATGAAGACCAACTAAGTGTTTTCCCATTGTTTTACTCATTGTTTCTCCTTCAAGAGCTGGAGGTTTATTGACTAGTGTTGACGGCAGGTTAGGATTTCTTCCAAACACAATTTGATAAGGACTGTACCCATACACATTGACAAGACTATTTTTGGCATTTACAGCCCAGCTAATTGCAGTTTCCCAAGATAGATTTGAGCTTTCTCTGATTTTGTTAACTGTTTCAGTTAGAGTTGCATTATGTCGTTCTACAATTCCATTTGACCAGGGACTGTATCCTGCTGTCGTCTTAACTGACATGTTTAGATTTTCAGCCATATCACGAAAAATTTGAGAATTGAATTCCCCACCATTGTCAGTGTATACTCCAACTTCAGGAGCACCATATACACTAACCCATATCTGCATGAATTTGTCAACAACTAACTGTGAGTCTTTTCTCCTGATAATAGCTGCTGCACTCAAACGGCTAAATAGGTCAATTATGTGCAAATAGTAAAAATTATGATCAATCTCATGTAAATCCATAGCAACAATTTGGTTAAAATCATTTGCATGTGAAAAGCCCACTATTGGCTTTGGTTTTGGACGTTGGTACTTGAAACAGACAATGCACTTTGAGCAAACATCATTCACTATTGCCTTAGTATCTGAGTCAACTGAGCCTGCACTTTTCAATAGAGATAACAACTTTTCAGATGAGGCATGACCAAATTGTTTATGCAGTTTTGATATAATATCCCACTTTCTTTTCTTAGAGAATCCAGAATCTACCTTCAGGATTTCCTCCTCACTCACTACAGAATCGGTCTGCCCAGTTCTTCTGTCTTTGATGTTTATGCAATAATGACCATTTGAGGTGAAATGAACATCAACTGGTTTTCCAAACATTGTCACTTTATCATTATGGAGATCAAGAACTGTTTGTGCTCTTTTCAAAGAATCTTTGCTCAATAATAGAGGTATTTCACAGTCAACTACTTCTGTTTCTATTTAACATTTTTAAGACCCAATTGTTGCAGGTAACTTCACGGACTGATAAGAATGTACTGTTTTACCATCACCAAATTTGAAAGGTGTATTACTTTCCTTGCATTTTATTTCTTCATTAGCAGAGTCGAAAGTGTCTAAAAACTGATGTAACCATTTTGTCCCGCAAACTGTTTTGGTACATGCTGTATCTACAACTGCAGCATTAAATGCCTCGGCTACAAAAAATTCTTGAGGTGTAATGTTTTGTTGAGAAGTTGTAATTAGAGTTATGTTTACAGTTTCAGATGTGTCTGTTTGTTCCTCTGTAAGTTTAACATCATAAGTTTTATGTGGACAATCCCTGAACCAGTGATATTTTGAATCACAACATCTACAACGAGATATGCTTCCATTTATAGTTGGATTAAGTCTGGATTGAGTATTTCTTTGATCAAATGATCTATTCATGCGATTGCGAGCACCAAATCTCCTTGAACTACGCCCTCTATCAAAACGATGTTCTCCTACAAATGCAGATTCTTCTTTAACAGTAACTATATCATTATCACTCTGTGATTTTGATGCAAATATCCTATTAAGGGCTGCCTTCATGGTTTCAAACTTTAAATCAGAACATGCAGTTAAAGCTAAATGTCGATTACTTTCACCAAGTCCTGCATTATCTAGAAGTTTAAATGCTAATATTGCATCAGGAAGTGGCATGTCATATTTCTTGCATTTGTTATACTTCTGTTCAAACTCAATTATATAGTCACACATTTTAATCGATGATTCCCTGTGATACTTATCAAAAGCTGTATATGCTGCATAAGCTTGATCTGTCTTGTCCTTTTCAAACAATTTATCTAATTCTATTATCAATTTGTCAACTCCATCATCAACATTCAAATCCTCTGGTGTTATTTCTAACGCTACTTCTCTTGGCTTCCCTTGTAACGACAGCACAAGTGCTAGGCCTCTCTTCTTTATGTCCAATTCTGTAACCAGTTGCCACATCTTCACTTCATTCTTCCATTGCTGATATGACTTCTCCTTTGTCAAGCTTGGTGGGTTCTTATAACTCAGAGCCGTCGCCATCTCGCCGGATGTTGTGAGCTCTGCTACTACTGTTAATTGGCTATAAATGACTGAAGTGTTCTTTGTACAACTTTAATCTAAACCCACCAAGTCACTGTAAATACAAAGATACATACAAATAGAACTAAAGACTATATAGACTAAACTATGATATATAAACTACTAAACTAAATAGTTAACAGTGGATATACTTATAGATTCAATACCTGTGAAGAATCCTTTTTAGAGTTACAGGTAGGGATTTAAAGACAGGTGATGTGGATCTACTTATAGATGCATTTCCCAGTAAAGAATCCTCTTTAGAGTTACAGGTAGGGATTTATAGACAGGTGATGTGGATCTACTTATAGATTCAATACCCAGTGAAGAATCCTCTTTAGAGTTACAGGTAGGGATTTGTAGACAGGTGATGTGGATCTTCTTATAGATTCATTACCTAGTGAATAATCCTCCTTAGAGTTACAGGTAGGGATTTAAAGACAGGTGATGTGGATCTACTTATAGATGCATTTCCCAGGGAAGAATCCTCTTTAGAGTTACAGGTAGGGATTTATAGACAGGTGATGTGGAGCTACTTATAGATTCATTTCCCAGTGAAGAATCCTCTTTAGAGTTACAGGTAGGGATTTATAGACAGGTGATGTGGATCTTCTTATAGATTCATTACCTAGTGAAGAATCCTCCTTAGAGTTACAGGTAGGGATTTAAAGACAGGTGATGTGGATCTTCTTATAGATGCAATTCCCAGTGAAGAATCCTCTTTAGAGTTACAGGTAGGGATTTATAGACAGGTGATGTGGATCTACTTATAGATTCATTTCCCAGTGAAGAATCCTCTTTAGAGTTACAGGTAGGAATTTATAGACAGGTGATGTGGATCTACTTATAGATGCATTTCCCAGTGAAGAATCCTCTTTAGAGTTACAGGTAGGGATTTATAGACAGGTGATGTGGATCTACTTATAGTTTCAATATCTCTGAAGAATCCTTTTTAGAGTTACAGGTAGGGATTTATAGACAGGTGATGTGGATCTACTTATAGATTCATTACCTAGTGAAGAATCCTCTTTAGAATTACAGGTAGGGATTTATAGACAGGTGATGTGGATCTACTTATAGATTCAATACCTCTGAAGAATCCTTTTTAGAGTTACAGGTAGGGTTTTATAGACAGGTGATGTGGACACACTTACCACTACACCACATCTCACCTAAGGTTTTTGTTGAGCCTTCGACAAAGCGAGACATAGCGCTCCTACATTCCATTGGTGCCGTCATCGGGGTGTCTACAAATATTCACTATGTGGTTAAAAGTTTTTGAAATTTTAATAACTTTCTTAAGCTATACTGGATTTCTACCAAACTTGGACAGAAGCTAGTTTATGATCATAAGATAGTATCCAGAAGTAAATTCTCTAAAAATAAAATTCCATTTTTTCCTTATTTTAATTATAAATGGACTTATTTTTCCTGTGGTGAAACATTACGTTCACTCTGAGGTTAAAGTTTTTGAAATTTTAATAACTTTCTTAAACTATCATGGGTTTGTACCAAATTTGGAAAGAAGTTTGTTTATGATCATAAGATGGTATCCAGAAGTAAATTTTTAAACAATAAAATTCATTTTTTTCCTTTTACATATAAATAGACTTAGATTTTCTGCCAGGAAACAACAAATTCACTCTGTGGTTAAAGTTTTTGAAATTTTATTAACTTTCTTATACTATTTTTTATTTGTACCAAACTTGGACAGAAGCTTGTTTATGATCAAATGCTAGGATCAAGAAGGAAGTTTTGTTAAAATTTTGTACCTGTATATCTGTATTTTACTTATAAATGGACATTTTCTTCCAGTTAACATTACATACAGTCTGCAGTTAAAGTTTTTAAAACATTTATTAGATTCATAAACTATCCTGGATTTTTACCAAACTTGGTCAGAAGCTTCTTACAAACAATAGATAATATCAAGAGGAATATTTTTATTATACCCCCGCTTTAAAAAAGGGGGGTGTATACTGTTTTACCTCTGTCTGTCCTTCTGTCAGTCCGTCCGTCCCATGAATATTTTTCGTCACATTTTTCTCAGGAACTACAATACAAGGATTTCTGAAATTTGGTTTCAGGGTTTATCTAAGTCAGCTATACCCTGTGATGCGTTTTCAGATTGATCACTTGACAACTTCCTGTTTACCGAACACTTGTATGATTTTACACATGATAGCCAAAATGAAAATTTTCGTCACATTTTTCTCAGGAATTACAATACAAGGATTTCTAAAATTTGGTTTCAGGATTTATATAAGTCAGCTATACTGTGTGATGCGATTCATCACTCGACAACTTCCTGTTTACCGAACACTTGCATATTTTTACACTATTAATATTATCCACTTGCAGTGGGGGTATCATCAGTTAGCAGTAGCTCTCAGTTTCACTTGTTAATTCTTTTCCTCATTTTTCTTGAGCCTGTGATTTACAGCAAAAGTAGGGAAGGCACTGGTTTCCGCTGAACCCTTAGGAATTTTTTAAATGATTTCAGCGTTTATAAAGATAATACAACATCTTGTAATTGTCGATCACCTAATTATATTTAAAGTGACAGATTTATTTGAAAACTATTATATGTTTGATTTAAATTTGAAAATAAAATAGACATCATATCTAATTTGAACTAGGTTCCAATTTTAGATTTACATTATTGGTTCATGAAAATAAAGTTAAGTTATTCCCCTTTGAATAGAAATAAGTTTAAATAAGAAGTATTTTATCAAAAATTGAGTTCTTGTGGTTTTTCATATGCTGATTTTAACAATGTACTTGAGTATTGGATCATAATAATTAAATGTCCAATTTCATTTTGTTTAGTTCTTTAAAGAGACCACCTTTATTTTATGTGACAAACCTATGCTGTATCAAATATTTAATCACAATCCAAATTCAGAGCTGTTTTAAGCTTAAATCTTGTGTCCATACTTGCTTAACTGTTTAAGGTTCGACCTCTGTAGGGAAATCCTGACAGCCTCTTGTCCACAGTACAGTCACCAAGAAATCTCTGACAGCATCTTGTTTACAGTAATGTCACTATAAAAATGGCATATGTCGAATATTGTTATACTTTTTGTCACCAACTCCTTAGATGAGTTCAGTTACCATTCTATAAAGTTTAATTACTGTACTGTTTAGTAGTTGCCTCTTAGAAATAATTAGATATTATATGAACTTGCAACCAAAAATGTTGTTATTGAATAGAAGATTTCATGATTAGACTAATTATCTTCCAGTTTTGAATCAGGCGGACTTTAGTGGGTGTTACTTATGTTTTTAGATAACTGTAAATTCATAAATTATTGATTGCATTTATTATTGGGATTTTTCAAGAATGGACAAAATGAGAGATTGATTATTGCAATACATGTATCAGGAAAATTAGCATACAGATATATGAATATTATATATTAGAATGGGAGTCTTTATTATTTCAAAAGCTGTCCATTTGCATTATTCACAATAATTTCTGAATTTACAGTTCATGTACTAGTATATTAAAAGATTAAATTACAGGGTTCATAGTCTATATTATACTCCATGATTGTAGTCTTTTGCATTTATTATTTCAGTTGGCCAGCTTAAAAAAACTGGAAAATGAGAATCAAGAATCTGCAAAGCATTTGGAAGACATTGTCAGTAAAGGAGAGACATTACTGAGTCAGATACAGGAAGTTTTGCATGATATTGCTGAATGTCAGCTTCGATGTCAAGCTTTAGAATCCAATACTTGATGATAGTATGAAAAGTATTTTGTACAGTGTGTAAAATAACCCCAAATAAACTGGTTCCTAGTGCATAGTGGAATACTAACTTATGTTTTGTATAGAAACAGATGACCTGGGACAGTTTTGATGTTCTTGCAACATATATTACAGGAAGAAGAACTCTAGAGAGAAATACCATTTTATGTATTTTGCTATACATGTATATATATCTTGTCAGAAATAAAACAACATATTGCTGAATTTGCTTCCTTCATAAGGGCTGTTCCAGAAAATACTAATCCCCCAGGAGGGGCAAATGTTTACTTTTCATGAATGATCAAGTAAAAATAAATTCAAAGGTGGTACCGTTTCTTATGAATTTTTATTTGTGGTTAATTAGTAATGTAGAGAAATCGATTACATGTATATATAGGGGGTAGTGCAGATCCAGCACTTTTTAAACTAGATACCCTAAGGAACATTCAGTTAAAGTTTGGAAGTATTTGGCCCAGTAGTTTCAGAGGAGAAGATTCTTGAAATAGTTTACGACGACAGACGACAACGGACGCCAAGTGATGGCATAAGCTTTAACTGAATGTTCCTTAGGGTATCTAGTTTATAAATTATGCCATCACTTGGCGTCCGTCGTCGTCTGTCGTCGTAAACTATTTCAAGAATCTTCTCCTTTGAAACTACTGGGCCAAATACTTCCAAACTTTAACTGAATGTTCCTTAGGGTATCTAGTTTATAAATTGTATCCGAAGTTTTGATCTATCAACAAACATGGTCGCCATTGCTAAAAATAGAACATAGGGGTCAAATGCAGTTTTTGGCTTATAACTCAAAAGCCAAAGCATTTAGAGCAAATCTGACATGGGTATCATTGTTTATCAGGTCAAGATCTATCTGCCCTGAAATTTTCAGATGAATCAGACAACCTGTTGTTGGGTTGCTGCCCCTGAATTGATAATTTTACGGAAATTTTGCTGTTTTTGTTTATTATCTTGAATATTATTATAGATAGAGATAAACTGTAAACAGCAATAATGTTCAGCAAAGTAAGATCTTCAAATAAGTCAATTTGACCAAAATTGTCAATTGACCCCTTAAGGAGTTATTGCCCTTTAAAGACTTTTTTCACAATTTGTTCATCATGACTTACTTTAAAAAATCTTCTCCTTTGAAACTGCTGTATCAATTTCAGCCAAACTTAGGCTAAATGAGTTTCAGAGTATCTAGTATAAGTTTTATATTTTATTTCCTTGTATGTCAAGAAACATAGCTCCTATGGCTAAAATAGAACATAGGAGAAAATGATTATTTTTTTTGGCTTTTGAAGAAAATAGGACGATCCAAAGAACATTTAAATAAATTGAAAAGCCAAAATAATCATTGATGAGAGATGTAACCAAAAGAATTAAGGTGAGCGATTCAGGCTCTTGAGAGCCCTAGTTTTGTATACTGTTATGGTGATGTAATAGACTGTGTCATCATCATTGTTGTCTGAAGATAATTGGTTTCTACTCTAGACAATAATATGGAGAAAAAAGTGGCAAAAAAAACAATCCTTTATTTATACTTTGCATAAATTAAACTATGTTAAATTTAATCAAAATTTGCATTAAATGGGTTTCTCTGCTATGCTGCATTTAACTATATATGTTATATATGTATACATATTTCATGAACTTAGAATTTTAATTTTCAGGCCAAATTTTCAAATTGGTCCACATTCTTTTGGTTCTTTAATATGCTGAGTCTAACTGTATTTAGATTTAAGATTTTGGGCCAGTTCTTCAAATTTGTCCAAAGGGTCCAAAAATTCAAGTTACTTGTGAAAAATAAAGGTTTATCCAATTCTTGAACTAATACATGATATATCATAAACTCCATCTTCTGTGAACGATTTTATCAATTTTTTACCGGATTTTTGTGACAAAAATGTCGGTTATTGATTTGGGGATGCTCGTCGGGCGGGCGGCAATCAAATGTTGTCCGCGCATTAACTCATGAACCATTCAACCAAAGCTTTTAAAATTTTAATATGTTGTTACTGACAACTAAATGAAAGTTCAATAATGGCGTTTTTGACTTTTTCCATTCAGGAGTTATGGTTCTTGAAAGATTAAAAAATGGGGTTTCCAGTCGTGTCCGTGCATTTACACATGAACTGTTCAACCAAAGCTTCCCAAATTTTTATATGTTGTTACTGATGACTAATGGAGGTCAAGTTCAATAATGACAATTTTGACTTTTACCGTTCAGGAGTTATGATTCTTGAAAGATTGAAAAATGGTGTTTCCAGTCGTGTCCGTGCATTTTCTCATGAACCATTCAACCAAAGCTTTTCAAATTTTAATATGTTGTTACTGATGACAAAATAGAGGTCCATTTTAATAATGACGATTTTGACTTTTACCTTTCAGGAGTTATGGTTCTTGAAAGATCGTAAAATGGTGTTTCCATTCACGTTGTTGCATTTACTCACGAACCATTCAATCTAAGCTTTTCAAATTTTAATATGTTGATACTGATGACAAAATAGAGGTCAAATTTGATATTGATGATTTTCACTTTCACCAATCATCAGTAATGGTTCTTGTGATATTGCCAGGACACAAAAAAATGTTAATAAATCCGGTTTGCTGTCGTTGTGACAGCCTCTTGTTACGCATTCATATCATACAATCATCTCAAAAAAAAAACTCACCCTGTTATGATGTAAAAATATAGCAGCTAATTGATTTTCAAGTTTGTCCAAATCAGGGTCCAAAGGGTCTAAATATTAAACTGTGTTTTTATTTCAACAAAATTTTATACCTGGGGCTGTTTGATATGTTGAATCTTTCTGTTTATCTGGGTTTTAGAGATTGGACCATATGGGAATACATGTATCAAATTTTTAAGGAAGTTTGCATGTCATGTTTCAGGGTTGATTTTCTGGGTTGATTTTCTGTATAATGATAAGCCATCTATAAAAGTCTTTTTTAATTTCAATTATTCTTTTTAACAGTTTTTTTACGACCGCAAAATTTTTTAATTTTTTGGTCGTATATTGGTATAACGTTGGCGTCATCGTCAGCCTCATCTTCCAAATACTTTTAGTAATGCACTCTAACTTAAGTAAAAGTGAATAGAAATCACTGAAATTTTAATACAAGGTTTATAACCACAAAAGGAAGGTTGGGATTGATTTTGGGAGTTTTGGTTCCAACAGTTTAGGAATTAGGGGCCAAAAAAGGGCCCAAATAAACTATTTAATCACAATCCAAATTCAGAGCTTTATCTAGCTTGAATGTTGTGTCCATACTTGCCCAAATGTTCAGGGTTTGAACTCTGCAGTCATATAAAGCTGCGCCCTGCAGAGCATCTGGCTGTAAACTAAGAGGACAGATTATTCATTTTCTGCACTATTGAAGCAAGATTTTTTCATTTCTGTTAAAGCAAGGGACTAATTATTCATTTTCACAACAATATATATATAATTTTGGAAACATACAATTTTTAAATGATTTGTTTTATATTATAAATAATACATATAAAAAAGAAGATGTGGTATGATTGCCAATGAGACAACTATCCACAAAAGACCAAAATGACACAGACATTAACAACTATAGGTCACCATACGGCCTTCAACAATGAGTAAAGCCCATTCCGCATAGTCAGCTATAAAAGGTCCAGATTAGACAATGTAAAACAATTCAAACCAGAAAACTAACGGCCTTATTTATGTAAAAAAATTAACGAAAAACAAATATCTAACACATAAACCACTGAATTTACAGGCTCCTGACTTGGAACAGGCACATACATAAATAATGTGGCGGGGTTAAACATGTTTGCGGGGTCCCAACCCTCCCCTAACCTGGGACAGTGGTATAACAGTACAACATAAGAACGAACTATAAAAATCAGTTGAAAAAGGCTTAACTCATCAGATGGACAAAATTACAAGTGGACGTGGCCGGGTACTTATACATTCGGACACAAAAAGACGCAATATAAAGATCTGAGAGTACTCGCAGTTATATGACAGCTAGTTCAAAGGCACTTACAACTAATAAAAAAATCATGCATCTAAGACTAAACTATCAATTTGTACACATCCAACATCCAATGGATTTAGTGTAGAGACTTCATAAACAGCCAGAGAAAAACATGACCTTGTGCAATGCCAAGTTACAGGTATCGACAGATTGTAGATCCATGAATATGTATATGTATATAAAATACTAGTAATATTTAGTTAGCTTTTAATTTACAGATAACAAAATCAATATTTATACCAATAAAAATAATATTCAATGATCTTATTACAGTGTTGAATTATAGTCAAGTTATAATGTACCATTTAATCAGAATTGATCATCATCTTCTGCAGAAATGAATCTTTTATATTCCCAACTGCATATAAAATTGAGAAAGGAAATTGGGGGATGTGTCAAAGCGGCAACAACCCGACCATAGAGCAGACAACAGCCGAAGGCCTCCAATGGGTCTTCAATGTAGCGAGAAATTTCCGCACCTGTAGGCATTTGCCTCTATGTAGTTACGGCCTGATTAAAATAAAAGTGACACGGTGGGTATGGTTGTCCTGCGAGAGAACGTACTGTGCTGGTGATTTATTCCTGACGGGTGCTGGTGGGTCCTGATTCTGTGCTGGTGGGTTTGTTTACATTGTATCAGAACGGCAATAAAACGACTGTTTTGTTGCTTAATTTTTCTCTGATGTGTCATAAGTACCATGCAAAGTATATTACAACAATATTATATTGCAAAAGTCGTGCAAGTTCGTTAAACGGAATTGTCCTGACGCTGTGCTGGTGATAAGAAAAACGGTCCTGGTTCTGTGCTTTTATATTTTAGTTAAAAGTGGCATATATTCAAGATCATTGATGCTGTACTGTTATTGACTTATTAGCTGTTGTCTGCTTTCTTGAAATTGACATATTTGTGAATCTGTTATTATGAGAGAAAAAATACCCCTATATAAAAAAAAATTAAAACTAACTGTAATATTATTTATTTGCCTGTTAATGGAACCCTTCTTGCCCCCTTTTAAGATAAGAAAATATGTTTACGATTTTCGGGATTACGATCATTTTGCAAGATCACAAAAATACGTTGTAATTTATACAATACTTATTTAAAGTAGATGATGTGGTATGTTTGTTGTCAATAGACAAATTTCCATAAGAAACCAAAGGAAGTATGTGTTAACAACCATACGCCATCGTACGACCTTCAACAATAACCAATAAAATAAAAATGTAAAAGGTTTTGTATCAAAATGGAGAGCAAAAATATAGAACAAAGGACTTTCTGAGCGTTTGAATCATGTCTTTAGCAGCTTAAAACACATTTGTTTGTGAACAATTGAGTGCTGACTATAAGAATGACAATAGTATTGCGGGTTTGTTTGTTTGGTGGTTTTTTTTTTGGGGGGGGGGGAGGGATGGGGATAAGTTAGAGCGAGGTTACAGTGAAAGCTTGGAATAGTTTCCCGTAAGATTTAAAAGTTGTATTGTAAAAGAAAAATGTATCTTATAGCTATTAAGAATCACTTGCTGTAAGATTTTTCCAACAATTTTTTTTTTGTCGGCTAAACGGTTGTCAGGTATTTTTTTTTTGAAAGTTCGATAGAACACTAAAAAAAATCACTATTTTATGAAAGGGCAGGCTAGAATATGTCAGAGAATGAAGACGAGATAACCTAGAGAACACTAATAAAATTAAGATTTCTAAGCTTTTTTTCATTTCAAAATAAATATTTTTGATAAAGAATTACGGGGGAGGAAGTGAACGATGTGTCCTTCTTTTCTATATATAAATATTTTTCATGAATAAAAATAAAATGTGCCTTGATTATAATTGAAAATGAGTAAATGGAAAAAATACCCTACTAAAATACACTTTTATTTTAATATTGGTAATATCACTAAGCTTTTAAGTTTTGTGTGTCAAACACACCATCTCTGTAGTAATGACTCCTTACTAAGATATTTCACTTCATTCTTTTTTTTTTCTGCATTTTTTTTATATTGTGAATTTATAGAATTATTATATTAAATGTAGCCTTAATTTATATTAAAAAAAAACTGAA
The DNA here is from genome assembly GCF_036588685.1 of Mytilus trossulus. Lineage (NCBI taxonomy): Eukaryota > Metazoa > Mollusca > Bivalvia > Mytilida > Mytilidae > Mytilus > Mytilus trossulus. Next base: position 46,075,336 of record NC_086380.1, on the reverse strand, counting down.
TCTAAAGCCAGATATATCAAACATTTTTCACGGTTTCCATCTATCCGTTTTCAGGACTTTAACAATCAACAATAACACGCCTGGAAAGTAAAATGCGTACTCGGCTGTCTGTAATCGACCATTTTTAGACACCACAGGCTCCTAAAAATACAAGTCGGGGTGGGGGTTCAAAGATGCAAATTAAGTACTTATATCAATATTTTATCTTTTCGTGTACGGTTTATGACCCCTCCTGTGGCCTGTCAATTCCGAAATGTGCAAACAGCAATAGTATCAAAACAGCACAGACAATGAATAAAAGAGATATAATTTTGTACATATATCAAGGGGAAACTTCTTGCACAGCATTATTATTTATAGTTCATTATTGTATTTAGTAGAAAAAGAGAATTTAGTGAAAATAAAATCACTATTTTTGTAGAAAATTCGCAGACTTTTGTGCAGAGATTTTTGTTATGTTTAGCATGGGATCAACACAATGAATTTCATTAATGAGTAAAAAAAATCAAAATGTCTATCTACCTTGCACATTTCAGAAAATTCAGATCAGATAACGAAACTGGTTCCAGCAACATTTATAAGCAATTTAAGATTGTGACCCTCACAGTTTCCATTCACCACAAATATTCTCGTTACAACGAATCATTTTAAATACAAAAATACGTGTTGCATGCAGCCTTTTGTTTATCTATTAATATATGTATACGGATAAAGTTATGAAAGGCAGCAGGGTCATCAGGGTGAGGAGTCCATGTCGTCTGAAATAAATGCTAAGCATAGATCTAGAAAGCGACATATAATCATGACATTAAAAAAAGTCTCTTCTTTTCGACTTTTTTTCGAACAAATTGACACATAAAATGAATTATATAGTATTGTGGATTTTTTAACTTATTTTAGATACTATATATTGTTATCTGATATTGGACGAAAGATGTTGCCCTTTTATGTTATTATGTAATACAGGTTCAGATCATTTGAAAACACATATTAAACAGCCAAATGGATGCACAAGAGCTGAAATAGGAGTCATAGATCCTGTTGGCAACAATTATCTCGCTAATTTTATTGATTTTGTAACATTTGTTTCAAATATGACCAACTTCTTATCCAAAATCACCAGCACCGTATCAGGACCCACCAGCACAATGACAGGACCCACCAGCACAGTATCAGGACATGAATAAATTGAGAAAATGCTAATTTTTTGTAAATTGCAATGTTTTTTCACAAAATTGTTTTGTCGTGTGGATTGCGGTATAGATAGCGGACTCTATGAGCATTTTTGGTTTTTTTTCAGTTCGAGATTTTCTGAAAATGAGCATTTTTGTGTTACGCTTACTGAAACAGTTTAGAGGGTCATTTTTTTAATGGTTTATATATGAACCCCTAAGAAACGAAATTGAAAAATCTCAACTGTATTCTTCCATTTTTTATGAGTGAAAACGTCAAAAATCATAATTTTCGTCTTTGTTTACATTTTTTCATTGATCACCAGCACCCGTCAGGACCGAATCACCAGCACAGTACGTTCTCTCGCAGGACACCCATACCCACCGTGAGTGAGGTAAGGTTAAGTTAAATGAAACCAATTTTCAGACATTTCAAGTATATCTAAATCATAATTACACTTTTATTATCAAAAAAATTGGGAAGTGTTTCCCAATATTTTTTTTGGGGAAAGATGAATTTATGACGAATCTGGTGCCATCTCATACTTTCGATTAGACCTGCTGAGTTATTTATTTTCAATACATTGTAAGTCATGTAATTTATTTTCAAACTACCACAGAACAAACCATTTATTTTTGTGATTATCAAGGCTAAATTATTTATTTTCAAAATCCTCCTGCCCCCCCCCCCCCCCGCCCCCTCCGAATATCAATTGGTCGTCCCCTTAGTCGGAAAAGCGAGACATAGCGATCTTACATTCTGTCGTCGGCGTCGTCCACAAAAACCCACTGTGGTTAAAATTTAATGACTTTCTTTAACTATCTATGAATTTTACCAAACTTGGACAGAAGCATATTTATGACCATAAGATAGTATTCAGACGTGAAGTTTGTAAAAATAAAATACCGTTTTTCTGTATTATACTTATAAGACCTAATAAATGGACTAATGGAAACATAACATCCCCTCTGTGGTTAAGGTTTTTTTTAATTGTAATTACTTTCTTAAACTATCCTGGATTTGTACCACATTTGGACAGAAACTTGTTTGTGATCATAAGAAAGTATTCAGAAGTAAATTTTGTGTAAAAAACAACAACATTTCTTCCCGTTAATTGTATTACTACCACGGGGTCGACGCCTCTGCTGGTGGACTATTAGTCCCCGAGGGTATCACCAGCCCAGTAGCCAGTACTTCGGTACTGGCATGAAAATACGGATTTTTTGTGTTATTTAAATTTGCTGTAATATTAGAATTATTATAAATTAAGGAATGTATCTCCCTCATGCAAAGCTTTGATTCCTTTTACGGATTTGGCTATACTTTTTGGACCTTTTGGATTATAGCTCTTCATCATTTATATATTCTTTGGATTTCAAATATTTTGGCCACGAGCATCACTGAAGAGACATGTATTGTCGAAATGCGCATCTGGTGCAAGAAAATTGGTACCGTTAATTGTATTACTTATAAATGAACTCAGTTTTACAAAAGATTGTATCAAGAGGAATATTTTAATTGTTTTTTTGTTCTTCATTTTTGTTGAGTCTGCAATTACTATGTGACTACAAAAGTAAGCGAGACCTAGCTGGGTTCCGCGTAACCCTTACGATTTTTGTTTGTCAAACATCTCTAAAACTATAAAAGATAGTGAGAATTTTTAAAAGCCAATTAAAATTATCAACAAGACCAGCTTACAAATGAGTAGAATGGCCTAAATTACCATAAACTTGAATAGATAACATTAAAAAAAAACTATCTACAAAATACAACATGGACACAATTGCTTGTCAACTTCTTAATAAATTCATTGTTCTTTTTTTAATGGCAACTTTTATTAATGGACAAAACTATTAGTCTTAACTTACTTTTTTATGCCCATGCAACTAAAAGTTGGGGGATATTGTTTTACCCCTGTCCGTCCGTCTGTCTGTCCCATTATAGGTATATAACCGGTTATTCCAAATAACTCCTACAGCTTGAATGATAGGAAGTTTTCACTTTGCTGGCTGTTCGTTCATATATTGAAGGTGCGACTGTGTCAGGGTTTTTATTCTTTTTGACATTTGCTCTTTTGGAGATAGTTGAACATTGTCATTGTCCGACTGTTTATAGGAGTGCTAGCTCTTTACTGAATTTTTGTTACCCACGCAAATAAAAGTTGGGGGTGTATTGTTTTACCCCTGCATGTGCGTCCGTCTGTGCTACTAGTATTATGAGTTGAAGGTGTGCATGTGGTCAAGGTTTTGATTTTTGTCGAGCCTTCGACTTTAGTCGAAAAAGCGAGACTAAGCAATCCTACATTCCGTCGGCGTCGGCGTCGTCGGCGGCGTCAACAAATATTCACTCTGTGGTTAAAGTTTTTGAAAATTTAATAACTTTCTTAAACTATACTGGATTTCTACCAAACTTTGACAGAAGCTTGTTTATGATCATAAGATAGTATCCTGAAGTAAATGTTGTAAAAATAAAATTCCATTTTTTCCGTATTTTACTATAAATGGACTTAGTTTTTTCTGCGGGGAAACAAAACATTCACTCTGTGGTTAAAGTTTTTAGAATTTTAATAACTTTCTCCAACTATCCTGGGTTTGTACCAAACTTGGACAGAAGCTTATTTATGATCATAAGATTGTATTCAGAAGTAAAGTTTGTAAAATGATTACTCCGTTTTTTCTGTAATTTACTTTTAAATGAACTTAGATTTTCTTACATTAATCATAAAATAGTAACAAGAGGAATATTTTTATTAATTTTTTTCCTCATTGTTGTTGAGCCTGCGATTTACAGCAAAAATAGGCGAGACACTGGGTTCCGCGGAACCCTTACAAATTTTTACTAATATTTGCTTTATTTGGAGACAATTGAACTTTATCCCTTTTTGGAGTATTTACTTGCATAAGAGATGCAAAGCACTTCCGGATACCTCCTCCTACAGTTTGAATCCTAGAATGTTCCCAATTTGCTGGCTCACGGTTTGTACATACATTTTTTTACATTGAAGGAGTGCATGTGGTCAGAGTTTTGATTTTTATTGATATTTGCTCTTTTGTGAGATACTAGTAGTTAGCAGGTTGTAACTAGTCTCCCTTAAAAGCGAGACAATTTAAAGGAGTAGGGGCATTTAAAAGGCCTAATTTTGGCCCAAGAAAATGAAATGTTTGATAACTATTTCAAATTGGCACATGATGTTAAGAAATGTATAGGGTCAAGAAATATAAATAAAAAAACATTAAGATTTGTATCTGATGACGTCACAATTACGTAATAATATGTACTGTGTTCACAAAAACGATGAAAAATACAGAATTTATGCAGTTTTCTGACTTTATTACCGTTGTGGAAACATCCTGCGCAGCCGAGAAACAACAAAATAATTTGACAAAAGCTTTATTATAACTATTGGCATTATCTTACTAAATATAAAGATGTTTCTTGGGTGCGCACATACTTTTTCAGTCTAAAATATACTTAAAATTTTATGAAAAAAAAAGGAAAATCACGAAATTTAACAAAATATGCAAATTAGTTATGATTTGTTGCCATGGTAACTTGTTTGATATCAAATTTGTTTTGTTTTTCTTAGCGCCTTATACCTTAGACAAGTTTTCAGTAATTTAAGAATATGTATGTCATGTATGATAACTTTTAAATTTGTAGTAATTTTTGGGCCAAATAAGGGCCTTATTGCCCCTACTCCTTTGCCAAGGGGCATCATTTGAGTCTCCCAGACACAATAATATATATATAAAAGTCTCACTATGACTGTTATATACCATTAATTCAGAGTTGAGTGTGGGGCATGCAACTTAGTCTACTATCATATTTGTGTTTATGGCGAAAGCTAAAGAATAATATTTTAGTTACATAGTGTGATAGTGACCTATTACGGTATATATGGGGTCGGTAAATTTCATATGGGGTGAGAGCGAATCCCCATATGGAATTTACTGACCCCATATATACCGTATTGGTCACTAGCACACTATGTAATGAATTTATCTTACCGACTATCTTAACGTGTGAAATTTAGACTAGTGACCTATCAAAATGAGCAAGTCGTCAATACTGTTAGCATTAAAAAAACTACTTCCATTGATCCTACAAAAACAGATACCAACAATGACAACTTGTTAGGTTTAAATGTATTTTATGAATTTATTTCAATCTTAATCATCAATTTCTTCGTCTGTCTAAATCTTTACAATTTTTTCTCAATACCGTTTTGTTTTTATAAAGGGACGTTACACCATTACTAACCGTGTATGAAATAAGCCCACCACCCTACTACCTTATAAATATACAAAGGGACGTTAACACCAAATACTAACCGTGTATGAGATAAAGCCCCGCCTCCATACTAACCTAATATTAAATATGCACGGTCTCCAAGAGGGCGCTTTCAACCAATCACATTCCTAGAAATGTATAGGAGGTAAGATACAGAGAGATACATTAAAAAGAATATGATCAGTAAAGTAGATGACTGTGTCTTGAAATACATTCTAGTCTACAACGTTGGAGAGCTTCAATTGTTGAAGATTCACATAGACCTAGATGATCGACACATGTTCTTTAGAGCCTTTAGCTTATATTTCCTAGCTACTATTTTATAAAGCACACATACAATATTTTCCTGTGTAACTATGTCATCAAATCAGTACCCCGTTCGCATGGATTTTTGTTTGAACGAGAATAACGCTCCATACTGTGAAAGTACTTTTATTCGTGGGAAACCAATTTTCGTGGTTTTCGTGGATGACTTTATCCACAATTTTAAGTGTCCAACGAAATAAAAAAAAAACGTTGTTCAAATCATAACAAGGACAGATCTACATTAAGGAGTGACTACAGATATGATCTAGAGAATATATTACTTTCTCTGTACTTGTTTTTTAGCTCACCTTTCCGAAGGAAATGTGAGCTTTAGCCATCACTTGGCGTCCGTCGTCATCCGTACTGTGTAAACTATTTCAAACAGCTTCTCCCCTGAGACTAATAAACCAATTCCAACCAAACATAAGCTGAATGGTCCTTAGGGTATCTATAATAAAGTTGAATAACAAGGCCGCCATTGCTAAAACTAGAACATAGTGGTAAAATGCAGTTTTTGATTTATATATCATGAAAAACTAAAGCATTGAGCAAAATCTAACATGGGATAAAAGAGTTCATTGTATCAAGTTCTATCAGCCCTGAAATTTCCATGTGAATATAACAGCTCATTATTAGGTTGCTGCCACTAAATTCGAAATTTTAAGAGAATTTAGCAGTTTTTGGTTATCATCTAGAATATTATTATAGATAAAGATAACATGTAAATAGCAAAAATGTTCAGCAAAGCAATATCTACAAAAACGTTTTACATAATTATGTGACCAAAATTGTCAATTGACCTCTTTGAAGTGTTATTGTCCTTTAAGGACAATTTTACACAAGTTGTTTATCATGTTTTTTAACTTAAAAAAATCTTCTCCTTTGAAACTGCTGAATCAATTTCAGCCAAACTTGTGTAATTTATTTCCTTGTACGTCAATAAACATACTTCATAGCCAAATGGAACATAGAGATTTTTTTCTGCTTTTGGAGAAAATATCGGACAGATACTAATAAAATTGAGAATGGAAATGAGGAATTGGGAATGTGTCAAAAAACAACAACCCAACTATAGAGCAGAAAACATCGGCAGGCTAACAATGAGTCTTCAATACAGTGAGATAATCCCGCACACGGAGTCTATAGTTAGCTTTAAAACCAGGTTTAATCCACCATTTTCTACATAAGTAAATGCCTGTACCAATACAAGTTTGGAAAATGACAGTTTTAATCCATTCGTTTGATGTGTTTGAGCTTTTTATTTTGTCATTCGATTATGGACTTTCCGTTTTCTTTTTTCCTCAGAGATCAGTATTTTATTTTTACTTTTTAAGTTTTTTCAAACAAAAATGAGTACTTGTTCAGTGATAAAGAATATTTAAATTGCATTAATAAGCCACTCAGTAATATATATTATATTGATATGCCAGAAATAATCATCGAAGAAAGATTTCAGCAAAAATTACAAGTGAGCGATTGTGAGAGCCGCTTGTTTATTGTATGCTCACTTACACAGCCTTTCAGGCTTTGCATTCCATTTATCAAATTTTAATGGATTAGTGATGATCAATTAGGGTATAAGTTATTGATGGCAGATCTTTTGTAGAATCAGAGACATATGTATATATGACTCTAGTAGTATGATACATGTATGCACAGCTTTTGGAGACTTGGTCCTTTAACTTATGGCTCACATATAATATAACAGACACGTGTCTATCGGCCGTGTGTTTACTTCTAGATGTCCTTTTGAATTTGGTCTAGTCTGTAAGTTTTATCGTTAAAGCCATACAAAACGATCCTATATTTCCTTAGCACTGTCATTTAGGATCGAATTTATTGGAATTCATTCTAAAAATAAATCAGTTGTTGGCATGTTACGGGTTATATTCTGCTCAAGAACATATATTTTATGATGGTATGATACTATTCCCCTAAGGCAGAAACCATTTGATTTTCGGGGGGGGGGGGGGGGGCTATGGATTTTTTTTCTGGACAAACTTTTTGTTCGCCTTTGGCGAAAACAATCTAGTTTTTTTTAGCGACAAGTCGAAAATTATTTTTTTCTCCAAAAACTGATAACAAACTTTTTTTCCAAAAAAATCCCCCCCCCCCCCCCCGAAAATCAAATGGTTGCTGCCTAACGAGATGGTGGTGCTGCTGGATTATATACATGATGGCGACAACAGCTTCAATGAGGTCTGGAGTTGGCATGTCAGTAACTGCTAGAAGACTACTGTATATATATGTAACAATAACATCTTCATGCCTTATATATCATGTACTGTAGTACGCCGCTAGATTAAAACTGACGTGGAAAGGTAACACATGCCCACCAAAAGCTCTTTTATTGAGAGCCCAGGTGGTCGTGTGGTCTAGCGGGACGGCTGCAGTGCAGGCGATTTGGTGTCACGATATCACAGCAGCATGGGTTCGAATCCCGGCGAGGGAAGAACCAAAAATTTGCGAAAGCAAATTTACAGATCTAACATTGTTGGGTTGATGTTTAGACGAGTTGTATATACATTATGTACACAGCCATGTATCACCATCATTGATGGCGACCCGATGGATACATCTGTTGTAGGGTTGTCACTGACTCAGACGTACTTATGAATATAATTATTTTCTGTGACTGTATCTTACATGAATTTGTAGGATCCTTTACTATAGATAATTTAGCTGATCTGTAACAATAACATCTTCATGCCTTATATATCATGTACTGTAGTACGCCGCTAGATTAAAACTGACGTGGAAAGGTAACACATGCCCACTAAAAGCTCTTTTATTGAGAGCCCAGGTGGTCGTGTGGTCTAGCGGGACGGCTGCAGTGCAGGCGATTTGGTGTCACGATATCACAGCTGCATGGGTTCGAATCCCGGCGAGGGAAGAACCAAAAATTTGCGAAAGCAAATTTACAGATCTAACATTGTTGGGTTGATGTTTAGACGAGTTGTATATATATATCAGTTATACTGACATGCCAACTTTAGTAGTAGTAGTTTTCAAAATTTATTATTGTCATTTTGTTTAGCTTCTTTTGTTACCTATTCTGACATCGAAATCAGGCTTCTTTTAAACTGAGTTTTACTGTGTGTATTGGTGTGTTTTTCTTTATTCTACATTGGCTAGACTATTTTTGTATTTTAGTTCATTTATATATTTTGGCGTTCAGTGGGACTTCAGTATGACCATGGTCCATTTGGTCTCAAAGCGTGACGCGGGATTGCTGATTTTTTTGTAAGCGTGACACGTGAAAGTCATATTATTGTGCCGTGAAAACGGAATATGAAGTCTAGCGGGAAACGGGAAATTACTGGCAAAACTAAGATAATATTGCTTACGTACATAGTGTAAGAAGGATATGGGACAAACCAGTGAAGGAGGGTGGTAAAGGGGGGCCCTGAACACGAAAACACGTGAAATAAAAATCGCAAAAACGTTGCACGGAAAATAAAAATCGGAAAAAAATGAAGCACGAGAAATACAATAGTAAATATATTAATGGAAAAAGTAGAATAATTTATTAATCAGCCATTCTTGGAGATCATCTAGTCATTATATAATGGACATGATGACCTAGCAGACACATTTTAGCGTCCGCTAGTTGCAACTGATTTGAATGAAAAATATTATACATAAATTATAATTAATTTGATAGCAATTTATTCTGGGGACACATAATTTAAAACAATCTCCAGACTGACTTTGAATTTAGTCCCGGTTTACTTTTTAATCAAATGCGGGACAGGCATGAGAAATTAAGAGTACCGACACGAAACATGGAAAATAAATTAAGTAGAACGCGAGGCACGCACGTCGAACCAAACACGAAAAAAACGAGAAATAAAATGTCTAAACACGAAAACACGTGAAATAAAAATGCCGAAAACGTTGCACGAAAATAACCCTTTACCACCCTCAGTAAGCGGGATCCATCAGAACCCCAAATGAGACCCCGACTGAACTAGTACACATTTTTATATATGGTCCAGCTGAGGGTCACCTCCAGTTTCGTCTCATGCTATTTTTGGAATAAAAAAATATATATTTTAATTTATTTCATTCTAACCTCTATTTTTGAGGAGTACATCGTGAAAAAAAATTTATGACGTCACATGACGAAATTATGCCTGTGAGCTGATAGACAAATGATCACAAATATCATTTACGATACGAAAAGACCTATACAAATCCTTGCCGGCATATTACATGTATCCAAAATTAGATTCGACTAGTATGATCATGTGATATTGGACAACTTTGACCTTTGACGTCATTCATGACACGGAAGTATTCTCTATGAATGAATTATTGCACGGTTAATAGGTTTTCCAATACGTATACAATATAGTGCAACTTTAGTTTTCAGTGATACTAGTGTTTCAAATTTAACAATAATAATTTAGGATTATTTCTATTTTATTCTATTATTTTTGAGAAGAAAAGATATTTTCTAGATATTGATATTGATTGTTGGTACTAATTTGTTGGAACGATAAGCGACGGATTGTATTCTTACGCTGGGATCCGCCATCTTGAACAGTAAAAGACACTACGGTCAGCCAGAGAAGTACCGGTGAACCGGTCAATATTCCTTTTTATTACATTTCGTGAAGCAAAAGTTTAACCAGGACTGGTTGGATATTAAAATGACACAACAGCTGCCCATCCGATTCCAGGAGCATTTGCAGGTGCGTAAATAAACGCTAGCCGTACCGGTAACATGCTGAACTCACGCCCCTCGTCAAGACGATAATTAACTATTTTGACAGCTATTTTTATGTTATTGTTTACATTTATCATTGTGAAAGATACATCTATTAAGAAACCTGCGTTGTGTATCTAAATATCATGTATGCACCCTTTCTTTTTAAAAATAAGAGCATTTTAGCAGTTGATGATTTGGCACGAAAAAACCGGAAATAAACTTGTTTTTTTACCGTCATAAGTCACCTTTTTATGCAAAGACAACTCTTGTTCATGAATTCAATAAATTTCTTATTTACATTTTGTACAAAAGCTTGTGGAAGTTTTTGCTTTACTACAGATCTATTGACTGTAAAACAAGTGCTACTCGGAACGCCCCCTAACCAGAACTTCACCATGATTTCAAAATGTTACTAGTATGAGTCATTCATATCATTTACGTATGTTCCAAATTTCTAATTTGTAACAAGCCAACCCTATTTTAAAGTTTTAAGACTTGAGAACTGTTGACAGTTATTCTTACAAGTAATCAACAGATTGGGAGGGGATCTACATGTACATTTTGTAAATAAATGTTCTTTATATTAAACCTCAATAACTTCATTGTTTTAGACTGCAACATTCAATGTAAACTTTGAAACATTTTATCAACAAAATGTACAATCATTTATCAGAAGGACACACAATATGTTCATTTGTTGAAAAGTAAAGAAATCAAGGGTAGATATGGAAACCTGTATTATGTCAGTGTTGAGGTTGCTGGTCCTTCCTTCCACCTTTTGCTTCCACTACTTCTAAACTGCTTGTAAGGTTTTTGTGACACTTTCCTGGATCTTACTTGAATGAGTTAGTTTTGTACCTAAATAATTTCATGACAGATTTTGGGGTTTAATTTGGCATGACATGGGAATTTTTTATCATCACTGTTAGTGCACACTTGCATTAATTTGTTTCATTGTACATAGGTGGTTTCCGATCCTGGATCCCGCTTACTGTTTTTTCAGATTCCCGTATCCCGCTTACACTATGTATGTAAGCAATTCTCATTTTTTGTCATTTCCCGGGTCCCGCAAGACCTCATTTCCCGTTTTCACGCCACAATAATTTGATCTTCACGTGTCACGCTTACAAAAAATCTGCAATCCTGCGTCAGGCTGAGACACCAATGAGACCCACTACATGTACTATATATATATATACTGTACAATGTGCACACAGTTACATGTTGGCCCTGCGTCCGTTCGCCATAGAGTCCCTATGCCCTTGATTTTTCCTCTCTCGTTTTATAAAAAAAAAATATCAATATTAAGGATAACAAACATGTTAAAGCTTTATTAACTTCAGATTTTTATATGGAGCAGAGCTCCAGATGAGAATTCACAAATTGGGGTCTTTACCCCACCAAGCTCCTTTATGTATTGGGTTTTTTATTAACAAGATATTGAATGTGTGTGTTCACTCATCAACTCAAATGAAATAAATATATACTCTTGAATTATAATAAACAATTTGTTTGTCTTATTTTATTTACATAAATCTGGATTTACTTGTCCTTTATCAGAACTTTTGGTTTCTGATGCTGACTTCATGTAAGTAATTTAAGCATGCGATCCCGTGCGTTCAAGCAGCGCTTCCTGACAACACTAGCTCAGTCTTGTTATCATCATAATCCTCTCAAAAAGAAACTCAAACATGTTGAAGGCCGTACTTTAACCTATAATGGTTTAATTTTTAAATTGTTATTTGGATGGAGAGTTGTCTCATTGGCACTCACACCACATGTACATCTTCCTATATCTATTGAACAGCTTATATTAAATATTTTTACCGGAAATTTACTTTCTTTTTAATTCATTGCTAAGTGTTATGTTCAATCCCGAAAAGTATGAAAAGAATTATGACGCAATGGCTAACGATAATTGGATAAAGGCAGAGAAGATCGAAATGTTTTCATCACCACTTGTACCTTTAACAACGCTCTATTTTTAGAACGAAAGGACATTTGCGATTTTCACTATTACATAAATAGATTTACGCGACGACTATGTAATAGATAAGGGTAAATAACGCATACCACAGCGACTTAAAGCGTTAAGAACTCTGACATGGTTTTGACAAATTATTGGGTTTTCCTTTGCATGAATTGGGTTTTGAACGCAGCAATGAACACTTGCATTGGGTGTTCGATTTTTTTTATTGCGTAATCACGCAAATACGCAGGTTATCTGGAGCTCTGATGGAGGAAAGGAAAACCGACATTACTATAGAGTCCCTGAAGTGGATACTTCAGGTGTTCAGGGTTGTTATAATAAAGGACATAAAATGTAGAAAGTCTTATAACATAAACACTTTAGGGACCCTGCAGAAAATTTGTTAATCTACATGTTTTGGTGCTGACCACTGCACTGCTTTTTTTTACGTTAGTCCTCTGGACCCCCTCCCCCCTATAGCTAGCCTTCACAAAACTGGTCACAGCCTCTTGGTAGACAGGACCAATGGTTTTCCCAAACTCTGCATTGTTTGTCTGTTGTCTGCATAAGGTGGGAATTTTTAAGTTAAGGTAACACGATACCGAATGACGTTACGCCACGAGTTATCGTTCCTGACGTTATCGAAAAACGTTCACACATTCAAGCCAATGCATCAGGTTTTGCAATCACAAAGTGATAAAATTATAAAACAAATATTGGGTATTTATATGACATTTTTAATGGTAACTTTTTCTGGATACTTGATGGAGTATAAAAGGAAAATAGTTCCGGACGGAAACGATTACTGTACGGAGTTTGACTAATGTCCTGAAAATCTGACAATGTCCTGACAGAAATGAAAATGCTAAATACTTTTTTTTATTATTGGAAGTATGAACTTGAAATTTGGAACCAAGCAAGATGAGAACTTATATTTAATAAATAAAAGGAAAAAAGGGAAAAACATATTTATAAGAGTTAGAAAACTTGACCTGACCAAATTGACTTTGAAATTTCTTATATCCTGACAGCTATGAACCAGCGATTTTTTTTTTATTATAAACAGGATAGACAAACTCAATACCATGGCAGATTAAAACATTTAATACAATAAACGAAAAAAAAAGATAACTTGACCTGACCATCTTCATCTTTCCCGTGACTAATGTCCTGACCGATGTCAATTCGGTTTATAACTTTTTTTCTTTTAAGGATCGACTTCAAATTTGATGTCAAGGAATATTCTGACATAAAATATAGAGATATAAGAAACGGATCATTTAAAAAATAATAATTAAAGAGTTAGAAAACTTGACCTTACCAACATCGACTCTGCCCAGACTTATGGCCTGACCGATGAAGAAAATGTTAATAACTCTTTTTGTTATTGCTTATTGTTAATCTTTAAAATTGCATTACTTTACTTTTAAATATTCTGTTTCTTTAAATTTTAAGCATCTGAACGATTTATCTACATATAATAGACTGAGCTTTATCACAAGTCTTTACTCTTGGTATAATAATAAATACTTTTTCATGATTAACGCCTTATTCCCATGAAATTTTGTTTTGAAAGTAGAAATCTAATCTATAGAAACTTAGGATGATGTGTAAAAAACACGGGGAATTGTAGGTACATCTATTAATTTATGTTAAAATGGTCGTTAAAAAAACCGCTTGGGCAAAATGGAAAAAGGAAATTTATCTGGATGAGAATACGGATAGAATTAGGCGATAATGCACAATACAAGCAGACTTTGCAACTCATACAAACACAATGTGTTTGTATGGAATGTTAAGAAAGTGGTTTACTTGGTTATTTTGCCGAATATCTTTCTCTATGTTCCAGTATAAAAAGTCTCTGAAATTCATTGTTCTGTACAGAGTAAATCAGATATAGTTTCGGAAATATTTTGAAACATAAAGTGCGAGATTTGTAATCCTATAGACCATGTCTACACATAATAGACAGCAACATCGGAATGAAGCTTGAAAAAGTTAACGTAGGCTGAAAAATACATGGGAACTTAATTCGGCAAAAATAAAATGAAAAAAGCAGGTCCTGTTACAGTCTGATTAAAGCCATCCCCAAGTTGCCACTTGCACCTATAAACGCAAGACTGGCTATAGTCAGATTGGTTTCGTTACAAGTTTTTTTCTCTCCAAATTTACAATCAAACGACTGACTAATTATTATTCAAACGGAAAAAAGAGACTGAAATAGCTAGATCTTGAAATCCTTTACATTTTATTTTCGTGTTAATTACGCTTGCATGGGTATTTGGTGGTAGTGTGCTTTTTTTGTGTGTGATTTGAGGTGGAAATAATGTACATGTACAAGTTCGGAGACAGCACGACTGAACGAGAATTAACATAGTTGCCTTTTTAGGCCCTGAGGGACATATTGCTCAAATACTTAGGCAGCAAGTCGAAAACATTTTTTTCTTTCAATTTTAGCATCACATATAGTTGCAGCTCAGGGTGAAACAAACACTTTGTATTTTCTCCAAAAACTGGAAACAAAAAACTTGTTTTTCCAAAAAAAAACATAGCCCCCCCCTCTCAAATGGTTGCTGCCTTATCGTCGGGAAAAGCCCGAGGAGTTTTACAATATTAAAAGGAGTTTTTAGAACAAACATGCAACTTCCATGTAGATCTATATACATGTAAAAAAAGAACTATGCATTTTTTTCTGTGGATAAATATACTATCCATGTATAAAAAAATCATATACATGTATGCATATTGTAATACTAGTATAAAATGTACTAGCATGAGCTTTAGAAACACGATGGAAAGCGAGACTCGCCGAGCTTTCAACATGTTTTCGTAGCGAGTGCAAAAACCTTTTATAATTCTGACAATGTATATTGCACATAATTTTATATTTTGTTTATATCCTACAATTTACACCCCAAGGCCGTAGGTGAATAGGGATAAAAATATGGTCACTTGGTCTTCTTCTGACCGGCAGTAAAATGCTTCCAAAGTGAGGCGTCCGTTTGGCTGTGCGGGATGTATTATTTATTGTTTACTGCGTCTGGAACATGCATTAAATATTAGCCACGGGACGTAAAGTTACCAGCAATCAATCCTACAATTCAAAATCGCCACTTGAAACTAATAGAGCACGCAGCATCATATTGTTTCACCCGTGTAAATTCGACCGTCAATCCCACACTTGATAGTCTTTTAGCTTCAGGTTTAAATTGTGTACCTGTTTTTTAAAGATGCGCATATCGTCTGGATTTTCTTATTTTTTTGTGTTCATAACAGGTTGCTTGATTAGGCATTTTGATAAATTATAAAGGCCCGCAGAGTACAGACTCCGGTAACATCTCCTACATGTGGAATTTCAAGCTTGAGCTTTTATGTTTCGCAGTTTTTTTTATTTACAACGAATGCATATATGATCTCAAGATTTGTTTTATAAAATAATTTTCCACAAACACACATTTACACCACGCAAATTACACTATACTAATGTAAAAATGTACGTAGCAACTCAAGAATAAAAGTTTTGAATTGTTCTTTGAGTTTTGTTATTTTATTTATCATGCATGAACTATTTGCCACTGATCGTTAAACAACCATCAAAAACAGAGCAATTATATCACTGTTAACTGAATCAAATTTTTAAAGTACTATTTTTCTGCATGGATAAAACAATGACACCACCATTGTCATAAAGGATGGAGTTAAAAACTCAGTAATTCAAATGAATCACACGCCGTAAAAAGTGTAAAAATCAGACGAGATTAATGTTGAATTCATGTTAGTGAAATTTCTATGTGCAGGACGAAATAAATTATATCAGTAGAATCTCATATCACTAGGAAATTTACGGAAACATGACAGGGGAAACGAAAATAAAATAAACACCCTTCAGATCCCGACACATTTTGTGTTTTCCATTTCTCATATCTCTGAGGAGAATAACGTTTACATTCTGTATTCAATAACGTCACACGTTTTCGGTCTAATTCTAAGGGTATCAATCAATTTTGAAGCCATTTATCTCAAAAACAAGGATGGTGACATATGATTTTCTATACATGTATGAATTCAGTTTGTAATTCTGAATATTATGTTAGTTTTTTGTTGTTATCCGTATATGAGAACATAGCTATCCATTGGAAAATCTAAAAAGGTTAGCCGAAAAACAGGCATTTCCCCTATATACCTAAGTAAATTTGTCGCCCAAATCGACGTTTTCCAATGCAAATACCAAGAAAACAAAAATGGTGACCCCCATTTTTTATTACATATTTCGATGTAACTCGGTGCAAAGAACGTGTATGCCAAAAAGTTTGGAAATCGGGAGATATGCCATTCGGTATCGTGTTACCTTAAGTATTTCACTTGTGAAATTATTTCAAGTTTATGATTTTCGCTCCACTGTCATTACATAAATTCAGACAATGTCTGTCAGATTGTTATGAAACTTGTATCATAGGTTTATATCAGCAATGTCTTGGGCGAGTTAAAAAGTCAGTGCCAATCAAAGTTTTTTAGAAAAGTTATGACCATTTGAAACATTAATTATTTTGTATCTTTACCAGTTGTACAGAATTGTATGAAATTTTTTCATAGGTATATATTAGGGATGTCTTTTACCATTTAGAGAATAAAGAGTTATGTTCCTTGGAAATATTAATTATATCCAAAATTGCCTTTATGGATTTGAGAGTACTTTGTGTACAATTCTTGCCTGATTTTTTTGAAATTTATTTAACAGGAATATATTATCATTGTCTTTGACAAATTTGAAAACCAGTGCCAATCAATTATATCTGTCCCTTGGAAATATTGATTGAATTGATAATTGTTTCATTAGTGCTTCATGTGTACAATTCTTGTCAGATAATTATGAAACACATATATTATAGGTGTTTGTTTATTTGGAAAATCAGTGTCTATATTTTTTTAAGCAGTTACATGTATGACCCTTGGAAATATTGATTTATATGCCTATGGAAATTGTATTGTTAGCACTTTCCTGTGAATAATTCACTACAGAACTTTATAAATTTTTTATGATAGGGTTATATCTGCACTGTCTGATTTAAAAAAAAAATAGTGGTGAGCAAATTATTTCAACGAGCTGTGCACTTGGAAATATACATATATATAGAAATGTATTAATAAAAAATTAAATATCGCATTTCATTTGCTCTGAAGACTGCATTTCTCTTAACATATTTACAAAGAAGTTTTAAAAGAACAACAAAAAGTGGTTGTTAAGTTATTGTCCTGGTATCATTTGTAAGATAAATCAAGTTCAATGCAGGGGGGGACTGCAATCTGTTCTTTATTTTATTAAGAATATTGACAGGAAACAACAGTAGATCATACATGTGTATGTGTTTTAACCTACATGTATGATGGTCATTTAAGTTCTCTGAAGAGAAGAGGACAATAAAAGTACCTAATAATGATAGTTATAGATAATTTTTATATTTTGGACAAAAACATTTTTATGTCATTTAAGTATGATATTCTACAAAGACAGAATGATTTGAATCATTAACCTAATAAGGCATAACTTATGAATATTTCACCACATTCAGTTGATTGTGGCTTTAAATTACTGATCATGCTGATTGATTTGACAAGACATGAACAGATTTTTTTCCAGCTCAATTTAGAAAGCATGTTATACTCCATTTATATTGGAAATACACTTGTACACAGATAATACCATCCCTAAATCAATATATACAGTTTTCTATGGTAGCAAAACTGGAGATCAATAAAACCAATAGTTCTGTATCATGCCACTCTTAAATAATCAGTTGATGACCACTTCTATACAATTACTTTTAATTTTATTGTTGCTTTTGATATTTGTTTGGACATTATCTGAACAATCCAATAAATAATTGATAGCTAATTTGTATTCTATGACATTAGAAAAGAAAAATCTGGGAGGGGATCAGTAAAAAATATAGTAAAAATTGTTTTAATTCAGAATTCCTATTTCTTTATTTGATACGAAAAGTACCACATGTTTTCACTGAAATATACAATAAAATTGAGAATGGAAATGGGGAATGTGCCAAAGAGACAACAACTCGACCATAGAGCAGACAACAGTAGAAGGTCACCAACAGGTCTTCAATGCAACAAGAAATTCCCGCACCCAGATCAGAGGTGTCCTTCAGCTGGCCCCTAACCAAATGTATACTAGCTCAGTGATAATGAATGCCATAAACTCCAAATTGTACACAAGAAACTAAAAGTTAAAATAATACAAGACTAACAAAGGCCAGAAGCTCCTGACTTGGGACATGTGCAAAAATGTTGCTGGGTTAAACATGTTTGTGAGATCTCAACCCTCCCCCTATACCTCTAGCCAATGCAGAAAAGTAAATGCATACAGTAACAATACGCACATTAAAATTCAGTTCAAGAGAAGTCTGAGTCTGATGTCAGAAGATGTAACCAAAGAAAATAAACAAAATGACAAATATATAATGAATGCCATAAACTCCAAATTGTACACAAGAAACTAAAAGTTAAAATAATACAAGACTAACAAAGGCCAGAAGCTCCTGACTTGGGACATGTGCAAAAATGTTGCTGGGTTAAACATGTTTGTGAGATCTCAACCCTCCCCCTATACCTCTAGCCAATGCAGAAAAGTAAATGCATACAGTAACAATACGCACATTAAAATTCAGTTCAAGAGAAGTCCGAGTCTGATGTCAGAAGATGTAACCAAAGAAAATAAACAAAATGACAACAATACATAAATAACATCAGACTACTAGCAGTTAACTGTCATGCCAGCTCCAGACTTCAATTTAACTTATTGAAAAATTATGTCTTCATCATATGAATATCAGGCTCAATCCTCCCTGTGAGGGGTTAAGTATCATACCATCATAACATATATGAGAAGAACATAACCCGTGTCATGCCAACATCTAGTTTATTCATAATAAATGTGTTTAGTTCCGATTCAAAGACCCTATTTATAAGTGAATCCATATTAACGCACCAAAATATGCAATGTTTAATGACCTGACAACAGTATCGTAACTATTTCCCTTTTTAATAAGTTTATTTAAAGGTTTTGTGAGCTTCTGAGGTGAATACTGAAAATATTTCCATAAAATATTGGATGTGAAATACCTGAACGTATAAGAAGTCTGCATGTTGAGCTATATTTACGAATGATGTCCTTATACTGATGATAAAATTTAGTAAATGTTTTGACTAGACACTAGTGTGTGATATTGAAAACCCTGGTGTAATAATTTTTCAGTAATACATAAATTTCTCTCGTTAAAATCTAAAACATTGTTACATAAACGAGCAAATCGTACAAGTTGAGATATATTAACACCATAAGATGGGGACAAGGGAATGCCACCATCTAAAAATGGATAATTAACGATAGGAAATGAGAAATCATCTCTTTAATCATAAATTTTAGAATTAAGCTTCCGGTTAATAATATAGATATCAAGATCAAGGAAAGGGCAGTGGTCATTGTTAGTATTACATGTAGCTTTATTTAAAGTAAGTTCAACAGGATCATTATTAAGAGCCAAAATATCATCCAAACATCTAAAAGTATTATCAAATTTGTGTATCAGATGTTGTTTCGATGGATCTTTGCTGATTTTTGTCATAAATTGTAACTCATTCATAACAATACAAAAACAGGTCCAAATTTGTTCAAACCATTCTTGTTTGAAAAAAACTCTGTTAATTCAAGTGTTAAGCTTTGTTAATCAATGTTTATGTTTGCATCAAAGTTTTATTTGAAGTGTTTGTTCTTGCGAACTTGAAGAATAATTTCATTATTATAAAAGATAATTTTAACTTTGATTAGATTCTGAATATATTGATCTGCAAAAACAAATATATATACATAAAGCACCTGCCATTGAACAGATACATATTTTGACCATTGACCAACATACAAAATTTGGGCCAATAATAATTAGCCATGGTAGGGCGGTTACAGCAAACTTAACCATATTGGTTTCTCTCGTTGTTGAAGGCTAAATTGTGACTTGTAGTTGCTTAAATCTACTTCATTTGGACCCTGTTAGATAGTTGTCTCATTAGTAATTATATCACATCTCCTTATTTTATACATGAGGGGGGATAGGACCTTTATTGGGACTCCGGGATCGGGTGTTTTTAAGCTCTGGATTTCGGGATCCAGGAATTCTTTTTTTCGATTTTCGGGACCTCTGGATTTCATGTTTTTAAGTTCGGATTTCGTGTTTTTAAGACCGGGAATTTGGGATCAGGACCCCTCCTAACCTCCCTCATATATGTACTGTAGTTTAAAATGTACAGTAAACAGAAATTAAATTCTGTTGAAAATTTATTAAAAAAAACTGTGTCAATGTATCATGTCACTATACTTTTCTTGGCAATGTTTGTAGTCAGTTAATATGATAAATTGAGCTAATCAGCCAGTTTGTTTGAGGATTCTGTACTTTATCTCTTTCATTTGTTATCTCAATACCTTTGCATTTCATGAATAAATAATCAGAGTTGAAGGTTATTGTAATTAATTTTAAGATAAAAAAGGTTTTTACTTTTTGAAACATCTATCACTGATATTACTTATCAGGAAATTGATCACAAACTACTGATAAACTGAACTATAATGACATTCTCAGTGGTTAACTTGTTGGAGGATTTTAGGGTACAATGTACACTATACATATGTACATGTAGATTTACTAGACTTATAGGTCAAATAAGTCAAAGGTTTATTTGTGTTTAACTATATTCTTAACTAAGGACGGCTGCACCTTTTGTTCTTGTTATAAAAGACATGTACAGAATAAAAATTTGAATCATGGAATAAGTTTCATTTTTTCTCATGAATAAAGTAATTGCAATATTATTTTTTTTAACTCATTATGAATTCAAGTCACTAATTAAAGTTTTTTTTTATTTTGTAGCTCCAAAATGTTGGAATCAATGCTGCAAATATTGGGTTCAGTACTCTTACCATGGAGTCTGACAAATTTATTTGTATTCGAGAGAAAGTGGGAGAAACTGCCCAAGTTGTCATCATTGACATGAATGATTCTTCTAATCCTATTAGAAGACCCATCTCAGCAGACTCTGCCATCATGAACCCTGCTAGCAAAGTAATTGCACTCAAAGGTAAATAAAGGATGTGAATAGTTCAACATGATTATTTTGTTGATTTCAACAAAATGTATTTAAAGAAATATGGATTCAAATCCTAAAGGTTGCATTTCTGTAAATATTGACAATGCAATTTCCCATAGGAACTCCTTTTACGGCTAAAACTGTACAACTTTTACTATGAAGTTTGGAAAAATCTTATCCTAGAATTGAAAGTTCATATGCACCACAATTTTTTTCAAAAGTCAAAATATAGGGCTGTGGGGCATATTTTCAACGTTTATATGCCCTGAACTTCTCATAGTTTAAACTAACACTAACTTTCTTAACTATCCCTACCTCGAATGAAGTTTACCGCATATTTCAATGTAAACAATATGCACATGTATATTTACTGGTACCATTCCCAAGTTATGTCTCTTTGAGATGGAACAGAGAGAGCATAACTGGTAACCCGTATGTAAACAAAATTAATTTTCTATGAATATTCAAGATTTTCCCAAAAAGAGGTGTGTTTTGAGAAATAGCTGTACATGTACAAAGTGCAACCTATACAAAGATTTTTAAACAGATTTAGACCTTTTTTAACATCTGTGTAAGTTGTCAAAAATTGAAATTATAAAAAAGTATTTGTAAAATATGAATAGTTAACCTGTTTTCTTTGATACTAGTCATGCTAGGTCAGGTAATTAATTAACTTCTGTATCTGATATTAATCCCATGTTTAGGGGAAATCAAAATCACAATCCCAGCAATGTTTTCCAATTTTGTTTACTGTTTAGTATTTTTGTGAAGTGTTTTTGATATGTCAGATAATTTGTGATTTGTCATTTTATAGCTGGAAAGACCTTACAGATTTTTAACATTGAAATGAAGAGTAAAATGAAGTCCCACACCATGACAGAGGAAGTAGTTTTCTGGAAATGGATAACTGTGAATACAGTTGCCTTGGTAACAGATGTAGCTTGTTATCATTGGGGCATGGAAGGTAAAAAAAAAAAAAAATGATAGGTGAAACGCAAAGAGTAATTAGTTAATAAATTTATATGTTAAACAGAAACTTCTGGGATTGAGGAAAATTTTTAGATTTCTTGTTTGCTTATAAATTCATGGAAGTGATACAGGAACTATCAATTTTTCTTATGCGGTGCAGTGGCTTTTTAATGAAATGCTAATTAAATTAAAATCTTGCACGTTCTTAACCAATCAGTATTTGGTGAACTTTTACTTCATTAGGTTTGTAGTGGAGTGATGTCACAATGGCAATCATACCACATCTTCTTTTTCTTATATTTACTTGAAAATTGTCACTCATTTCTATAATTATTGAAACAAACCACGAAAGTGATGAAACCAAAGATGTCATAGATTCCAAGGACACCTCTTGTAGATATTTGATACATGCCAATTATGCAATACTTGATTTCTTTGGTGTGTAGTGTCTATCTTGTATTTATTTACAAAGATATAAAAGATATGTCACTTTTGTGCAATGTAGTTTGTTCAGCAATGACATAAAACAAAATTTACAATAGTTATGAAGTTCACAACAAATGTTTTAACATTTCAACTAGGAAAAAGGTTAAGTGTTTTAGTTCATGTTGTATTTTGTGTATAATGGAAGAAATAACTTATTATGATCATTTCTGCCTTCATTTCTGAAAAGGCCAAGGTAAATATGCATGATGATACTCTTGTGGTGGGAAAATAGGTTTTTAAAACTTTGGTATATATTAGCTTCAATTCCTTGCAACTTGATACTTGCTTGAAGGCCAATCTTGACAAAAAAGGCTGTGGTAGATTTTCTATCTGCCTACTTTTTAGTTTACCATATGTAAGTTTGGGGATTTCTGGGCTTATCCCTACCCAAATTGTGCAATCCATGAGAAATATATCATACCTTTGCATGTTGTTTTTTTTACATTTATTTCATGTTTTAAAACTTTGTCAAAAGTAAGTCAATACAACCTATAACTACTTGTTGTGTTTGAGTAAGTATGATTTCCATATTGAGATGTAGGAAATTCTGAAATTTAAACATGTACATGTATGCCTATTGATGTTTAAATAAGTCCACTGACTTACCAGAATCACTAGAACATTAATTTGCATATATTGCATGCTATAAAAAAGAAGATGTGGTTTGATTGCCAATGAGACAACTGTGAACTGTCCACAAGAGACCCAAATGACACAGACATTAACAACTATAGGTCACTGTACGGCCTTCAGTTACAGAAGTAGGAACAATTTCTTGGCATTAAAGATCAATTTAAGAAAAATCTATCAAATTTCTCATCATCATATTGTTACATAACGAATTATCATACATTAAATAGTAGGGACTAATTTGACATACTTTTACATATTAAAAAGAAGGCGTGCCATCATGTGGTCAAATTGCCAATGAGACAACTCTCCACAAGTGACCAAAATGACACAGAAATCAACAACTATAGGTCACCGTACAGCCTTCAATAATGAGCAAAGCCTATAACACATAATGTTCCTCTGACATTTGGTTCAAGTTACATGTAATTCAAAATACAAAAACACACAACTATAAGTCACAAGACATTTAAGGGGCTTACTATTGCACTTTCAGCAGGATGTCAGCTTCCAGACATTTTATGTTAATGTTGGACAAAGTTTAATCAAAGGTGACTGCTTTCAGTCTACAAGAATAACCAAAAAGATCTAAATGTTAGGTGTCTTTGTTGTCTTTATTAAAGATTTGTAAACCAGGCTAAATAACTTTCCAGTAATAACCTAATTAGATTTTGATATCTACCACAGACTCAGAGTGATTGCTTTTCATTGTAACAGATTGGAGAACATTACTTTTTGTTAAATGAATGCTTTTAAAGGTTTTAGCATAATTAGTGATTAAAAAAAACCAATCTATAATTTTTTTAGAAATAAAGCTTTAACACATTACTAAAAAAGTTAATTAATGATTTGTACTTGAAAAAATGCACATTGTATGTAGATTTTGGGAGAAATGATCGAAAGGACCTTGAGTGTTACTTCTCCCCGTCGCCTTTAAAAAAATGTATTTTCAAATTGACAATATGTTGATGTCAGATGTATATCAATCCTCCCTATTTTAGGTGACTCCCAACCACAGAAGATGTTTGATCGTCACACTAATTTAGCTGGATGTCAGATCATCAACTATAGGACAGATGCTAAACAACAATGGCTGCTGTTAATTGGAATATCAGCACAGGTAAATACTTATCTAGGCAGGGAAACAGTTCTCTTTGTTTTGCTTGTCTTTGTAATATCTTCCTTTAATAGCCATCAGAAGTCAGTAAGTTTTCCTATTAAACTGAAATTTGTATTTCAACACATGTTCATGATGTTAGTGAAAAAGACCTTAATTACTGAAAGTTTATATAAAATTTACAATGTTCTTAATGTTCAAGCTAAATTGAGTAAAAGCTCAAAGTAGCAAAATTTGAATTTGGAGGATACCATGGTAAAAAAAAGGATCAATTTTCTTAATTAACAGAAGCAAGCAGGACAAGAAGCTGTTTCTTTGTTTTAAAATTATAATTGATCTTTTAATATTGTAACATAAAATACATTCATTTCATTGCTATGTAACAACTGTAGTTCAAACGTAGCACAAACATAGATATTTCTATCCTTACTTGTAGCAGGTTTCTCTAAATGCCAGTTTTAGGAATTAATGTGATATTTATAACATCTTTTTTGGATATCTGTACTATATGCAGAGGATTTTTTTTCCTCAAATTCTCGTTTAAAAGAGACAATTATGTTAAAAAGACTTTCTGTTTTTGGTTTACTATTGATACCCAATAAATATGTTGACAAGGGAGATAAGAACTAACATGCTTAAAAATTCCTCCTTTTCTCATAGTGGTGATTGGTGATACATGTTGATCAATTTTTGATTAGATACTATTTAACATGGTGAAAACAACGTACATTTTTGTAACAATGTTGAAAATATAGTACAGGTATCCTGCTCACTTTAAGTGTTCTACCATACATTTATTGACATTTCAGACGGGGCAGGAGGCAGCAGTAAGTATAGGCCACACCCACCTTCTATACACTTCACCTTCTTACCTAGTCTGTCAATAATGTAGTGTCGCAGAAGGGAAGGGGAAAGGGTTATAAATAAAAATATTAAGCTTTTGAGGGAAAGATTGACAATTACAGCAGAAGTTAAAATAGAAAAGAAAAAAGGATTTTATACTAATTTTTTGTATACTCTGTTTTAGTAGATGGCTCATTAGTTATATGATTTTGTGTCTGTCTTTTATACTTTTGACAATGATGATCAGATCTAACCAAAAGAAAAATCACATTTCTACATATTAATATATTCCCACAACATCAAATTGTGTTTGACGCAGTTGTTTCTTTAACATATGTACATATATAAAGTCCAACCCTTAAGTAGACTCTCATTTGACCTTCATCTTATGTCATAAAAATTATGCCTTAGCCTAGTTGCATGAATTAGGCAGCATTTTCTTTTTTTTTTACTAACAAAAGCTGTTGTAGAAATTGTTGGAAATTGGAATAAAGCATGATATTAATATGGCTTTTATGTTTTTATTGTTTTCCAAATATGTAGAAAATAGTCCATAGGTTAAATACATATATTTATATAGAATAAGGAAAATTAAATCTTAGTTCTCAACATAAGCCTTAATTATCTTGAAAGGATTTAAAGTTCCATATTTTAAATTTATGTCACAAGAAACTAGACTAGAAGATGATTAGTCAAAATAGATAAGTTAGATATCAGTTAATAAACAGGCCAATCTCCATTACATCCTGCAGCTTCACATTTTCTTAATATCTCATGGTTCACTTGTGGAAACACATGCAGTCTAAAAACACTTGCTCAGTCACTTCAAACTATCCTAAATAATTAAGAAAAAATACAACAGAGAAAAAGGTTGAGTTATCTCTATCCAGACCTTGAAATGCACAATCAACACATATCAGTTATGCCTGTGTCACAACCCTTGCCTTAAAGGTAGTCAAAAGATCTGTTTAAATATAAATATTGAGATCAATCAGAAGCTTTTTTTTGTATTAAAGAGTATCAAAACATTTGTTTTTTGTTCATCTATTTTAATTGATTTCAGTCATAATTTGATTAAGGTTGGCTGAGTAAGGATTTTTTTTTATTGTTTGAAAATTATTCACACACAGGAAATATCTAAAAATGCATGTAAATCTCGACTCATTGCATAAAAAAACATTGTCTTAACTTGATGGAAGGGCATTTGCAATATATACAATGTGTATTCCTTCTTTATTTGATGTTAATTGTAGATTCATATTTTCTGTTTTAATTTACAGCAAAATAGAGTAGTAGGAGCCATGCAGTTGTATTCTACTGAGAGAAAAGTCAGTCAGCCAATAGAAGGACATGCTGCAGCGTTTTCCACCTTTAAAGTAGACAATAACCCAAATCCATCAACCCTCTTTATGTTTGCTGTACGTGGAGCTCAAGGAGGCAAGGTAAAGTAGACAATAACCCAAATCCATCAACCCTCTTTTTATACGACCGCAAATTTTGAAAAAAATTTCGTCGTATATTGCTATCACGTTGGCGTCGTCGTTGTCGTCGTCTGAATACTTTTAGTTTTCGCACTCTAACTTTAGTAAAAGTGAATAGAAATCTATGAAATTTTAACACAAGGTTTATGACCATAAAAGGAAGGTTGGTATTGATTGTGGGAGTTTTGGTCCCAACATTTTAGGAATTAGGGGCCAAAAAGGGCCCAAATAAGCATTTTCTTGGTTTTCGCACTATAACTTTAGTTTAAGTTAATAGAAATCTATGAAATTTTGACACAAGATTGATGACCACAAAAGAAAGGTTGGGATTGATTTTGGGAGTTTTGGTTTTAACAGTTTAGGAATTAGGGGCCAAATAAGCATTATTCTGGGTTTTCGCACAATGACTTTAGTTTAAGTAAATAGAAATCAATGAAATTTAAACATAATGTTTATTACCACAAAAGGAAGATTGGTATTGATTTTGGGAGTTTATGTCCTAACAGTTTAGGAATTAGGGGCCAAAAAGGGACCCAAATAAGCATTTTTCTTGGTTTTCGCACCATAACGTTAGTATAAGTAAATAGAAATCTATGAAATTTAAACACAAGGTTAATGACCATAAAAGGAAAGTTGGTATTGATTTTGGGAGTTTTGGTCCCAACAGTTTAGGAAAAAGGGGCCCAAAGGGTCCAAAATTAAACTTTGTTTGATTTCATCAAAATTGAATAATTGGGGTTCTTTGATATGCCGAATCTAACTGTGTATGTAGATTCTTAACTTTTGGTCCCGTTTTCAAATTGGTCTACATTAAGGTCCAAAGGGTCCAAAATTAAACTTAGTTTGATTTTAACAAAAATTGAATCCTTGGGGTTCTTTGATATGCTGAATCTAAAAATGAACTTAGATTTTTTATTATTGGCCCAGTTTTCAAGTTGGTCCAAATCGGGGTCCAAAATTAAACTTTTTTGATTTCATCAAAAATTGAATAAATGGGGTTCTTTGATATGCCAAATCTAACTGTGTATGTAGATTCTTCATTTTTGGTCCCGTTTTCAAATTGGCCTACATTAAGGTCCAAAGAGTCCAAAATTAAACTAAGTTTGATTTTAACAAAAATTAAATTCTTGGGCCTCTTTGATATGCTGAATCTAAACATGTACTTAGATTTTTGATTATGGGCCCAGTTTTCAAGTTGGTCCAAATCAGGATCTAAAATTATTATATTAAATCATAAGTAAATATTTTTTGAGACAGAATTTTCTTATACTTAGCCAAAATGAAGATATTAGTATGCTCTTTTCAGAAATGTAATAAAAAGTATGGGTCACCGTGCTATTTTTCAAGCTATGTGTCGTTGAAAATTGCCTAAATTTGTTTAGATTGTTAATGGAAAAACACATTTGTGTGCATAAAAAAAAATCTATGAGATAGAATTTTGAAATAAATTGTGAAAAGATAGGTTTTGTACTATAGTTTAAGAAAATAAAAATAAAAAATGGTGTCACCGAACTTGTTTTCTTGCTACAAGTAAAAAGAAAAAATTTCCCTATCAGTCTAGTATAAAAAATTTACTAAAAGAGTTATCTTCCCTTAAATGACTCATTTGAAAAAAAATTATTCTAAAAGCAAAAACAAATATATTTGTTTAAATAATTTGAATTATAAAATAAATTACCATCTTTTCTTTATATTATCAAACAGTCTAACCTTAAAATTGCAAATCTGTCTCTAAATTTGCAGATTTAGTCAAATAACTAGACCGATTTTTTACTGTGATTATACAATCCAAGATGGCGGTATATGCTGGTATACCATGTATCTACCTTAAGTATTGTGGAATAGCAAGTCTTTTCAATTGCACAGTATTGTGCAATGGCAAGACATATCTAATTTCACAATATTGTGAAATAGCATTTTTTTTTTTAATTAGAGTTATCTTTCTTTGTCCAAAATAGTAAGCAAGAAATATATTATTGCAAGAATTTTTTTTAATTTGAGTTATCTTTCTTTGTCCAGAATCAACTTAAATCTTTGTTATATACAATATACAATGTATATTCACTTTTTACTACCAACTGATAAATTTAAATAATCTTTACCATTCAGTGATAACAAGCAGTTTTTTTACATTTTATTTAGTTTATTTTATGATGTATTTAAATGAGTAGTTATTGTTGCAAAATCCATTAGAATATTTTAATTGAGATTAGTTTTGGAATAAGGGAAAGGGGGATGTGATTAAAAAATTGGGTTCAATTTTTCTCATTTGAAATTTCATAAATAAAAAGAAAATTTCTTCAAACATTATTTTGAGAGGATTAATATTGAACAGCATAGTGAATTGCTCTAAGAGAAAACAAAAATTTTAAGTTCATTAGAACACATTCATTCTGTGTCAGAAATCTATGCTGTGTCAACTATTTAATCACAATCCAAATTTAGAGCTGAATCCAGCTTGAATGTTGTGTCCATACTTGCCCCACCGTTCAGGGTTCAACCTCTGCGGTCGTATAAAGCTACGCCCTGTGAAGCATCTGGTTATTTTGCTGTACTTAGAGCTGCTCAAGGAGACAAGGAAAAGTAGTCAATAACCTTAATCCATCAACCCCCTCTATCTTTGAATGTGGAGCTCAAGAAAGCAAGGTAAAGTCTGTCACATATACTCAATAACTTCTGGGTTTCTTCTTACAAATCAAAAATATTTAAAAAGAAAGGATACTCAAATTAATTTTGAAATCTGACTGTAACAAGATATTATGTAACTTTGAAGTGATGTTTATATAGTAAGTTATGATGTATATTGTAGCTACATGTAATTGAAGTTGGACAACCACCTCAGGGTAACCAGCCATTTGCTAAGAAAGCTGTTGATGTATTCTTTCCACCAGAAGCACAAAATGACTTTCCTGTTGCAATGCAGGTAAAAACAGATAACTGAAAAAATATTGTGAAAAGAGAAAAAAAAATTGCAAAATAATTGATACTCATAATTTACTAAACTAATCATAGCTTGAATGTTTAGCCAAATATGCAAATCTGTTGTCATAACTTTGTATTGGAAATTGAAGATATGATAATATTATTCATATTACATAGATGGTCTATAAGAGTTTTTAAGAAAGAAAGAAAAAAACCACTTTAAAAACACAAGTTATAGAGTATAACTTTTGGTTCTCCTTATAATGTTTGTATGGGTCAGTTTCAGTTTGTTTGATGAAATTGAAAGACATTAGAATAGAAGGATCTTTTGAGTGTCATATTACTCTATACTTTCTTGAAGGTCAGTCCAAAACATGGAGTATCTTTCCTGATTACAAAGTATGGTTACATCCATCTGTATGACATTGAGACTGGAACATGTATTTATATGAACAGGATCAGTGGTGACACAATCTTTGTTACTGCACCACATGAGGCAACATCAGGAATAATTGGTGTCAACAGAAAAGGACAGGTTAGTGAAAATTTAGTCTTAGAAAGTACCCTTACCTTTAAGTGACTCTAATAACATAATTTGAAATGTTCTGAATTAAAAGTTTAGAAAGGTAAAATTGAAAACTTCATACACATTTGCTTATGCTTGTTTAAAAACATATTCATCAAGTATTTCTGACTGAATAATAAATATCAATAAAAATTAATAAGAGCTGTTCCAGATTTAAAATTTTCATTTTGTAATTTAATAAATATGTAATAATCAGGATACACTCTTCAAAAATTCTTAGGAAAATGCAACATCCAAATTAAATTGTATTGTAATTGCCTCTCATTCCCCCATCAACAATCAATTTTGGAAAAGTGTTTCTCTCTTTTACCCTAAAATGTTGGAACTAATTTAAAAGTAAGAAAGTAAAGAAAAAGTGCAACTTAATGCTTACAAATTTTGGTTACTTCACTGAATGTTTTAATCCCTGGCAAGTTTAATTTTGATTTTAATTACAGTGCAAACATTAATTTGTCAGACCAATTGAACTAACATATGCCACATTTAAACAGAGGGAATGCTCTTAGATTCAATTTTATTGTTGTATAGCAAGTTTAATTATTAAAAAATAAATTGCTTATTTTTTTTGTTGATTTAGGTTTTATCAGTGAGTGTAGAAGAGGACAACATTGTACAGTACATCACTACGACCTTAAACAACCCAGACTTGGCACTCAAAATAGCAACCAGGGCTAACCTACAAGGTGGAGAAGATCTGTTTGTCAGGAAGTTTAACGCTTTGTTCCAAAGTGGAAATTATGCAGAAGCAGCAAAGGCAGCTGCAAGTGCTCCTAAGGTAAGGACATGTTGGCTTTTTTTAATTTAACATTTGAATAAGTTCAAATTTGCATGCTTAATAGTTCAGGTTTGATCCATATTCATGCAAAACCAAACCATATATTACTGTGGATTCTGTAATTCAACTTCATAAGTTTTATTCTGAAAGTCTTTTGCTTTGTATGACTTAACAGAAACTTTGCCTTTGATGAAAAAAAGAATGGACACTATTTAAGAAATATGATTTTATACATAAATCATCTTCTGTAAAATTATATATTTGTAAACTTCCACTCACAATATCAAACTTTTATGCCCCTGCTGTAAGTGTTACCCTTGACAGTCCTTCTGTTTTTATGGTTCTGTGAAAACATGAGTAAATATTTTATTTATAGATAAGAAATATTCCCAAATTTAAATGGTGTTACTATTTTAGGGTATATTAAGAACACCACAGACAATACAGAGATTCCAGCAGGTACCTGCTCAGCCAGGTGCAACCTCACCATTGTTACAGTACTTTGGTATTCTGTTAGACAAGGGCCAGCTGAACAAGTATGAGTCACTAGAATTGTGTAGACCTGTGCTGCAACAAGGTAGAAAACAGCTATTAGAAAAATGGCTCAAAGAGGACAAGGTTTGTACATCAAGTAACTCTCACTGTGCTGGATATTTAATTTAAGTAGTAAATACCAATTTTAAAATATAAGTTTGACTCTGCAGATTATTAAGTTTCCGGCTCTTAGTATAATCACCATACTATAAACCTAGTTGGAAATTACTGACTTGACTAGAAATTATTGTTATTGGAATGCAGAAGGGGAAGCAAAAGCTTACTGTTTGAAAACTAATTTCTTTTTGTCCAATCATCCATTGTTTATTGTTGGTGGATTGAAATAATAGCCTGTCCTTGAATATATATTTTTATGCCCCACCTACGATAGTAGAGGGGCATAAGGTTTTCTGGTCTGTGCGTCCGTCCGTCTTTCCCGCTTCAGGTTAAAGTTTTTGGTCAAGGTAGTTTTTGATGAAGTTGAAGTCCAATTGACTTCAAACTTGTTTCACATGTTCCCTATGATATGATCTTTCTAATTTTAATGCCAAATTAGAGATTTTACCCCAATTTCACGGTCCACTGAACTTGGAAAATGATAGTACGAGTGGGGGATTCGTGTACTGAGAACACATTCTTGTTTAAGGGTAAACTAGGATGTATTGTATTAGAAAAACGCTATTCATGATTTGTTCAATATATTTTGTCTTACTGGTATACCTATCACAGATATTTCCTGAAAAGTGTGCAGAAATCGTATGATTTTCACTAATCAACAAAACTCTTACCCTTTTCTGGAAGATATTGAAGTTTATGTGAAAATAAGGATAAAGATTTTGTCATACTTCATCCTTTCCATCATGTTTCCCTGTTACTTTGAACTTTCCAACTTCTTTTACTTTCTTCAAATTCAATACATAATTTTATTATCTATGTACCAAATCAAAAATAAATAATTGAACAACTTATATAAGTGTTGTATATTGATCTATTAACATGTAAAATTTCTGCAGATAGCTAAAGAAAGTAGAAGAAGTCATGTTGTGTATCAGTACAATAAATTACATAAATTATGAAATGTTTAACATTGTAATTCTGATGAATGGACAGCTGTTTTATGTTACATATTAAAGACAAGAACATGTTAATGCTATATGAATATGGAACCTGCTTACTAGACAGACTCTAGGTTGGAAATCCTTCCATCCTACCTGTACACATTATTCTGTATGATGGTAGACCTTCCACACAGGAAGGGATCATGCAAGATCGTATAAATATTAAAAAAGTTAATCTATGATTGATAATTCTTGCAGTAAAATTTGATTCAATTGCATAAATTGTATATTACATTACTTTACAAATGGAAAAATAACAAGCCTTTCATTGTTTTTATTTCAGCTTGAGTGTAGTGAAGAACTTGGTGATTTGGTAAAACCTACTGACCCAACTCTAGCTTTATCTGTTTATCTAAGAGCTAATGTTCCAATGAAAGTCATCCAGTGTTTTGCTGAGACAGGACAATTCCAGAAGATTGTATTGTACGCCAAGAAAGTCAACTTTACTCCGGATTTTATCTCATTGTTAAGAAACATAATGAGAATTAACCCTGAACAGGGTTTAGCTTTTGCACAGATGTTGGTTGAAGATGATGAACCTTTAGCTGATCTAAATCAGGTACAATAAAGAGCTATAGTGCAGTTTTATTCAAATTTAAAACAAAATAAATCATGTGTGTATCTTAATATTTGGTATAAGTTAAAGTTATCTCCTCTATTACCTCTTGAAAACTACCTAATTAATAGAGAAGGGTTTTTTTGTACCCTCGATCCTCCTTAAGATATATAAATGTATTGTAGTTTATTGAAGGTGATATTTCTTGTAGATAAATTCCCATTTAGCATTACTTGAACAGTTTGCAATAGATCAAATTTTGATAATTATACTTATTGCAGATTGTGGATGTATTTATGGAGTTTAACTTGATACAACAGTGTACATCATTCTTACTTGATGCATTGAAGAACAACAGACCATCAGAAGGTCCTCTACAGACTAGACTTCTAGAAATGAATTTGATGTCAGCACCCCAGGTAATGTTGTCGGGTTAGAATAAGACAATTTGATGTTTATAAAATGAAAAAGATGATAATATCTAAATTTTTAGTTTGTATGAGTTGTATGAAACTTTCGTTGATATTAACCTCATATATTTTATATAATAAGTTTTAAGAGAATTAAAAGTTTTCTTTAAGAAAAATAATCAGTTGTGCAGAATTAATGTAGTGTAGATTGCATTTAAATTAAAGATTTTAAATGTTGAAAACAGATGGGGAACATCTAAAAATCCAGTGTATCTTACAAATAAAAGTAACTACATATATATAATTGTTGTTTTCTGTTGGTTAAATAGTAATTTATCATTTAAATTGATTATCAAATATTGTTCTTGATTATTTGATCATGTCTTTTCTATTACAGGTAGCAGATGCTATCTTAGGGAACCAGATGTTTACACACTATGATAAAGCACACATTGCACAGCTCTGTGAGAAAGCTGGACTTCTCCAGAGAGTAAGTTGTTCATCATACATTCTTTGTTTTTACCTAAGAACATGATATTGTGTTGATAATTTCACTTTTAAAATTATTTTTTTCTGTTTGCAATACTTCCAAGTTTTTTCTTCTCCATTTAATAGCAGTATTCGCTAGGTCAAGTTCTGCATATTGATGTTTGCCTTGAGCCATATTGAAAATTGATATATGATAATTTGCTTTATTCTGTGAATTTATGTGCCATTTTAAGTGATTTATTCTGAAAAACTCTAAAAGATAACTACTTAAATCATACTGAACAGTTTTCTATTAAAAAAAAAGTTTATTTCAATATAGATATAAGAAGAAGTGGTATGAGTGTATATGCATATTTTACTTGATATTTTCAGGCTTTAGAACACTACACAGATTTGTATGACATCAAGAGAGCAGTAGTTCACACACATTTGTTGAACCCAGAGGTAAGATTTACAAAAATATAATACAAATTGTCAAAACTAATGGAACATCAAACTGTACCAACCAAAACTTCAAAAAAGTTATTAATTTAAAATAAAAAAAAAATACATTGACACCAGTGAATGTGGAAGGGTTGTATAAGAAACCTGCCCTTGACAGATGAAATTATAGTCATGTTGTAATAGTTATTTAGAAACTTCAGTTGACAGATATCACAGTATTACTATGCTGAGAGTTGCATCTGTTGTTATTATTACAGGAATGAGCACAAAGACTTTAAGGTAGTTTGTTCTCCTTTGAGCAACAAAATAAACGTTGTGAGAGTTGAAACATATTTAATTTGGAAACAGATAGTAATTCTGAATTGAGCATCAGTAACTGTATCTCAGAGCTTAGAAGAAATAAGTTTATCAATGGTTATTGCATTTGAGACTTTAAAAGATATACATTAGAAAATGGATCCAGTTAAAAATAAAAGATATCATTGAGACAGGTACCCAACATACATAAAGCCAAAATCATTTTAGAGAACAACATACATATATCTTTGTAATATCCTAGTTTGGTTGATTTCAGTGGCTGGTTAACTACTTTGGATCACTGTCAGTAGAAGATTCATTAGAATGTCTTAAAGCAATGTTGCAGGCCAACATTAGACAAAATCTACAAGTCTGTGTGCAGATTGCATCCAAATACCATGAACAATTAACTACAAATGGACTCATTGAAATATTTGAATCATTTAAAAGTTATGAAGGTAAGAAATTATTTCCATATTTTCAGATGAATGTAGCTAGGTGTTGTTTGGAAACCTTGGTTGATGTTATATTTCTCAGGTTTAGAATTGCTTATGATTTAAGCTTCTGTCAAAAAACATTTCTTGTGTATATGTTAACACTTTTCTGTGCAAGGTTTAAACACAAGATTTGTGAAAGATTAGATCAAGAACTAATGGCCATATATCAAAGTTTATTTATTTATTTGAATATCAATTCATTAACTCAATAAGTGTATCACAACTTTTTTTCTACTTCATCTTCCTTGTTCTTTAAGTTTTAAAGATTGTAGTTTAAGGAAAGGACAGATAATTTTATGGTTCTTTTCTATGCTATTTTAGTCATACTCTGAATATTTCTAAAAAAACTGCAATTACCTCATGATATCAAACTTATTTCTAAATATTTTTTGTACCTGAAAAAATGGCTCATTTTTCATATTGGAAATACCATTGAATTAAGCAATTGATTGATTACTTCAGGTTTGTTTTACTTCCTGGGATCCATTGTCAACTTCAGCCAGGATGCTGATGTTCATTTTAAATACATCCAGTCCGCATGTAAAACTGGTCAGATTAAAGAAGTAGAGAGAATTTGTAGAGAAAGTCAATGTTATGAACCAGAAAGGGTCAAGAATTTCCTAAAGGTAATGTGATTAGTTTAATTTTTAGCTCACCTGGCCCAAAATGGCCGCCACAGCTAAAAATAGAACATAGGTGTAAAATGCAGTTTTATAACTCAAAAACCAAAGCATTTAGAGCAAATCTGGCTTCGGAAAATTGTTTATCAGGTGAAGATCTATCTGCTGTGAAATTTTCAGATAGATCGGACTACCTGTTGTTAGGTTGCTGCCCCTGAATTAGTAATTTTAAGGAAATTTTGCCGTTTTTGGTTATTATTTTGAATACTTTTATAGATAGAGATAAACTGTACACAGCAATAATGTACAGCAAAGTGAAACCTTTAAAAAAGTCAACATGACCAAAATGGTCAGTTGGCCCCCTATGGAGTTATTGTCCTTTATAGTCAACTTTTAACAATTTTCATAAAATTTGTAAATTTTTACTAACATTTTCCACTAAAACTACTGGGCCAAGTTCATTATAGATAGAGATAATTGTTAGCAGCAAGAATGTTCAGTAAAGTAAGATGTACAAACACATTACCATCACCAAAACACAAAGTTGTCATGAATCCATCTGCATCCTTTGTTTAATATTCACATAGACCAAGGTGAGCTACACAGGCTCTTTAGAGCCTCTAGTTTCTAATATGATTAGGTTTTCTCCCCTTAACATATCACTTGGGTTTTTTTGGTTGTTTTTATTTAAGTGTTCAGGAACATTTATGAAATCCTTATTATATGATTGATTTTGAAGAAATTTTAAGATTGGTTAAATCTTAGATGAGAAAGGTGAATACAGCTGTCTTATAACTTTGCCAAGCCTTGTATCGTCCAGGGTCTTTAATATTTTGATATAT
Source organism: Mytilus trossulus (assembly GCF_036588685.1). Taxonomy (NCBI): domain Eukaryota; kingdom Metazoa; phylum Mollusca; class Bivalvia; order Mytilida; family Mytilidae; genus Mytilus; species Mytilus trossulus. The sequence continues at coordinate 46,038,115 of NC_086380.1, read as the reverse complement.
TTAAAGAAATAATTACTTAAATTTCATTCATATGCTATAAAAGTTGCTGTTATAATAAAAACTGCCTGACTTCAGAAGTACAGTACTTGATCATGTCTGTACATTATAAAGATATGTTGTTTTAAATACAGACAACTTTCTGACAAAAAAAATAATTTGATCTTTGGTATGACATGTTAAAATGATTAAATACTTACTTTTTTTTTTTCTTTTTTTTTTCAGGAGGCCAAGTTAACTGACCAGCTGCCATTGATCATTGTGTGTGATAGGTTTGACTTTGTCCACGACTTGGTGTTGTATTTATACAGAAACAGTCTACAAAAATATATTGAAATATATGTCCAGAAGGTAATGAAAACTTTGGTTAATTATAAATAGCAAACATCATTTTACTAGTGCAAACACTTTTCAGTTATGCTGTGTGCAGAAAGAAGAGGATTGACTAGTGCAATATTCCATTTAAACAAGATTCTAATGTTATACCAGGACAAACAAATTGAAAAGAAGACCATTTGACTGCTCAAAGTTTTTAGGATTATCCTCTATAAACAACAAACATCTGATATTGCACATTTGGATGATGTATTATTTTTCACTGAAAACATAACAACCTGTGTAAATCAGTGTAGATCTAGTCAGTGACACAAGCAATAAAAAAATATAATATCAAATTTCTAATTTAAAATAATATGAAATACTAATAGTTTTTGAAATTTTTCTGTTTTTCACAACAGTATTGTTGTATCAATGTAATATCACTAATACTTGTTCCTTCATAGGTGAACCCAGCCAGATTACCAGTAGTTATTGGAGGTCTATTGGATGTTGACTGTGGAGAAGATGTTATCAAACAGTTAATCATGGTCGTCAAAGGACAGTTCTCTACTGATGAACTTGTTGAAGAAGTGGAAAAGAGAAATAGGTACAAACTAAAAAAAACAATTAAGCCCCCTCCACAAAGGAAGAAGTGTTCATTTTGTCCGAAATTAGTTTCTGTTCTCTAACTTTAGTTTGTCTCATCTAAACGTTATGAAGCTTATACACAATGCTTTTTCGCATTAAACACAAGCCAAGTTCAGTTTGAATGGCATCACTGTTACAGTTATCTGGTTATGTCCTTTATAATGTTTAATGCAAACTGGGACATCATCAGACATATTCTCTATTTATCATGTTTTTGTCCTCCCAACTCCTCTGAAACCACCCAGCAGAATTCAACCAAACTTGTTTTGATTCAATATATTTTCTGTGAGTTGTGCCCCTTTGAACTTAGAATTTTGACCTCAACGTCCTATTGTAACAGTTTATCCATTGACAATAAGGAGAGGGTTAATGTGAGCGACTTTTCAAAGGATCTTTGATTATTATTTGAAGTTATAAAAAAAATCATTTCACAGTTGCACTTGTTATTGAAATTGTTCCAGCACAACAAGAGAAAGGAGCAAAGTTCCCCAGCGGTAATTTTTCTTTTGTCAAGTGAAGAATTCATATTAAAAATTGTTTTTATTTGAATGTTATTGATGTTTGGAGTTCTGTCTGCTTGATATTGGTTTGCTGTTGTCAAAGATATCAGACTGTCAAGCTTTCCTTGGGTCTAATAAAGTTTACAAGTTAATTAGACAAGTTTCACTCTATGCATATAAATTTGGCTGTTAAATTTTTTTTATAACAGTAAAAATGCTTTCACTAATTATTTACTTTTGCCACTAAATATTTATTTGTTTGAATGTCAATAGAAACTCTGGAGAAACATGTTTCCGTCACAATTTACATTTAAATTAGGAATCTGATGTACAATAGTTGTCGTTTGTTTATGTTATTTATACGTGTTTCTTGTTTCTTTTTTTATATAGATGAGACTGTTGGTTTTCTCGTTTGAATGGTTTTACACTAGTAATTTTTGGGCCCTTTATTTCTTCTTGTTCAGTGTGAGCCAAGGCTCTGTGTTGAAGGCTGTACATTGACCTATAATGGTTTACTTTTATAAATTGATATTTAGATGGAGAGTTGTCTCATTGGCACTCATACCACATCTTCCTATATTTAGGTGCATGAAATATTGGATATGATTTTAAAAAATGATATCAAAATATTTATTTAGTTTCCATTCTGATTGTTAGTGAATTGTACATTATTGTGTTATTTTTTTGTAGAATGAAGTTACTTCTGCCTTGGCTTGAGATGAGAGTACATGAAGGAGTCAATGAAACAGCAACCCACAATGCTTTAGCCAAGATATATATAGACAGTAATAATAACCCAGAAAGATTCCTAAGGTAACACAAATTATTACGTTGTTAGACTTAAGTTATATGAAAGCTCAATCAAACAATAGCAATAGAAGTGAGACAAAAATGCATTAGTCAGCTGTTGAGAAGAACATATAACAAATCACAATTACTTCTAGCTGTAAAATACATTTGCTATCAATCCAAAAATTGCAAATAATGACCTCTTTAGGTCAATAAGTTACCAAAATTCATAACTTTAAGACCTATGTATTTTAAAACGTTGTGCATCTACCTGAAATTTTGACAACATTGTTAATAAATGATTTGCTATATATAAAAATATGTTGTTTAGAGTATAAAAACTTGTGTGGAAAGATGACTGGATCATTACTAATTGCTATCATAGGAAAATTGTTTTTGGCCACACATTCGAATAAAGTGTTTTCATCTTCTTTATTATACTTAAATTGGTGTAAGCATGTCTGTCAGATTTTACTGAGATAATTCAAAAATTGTAAACACATTTTTGTCTCTCATTGATTTAGTAGTGAAGAAGAAATGTAAGCATGATATTTCCAGTAGCTAAATGGGTGTCAACAATTTATTATTTTGTAATCAGGTCACTAGTGGTAGGACCATGATACTTGGTTTGCAAGTGTATAAGCATCGTCCCGGCTAGTTTCAATGGAAATTATTTGGCACTGCAGACTTTAAACCTTAGTTGACATGTTTCCAATTAGATAAGTTGAAGGAGAACCTATTATCAGTCTTCATGCTGAACCACAGGCCTGGCAGCCCTGGCTTGTAAAATTGCTCACAGGCCTGTAAAAATCATAACTTCAGGCCAACAGAATCTTAACTAAATATTTTCAAAAATTGAGGTCCAGGCATGTAAATTGTAAAGTTCATCGTAAAGACTGCTATTATAAGTCAACTGTTCTTGGTATGCAGTTGAGTGAGCATTGGCAATTCTGATTTTCACAGATTATCTAGTCCTATTCCTTTAGTCCTGGTTTAAAGTATTGCAAGTTTCAATTCAACATTTGGAAATGAGACGTATCTTTGTCCACAGTTTTTCTCAAAATACATGTAAATTTTGAAAGTCTGAGACAAAACAAGACCTGCTAACTTGGATTAAAATATCTTTAAGAAATAAACGAATTGCTCTTATTAAGAAATTTCTTTAATATGCATGTTTTTCAGGGAGAACCAGTTTTATGACAGTAAAATTGTAGGTAAATACTGTGAAAAGAGGGATCCACATTTAGCCTGTGTAGCTTATGAGAGAGGACAGTGTGATATGGAACTTATACAGGTAGGTTAAATGTACACAGTATAAGTAGAGGAAAAGTCATACTGTATAAAACAGTGTGAACTTTTGCAAAGGGTTTATTTTTCTCTGATTTTGTGAGTAACATAAAATCTTGAAAGTATGTTCTGCATAAAAGAATGTTATAATCACTCAGAAGAAAACATGAAAACTAAACATAAACATGTTTTGTACTAGAAATCTTGATATTTAAACTCTGTAAAATTACTAAGTTTGCAGTATATGGTTGTTTCTATATGTAAATGATGAACACACACTTATTTATTTGGCTTTTATATTTTATTGATCAAAATGGGCAATAATATACACAGAAATTTTAAAATTTACTGTTATCTAAATTCCGTTGCATGATTTTTTTTTTTTTTTTTTTATGTTTACAACTATTACATTATCACTTAAGATTTTTTAACATTGCCTTTTGCAGGTGTGTAATGAGAATTCACTGTTCAAGAGCCAAGCCCGATACTTGGTAAAGAGAAGAGATATGGATTTGTGGGCTCAAGTTTTAGTCGAGGATAATGAGTTCAGAAGACAGTTAATAGATCAGGTAAAGCATTATCACTTTAATGTAAGATAACTCTAAATAGAAATTCATAATTTCAAAGTAAATTGTTCAAAAGATGATTTCAGTTTTGAAAATAAACTACATGGGTTAAGAAAGAGAAGAACATGTAGAGTATAGAATAAGTTAAAAAATATACCACAGACAGCCATCATATGGCAAGTGAATCTAGATTTAATGTTATTGTCACCATAACTTAGGAAGAGGCCAACACTACATTTGAAAACTTAAATCTCCTGTAGTATAGACAAGTTGTCTATAAATTCAAAACATGACCAATGGCTTCTATCAGAACTATTTTTAGAGCATAAAAGATATGATGATAGATTTACAACTGCTGGACAGGATTCATAGTTAGGTCCAGGTCTAAACATGTTGAGTGGTTAAATTTGTTTTTATAGCTCTCAACCTTATCTCAATTAATGGAAAAATTCAAGAACTGAAAATTTCTAAATAAAAATTAATTAAGGCACAAACTTACTACAAATATACAATTATACAGATAAACATATTATGTTACACTGTGTTAAAGAATGATCTCTTGCTGATAACATCCTAATTTTGTGTTAATATTTTAGGTTGTACAAACAGCTTTGTCAGAAACACAAGACCCAGATGATATATCAGTGACTGTCAAAGCCTTCATGACTGCAGACTTACCAAATGAATTGATAGAATTGTTAGAGAAAATTGTCCTGGATAACTCAGTCTTCAGTGATCATAGGTATATAATGTTAATGCATATTTTTGTTCTGTGTATGTCTTTTCACGAAATAAATTTTATGGCATATTTTTTATAGAAGGTAGTTGTCCTGGATATCTCTAAGAGTGTTTCAGTGATCATAGGTTTTTTGTTTGTTTTACCATTCTTGTTGATCATATGCTCTTAATAAAACCAAATAATTGCTGAAATAATGCTGTTATCATATACATTGTATATCCTTCTTGAAATGCTCTCAACCTTGTTGGTCCACAGATAGAAGTTTTAATAGAATGTTAATGATTATAACATGTTACTGTTTTTCAGAAATCTACAAAACTTGTTGATCCTGACAGCCATTAAAGCTGACCGTACCCGTGTTATGGAATACATCAACCGTCTAGATAATTATGATGCTCCTGATATAGCTAATATAGCTATAAATAATGAACTGTTTGAGGAAGCTTTCGCCATCTTTAAAAAGTTTGATGTCAATACATCTGCTGTGCAGGTTTGTATTATTTATATTGTGTTTAGCTCACCTGACAATTTATTATCCTGTGACCTATTGAAATCATATGTTATGATTGGTGATAACTATTTAATAAACTCCTGGAGTCGATTTCACGAAAAAAACTTACGACTAAGATTGATCGTAAGTCATGAACAATTCAGTATACTTAAGATAAAACTTAGTCGTAAGTTTTTTTGTCAAATCGACTCCTGGGCCACAATCATCTTTGGGATTTGTACAAGTTGTTCAATTTATGTTTGTTATGCAAAAATATGACCTAGAAGACTTAAAAGAGAACTTTTGGGTAAGATATAAGTATTTATATAATATATCTTGATAATTGTCAGATTGAGAAAAAAACTCAGATCATAAGTAATACAGATGTACAAATTTTTGAGTTATTGTCTGTTTTTGTGTGTTATGGTTCAAAGCTTGAAAAATTATAATGGATAGAAAGGAACTTTCACAAGCAATGATGATAAGCAAAACAAGATCTACAAATTGGTAAATACGACTGGAATGTCAAATAACTTCTTAATGGTATTATTGCCCTTTAATGAATAATTTGTCCATTTTTTAATTTGTTTATGCTCTCTTTGAAAGGAGGAGTTTACTGTTTTATGTTAGGCAGTCTTTCCTTTTTGTCTGCCCGATCAAATGAAGTAATTTTGTATTAATACTAATAGCACAATTATTTATATGAAATTCATAGCTTTCTGTCTGATTGAAAAAACATTAAAATCTTTTTGAGCCCTTCATGAATTAACTCCATAGGAATCAAGCTCCATGCAAGCATGCTCTACTGTGATCCTTTTTTCAAATTCAGAACAGATTCTTTTTCAGTTTGCTGATAACTTAAATATTTTAAGGCTTTCTATATTTTTTTGTAAAAATAAGTGTGTGATTCAGTTTGGATTCCAATATGGAAAAAATATGTATTGCATTGTATCATTATATATCTTATTAAAAACATTTGATTTCTTCATTTCTTGACCCAAAAAAAACCTGATTGTAATATGTTATCAATCAAAAAGAATTCTAATAATCTAATGATAATCAGCATGTACAAAAGATGTTTTCTGATTTAGGTGTTGATTGACCATGTAAACAACTTGGACAGAGCCTATGAGTTTGCAGAAAGATGTAACGATCCAGCAGTATGGAGTCTACTTGGACGTGCACAGTTAGATGCTAACATGGTAAAGGAAGCTATTGATTCCTTTATCAAAGCTGATGATCCAACTAATTACATGGACGTAGTTAATGTAGCCAGTAAAAATAGTAAGTTTTAGTGCTGCCAAAAAATTTAGATGATAACTGATCATTGAAAAATTAAGTTTTAAAAAAAAAGTATTTTATTTGCCATATACAAAACTTGAAATAGAACCTAAAGACAATGAAAGACATGACAAATTGAGATATACATAAGGAAATACCATTATAATATGTATGGCATAAAGTTTAAATGAAAGCAATATTCTGAAATAATATAGAGAAAAACAGTATTCATGTACTTCATAATGGCTAATGTTTTGAATAATGTATCACTTAATGATAAATTTCTTATAACACAAGCAAAAAATCATTCTCACCTACGAAGTGTTTTAAAGATCTGACTTTTGAAAGGTATACAATTGAAATGACTGTTTAAATGTAGAAATGGTGTTTTTACAATCAAAATGATTGAATTTTTATTTGATTACAGATAGCTGGGAAGATTTAGTCAAGTTCTTACAGATGGCACGTAAAAAAGCAAGAGAAACATTCATAGAAACAGAATTGATATATGCCTATGCAAAGACAAACCGATTGGCAGATTTAGAGGAATTCATATCTGGTCCTAACCATGCCAATATAACACAGGTGAAGTACAACATATCTTTTACCAATTTTGTAGATTTATTCTATTTCATGAAACATAACAATAAAAAAGCAGCATTAGAAATATGAATTCTACAGATTTAAAATAAAACTTTATCCAAAGCCATAAAATATAAAAAAAAGAAGATGTGGTATACTTGCCAATGAGACAACTGTCCACAAAAGACCAAAATGACACAAACATTAACAATTATAGGTCATCGTACGGCCTTCAACAATGAGCAAAGCCCATACCGCATATAGTCCGCTATAAAAGGCCCCGATAAGACAATGTAAAACAATTCAAACCAGAAAACTAACGGCTTAATCTATGTAAAAAAATGAACGAAAACAAATATGTAACACATAAACAAACGACAACCACTGAATTACAGGCTCCTGACTTGGGACAGGCACATACATAGATAATGTGGCGGGGTTAAACATGTTAGCGGGATCCCAACCCTCCCCCTAACCTGGGACAGTGGTATAACAGTACAACATAAGAACAAACTATCAAAATCAAAGAAAGGTCATTTTGAAATAAATCATTGAACATTGTTCTTATGCACCTTTAAGCAGGATCCCTTTTAAGTTCTTTGCTAAATAGTTTCACTAATTGCTACACACTCGGTCAACTTTACGGTATATTTGGAGTATCACATATAATGAAAGGATTTAACTTGGTTACTTTCTATGTTTAAAGTGTATTTTGATTTTGATAAAATTCCCACAGAAAAAGTACTAATGTCTTTTCGCATAAAGTCTTGTTGATTGATCAATGTATTTATTTCTATTTTGTGTGTTGACAGGTAGCAGACAAATGTTTTGATGACAAGATGTTTGAGGCTGCTAAGCTTCTTTACAATAATGTATCTAACTATGCTAGACTGGCTATAACTCTAGTCCACCTTAAAGAATACCAAGCTGCAGTTGATGGAGCCAGGAAAGCTAATAGTACCAGAACTTGGAAAGAAGTAAGATGTTCTTTTTGACTGTATAAAATATGTGAAAGCATTTCCTTTCTTTCTTGAATATTTGATAATTGGCAAAAAAGATAATGTGAAATTGAGATAATATAGTATTCTGACAATTTATTAGAACTTGTAACTGTTAAAAACATATGTTACTTAACACCCTTTCATCATCAGTATTTTTCATATGTGCAAATGTCAGTTTTCATTATAAAGAATTGTTTCAGGAGAAGTTTTGTTTGATGTGTGTTATAACATTTTGTTTTGTGTTTAGGTATGTTTTGCCTGTGTAGACAATGAAGAATTCCGTTTAGCCCAGATGTGTGGTCTACACATTGTAGTACATGCTGATGAATTAGAAGAATTAATCAATTATTATCAAGATAGAGGATATTTTGAAGAACTTATATCTCTATTAGAGGCAGCATTAGGTAAGCATTCTATTCTCATTTTTTCCAAGTAATTTCAAACATCTTTTTACATTCATGTTATATGATGTAAATGAAAGAATTATTTAATTTGCTATGTCCTTAAGCTCAATTTTACTTTTCTTGCAATACCAAAACAAATCGTTCCTGGGACTTAGTTTAAGATATTTATAAGCATCACTAATTCTTATACTCTAAACATGAACAAAACAGTTAATGGTCTCATAATAAGACTTAACAGGAGGATTGAATGATTGCTGATGTTGGGTTTTAACCAAATAGATTATGGAAGTCATAGAATATAACCCATAAGATACTGTAAACAAAGGTTTCAATGTTAAAAACATATTCACTTTATTTTAATTTCTACTTACAGGTTTAGAAAGAGCCCATATGGGTATGTTTACAGAATTAGCAATTTTATACTCAAAATTCAAGCCTGAGAAAATGAGAGAACATTTAGAATTATTCTGGTCTAGAGTCAACATTCCAAAGGTAAGTTTTATATCTTTAAAATTCTTTTGTTTTTTAATTACACAAATTTGATTAATAGGAAACAGGTATATTTATATGAGACATTCCCTTAAATCACAAAAAAACATTCAATTTCTCAAGTTAAGTAATGCATAATCAAACTTAAAAAAAAGAAAAAGAAAAGGAACTTGATTTCTAGAAAGATTTTTGGATTTCTGAAGATGTTTTTTGTTCTGTGGTAAAAATGATACTGTGTTGAACCATCAATTTGTATCTTTTATTTAATTTTTCCAGATGATTAAATTTATAGCTATTGTTTTAGATCAACTATGTCAACTTTTACATGGTGACTAACAATTTTGCAATGATACCACTGATGACAATTGTTAACTTTTAAGTGATAAAGACCTAATAATTCATTAACTAAAATTTTGTAAATATTGAAAAACTTGACTGCTTTTGATGTCTATTAATGGCTGTCATACCTTGAGAGTTAAAGAAAAGACAGTTATAGTTCATTACTTAAATGTAAACTGAAATCATGATGATTTTATCTTTTATAGGTATTACGAGCAGCCGAACAAGCCCATCTGTGGTCAGAATTAGTATTTTTGTATGATAAGTATGAGGAATATGATAATGCAGTGATAACAATGATGAGCCACCCAACCATTGCCTGGAAAGAAAGTCAGTTCAAGGATATCATAACAAAAGTAGCAAACATTGAACTTTATTACAAGGCAATTCAATTCTACTTAGACTTTAAACCGTTATTATTGAATGATTTATTACTGGTGTTGACACCAAGACTTGATCATACAAGAGCAGTCATTTTCTTCACTAAAGTCAACCAGATACCTCTTGTGAAGCCTTACCTTCGGTCAGTTCAGAAAAACAACAACAAAGCTATAAATGAGGCTCTCAACAACTTATTGATTGAAGAGGAGGATTACCAGGGCCTGAGAACATCTATTGATGCATACCAGAACTTTGACAACATAGCATTAGCCCAGAGATTAGAAAAACACGAGCTAATAGAATTCAGAAGAATAGCTGCATACTTGTACAAAGGCAACAACAGATGGAAGCAGTCAGTTGACCTATGTAAAAAGGATAAATTATTTAAGGTGAGTGGTATATTAATTGGCTAGAATATACAACTTTAGATGAGTCAAACATAATAAAATAACTTCTACAAAGAAGTATACCATGACATTTTACTTCCACTAGAATCCATTTTCTAGGATGAAATACATAATTTTTTTCCTTTTAAAAAAGATGTAGGAACACCAAACCTAAAAAAGTTAACTCTTTCTTGCATTGACTGGCTTTTCTGGTTTTACCTTTATCTAAAACATGTTAATTTAAAAATTGGAAACTCTAGGAATGCATTAATACTTGAATGTTTGAGCTGGTAGTAACATTACCATGAAACTTGACATGATTCTTTTCTTCAACCAATTTGCCAACCATTTGTCTTGGTAACGATAGGAACAGAAGTGATATTTAAAGGGTGGTAACTGATAATTGTATTGAACATGAAACAACAATAAATCTGATTACTTTAATTACAGGATGCAATGTGTTATGCTGGTGAATCTAAAGACATTGGTATTGCTGAAGACCTGATAGCTTGGTTCCTAGAAGAGAAATATCATGAGTGTTTTGCTGCATGTTTGTTCCAATGCTATGATTTATTACGACCCGATGTGATACTTGAGTTGGCATGGAGACACAATATTATGGATTTTGCTATGCCATACATGATTCAGGTTGTGAGAGAGTATATATCAAAGGTGAGGAAGTCAAAGCTAAAATTTCTGGTACAAATTACATTTTGGAAAGGAATCATAGCGAATACAACATAATCATTCATTTATGTATTATTATTCTTGTTGGGACAATGAGTATGTTCAATGTTTTGATATTTCATTAAATATCAATAATAAGAATAGACTTAACAAATTTTCTTTAATGCAAAACAAAAGGATATGTGTGATGTCAGAAATCTTGAATGAAATAAAAAAGATAAGATATTTTTAGATATTTTTTGAAGAAACGGTGCTGTGTAAATTCCCTTGAATTATTATAAAATAACTAATCAAAGATTTCAAATGAAGAAAAATATTGAACCAGTGACCGAACAGCACACTAATTCAAGAATGCCTGTAGAACATGAGTTAATTATCGGTGTTGTTCAGTCTCAAGTCAAATATTTTTTGATATTTGAATTCTTTGATTAGTTATTCTTTTTATACGACCATGAAATTAAGTTGGAAATGTAAGGAACTGTATCTGTTTCTATGTATTCACAATTTGTTTTGGTGTGACGTCATCAAACCACTCTTGTAGGATGTCAGATGAGTGAAATAACCACGTTTATTTATTGGTTCTTATTTCACTGGGAAATCAATGTACTTCATTGCAACCAATGTAATAAATTGTTTCAAATAAATTGGTACCACTACTTGAACAGCTTGCCTTTACTTGATTCCTGTGAGTGTGAGTTTTTACTTATATATAATGTTTATTAGGTGGACAAGTTGGAACAATCAGAAGCTGTCAGGACAGAAGAAGAACAAAAGGCAGAAGAAAGACCAATTGTTCTGGGTAAATACAAAATTACATAAGTTACATAAATAATCAGATAAAAGAAGATGTGGTATGAGACAACTCCCCATCCAAGTCACAATTTGTAAGGTAAAAGTACTCAACACCTTGGCTCACAGCGAACAGCAAGCTATAAAGGGCCCCAAACATGACGAGTGTAAAACCATTCAAACAGGAAAAACAATTGTCAGAACTTGATAAAAATCAGAGAAACAAGAAATATGTATGAACCACATCAACAAAAAGCAACCACTGAAGAACAATCAGTCCATTCTTTGACCAAGGCAACATAATATACATTTAAACATGTATTTCATTATTTTAGTTTAATGCTAAGGTTCTATGTGACATACACAATTAATCCTCGAGTTAGTTATAGCATGTAATATACTCTATAACAATAGTGTTGTTTTGGGCTGTCAAGCCACCCACTTTAAACAAATGAAATAAGGTTCTAGTCTGGATTAATATACAGAATGTAAGAAGCACCTCTGATTTCTGGGATTTAATGTAAAAGGTGTGACTTGTCATTGCAGTAGTTGTTCTTGGACAATAAGTATATCTGCCACTGAATATAAATGTCCTGTAAATATAAACAAATATATAATTGATCATTGCACTCAAATTTGTAGAGTACTCGAGTAAGGCAGATAATTGTTTCCTTCAAATGGTTCTACTTTTATAAAAGTGCCTGCTTGTGCACTTTCTATAACTAAAGTTTGTGTTTTTCTTCAATAATTTATCATATTTAATGGTTTTGTTATAGGTGAACAACAGCTGATGTTAACAGCTGGGCCAGCTGCAATGATGCCACCCCAAGCTCCATCACCTGTACCAGGCTATGGTGGCCAATATGGTGTACCACCTAACCCATATGGCTATGGCATGTAACAACCTTCCGCATAAAGCCAACCTTCAAATTCCTAGGAACATTATTCATTTGTCATTATATCATCCTGTGTGAATTAAAGAATGATTATAAATGGGAACATTCACAGAGGGACCGTATCAGAATGGAAGATGTTCTGTTGATTGTTATTGTTTATTTGTAACTTTCAGATTTAAGTTATATTGTGATTTTATTCTGGAACTATTGGCATTTTGTGTTGTTTTTATTGTTGATAATGTGTTTTGATTTGAACAAAAGTTGAATAATTTGCAATAGTTTGAAAGTGCTTATTAATTAAGTTAATTTTTTGGAACCATTTTCTCATCAAATCATACTGATTTTACAGTTTTCTTATTTTGAAAAGATACTCAGTTGATATATTTATTTATAGTGATATTTTATCTATAAAATTTTGTTAAATTGATTTTGATTGTTTTATAAAGCTCGGTGCAAATACAAATGCAGTCATTTTGTATCAAGTTTTGATTTAGTATAAGTGCTTGCCACAAGATGGCGTTAAAACCTATAAGTCAGACAGCTTAACACCTTAAGAAATGTATGATCTAGTCTTAAATGCAGGTTTTACAAAAAATATTGTCTTGAGTTATATATAATATGACTGATTGGACATATGTGGTACATTCACATTTTATTCATGTATCAAATTTGTCTAAAAACATTCCAAATGTCTTGTTTGACCTTATGCTAGAGCTTATAACAGGGGAAAATATATTTAAAAACCAATTGACATCTCAAAGTTAGATTAGAAGTGTTATAGCCGTGTTTTAAAGTAATGAATATTCTAGAATAGAGGATAGCAATAATTCTGGAACTGAAAAGGTTGTAGTGTCTAGGTATTGGGGAGAAATAGATGTTAATTTTAATATGTTAATTCTGTGTATTTTGGAGTAAAATTTATTATAAAGATGTAAATTTTATAATGCTTAATCAGTTAAGTCAGAAATGTTTGACTTTTCTAAGATGCTTGGAAAGTTAAATATAGCGCTGTCATGGTTAAATATTATGCATGAAGTTTATATCCAAATCTTTGCTTGTCCTAATGTTTTTGGTTGACTTAGTAATGTGTGCTTAACTCTTTGTAAAAACTATTCATATAACAAACTCTCATCAAAGTGGTGATAGACTTGAGACTTACAAAAGGATAGAAGTTTTAGAAATTGAAAAAAAATCTGCTTTAGAGAAAGATATCAAAGATACAAAAAATGGTTTTGACTATTTTCAATGACTTATCAAAAGCTGATATATTAATGTGTTTCCAGGTCATAACTGTGAGTGAATATGTTAGACAAAGAATGTGATGTGAAATTTTTAAGATGTGTAGATTTATTTATTCTGTATTAGTGAAATAGATAAGCACTTAATATAAATTATGTACATGCATGTACATGATAGCACATTGTTGATTTATGTTGTCCATTGAACATTGTAATTCAGGAATCATATACACTTAGTTAAAATGACTGGATACCGTTGTCAATAGGAATAGTTAGGATAGACTACAGTCCAAATTACATTCATATTTCTTCATGGATATTCCTTATAGACAGCAGTCAAAATTACCATCTAATTTAGTAAATGAATAGGTTTAAAAAAAGTAATTCTTTAACTCTAATGATCATAGAGATTATCTTTTATTAGCTGAAATCTTTGTTTTTAAACATCTTTAGACTTTATGCTTGTGGTTAGCATATTTGTTTATACAGCTCTACTATAGAATTATGTTGCCCAATGATTTTCAGTTATAAGTAGTTACCAAATTGAGTTAATCCAGTCATTTTAACAGTACTGTCACAGCTTTGCAAATCATTCAGGTGTTTTAATCCAATCAAAACTTTTCAGTGATGGTGTGTATATAATGAAGACTTTTGATTGGTTGAATGATGGCTGTGCCTGTAACACTGTTGTTATAGACCATAGTTATATGATATACAACAAATAATTGAATAAAATAAAATGATTACTATCGGTTGTTTTTCATGTATTAGCATCTTTGCCAGCCAAAGGTTATAATCCAGTTCACCTTTGATAAAGTCAAAATTTAGGATGCACAAGGTAACGATCTCCATTGATCTCAGTTGTAACTGGCTGATTCCAATCAAAAAATGCCTTTAAGATGATCATGTATGAATGTAGAGATCAATTACCACATGCCAATTGTGTTGTATGTCTTTATCTTTAATCATGAGATAATATTTAGTGGCATTTGAAAAGTTATTAATGAACTTCATGAAGATCTTTTGATATTCAAATGCAAATTTTGAAATGTCATATTTAATTAAGGGTTATGCTTCACCTACCTCTATTCATAAAGAGAAATTTTTACACCTCTTTCTAAAAGCTGTCATTAGGTCAATAATGATTTAGTTGGAGTGGATGTGACTTGAAACACTCACTAGAAGGCGAAAAACACTTTATTCGCAAATTCTGTCTAAAGAAGTAAAGAGGAGAGGGGTCTGATTGTTTATACCCTTAGCTAGCAAATGTTTATCTTGGTGACTGGTTTGATTGTTTACACCCTTAGCTAGCAAATGTTTATCTTGGTGACTGGTCTGATTGTTTATACCCTTAGCTAGCAAATGTTTATCTTGGTGACTGGTCTGATTGTTTATACCCTTAGCTAGCAAATGTTTATCTTGGTGACTGGTTTGATTGTTTATACCCTTAGCTAGCAAATGTTTATCTTGGTGACTGGTTTGATTGTTTACACCCTTAGCTAGCAAATGTTTATCTTGGTGACTGGTCTGATTGTTTATACCCTTAGCTAGCAAATGTTTATCTTGGTGACTGGTTTGATTGTTTACACCCTTAGCTAGCAAATGTTTATCTTGGTGACTGGTCTGATTGTTTATACCCTTTGTACAGAGCAGGGTTCATATTTATATCAACTCAACATACTCTTCCAAATATACATGTAATGTTTGCCATTTGATGTTAAACACATATTTTTCATCATCATCTTTGGCAGTGGGCATTGCAAACCAGATAACAAATCTGGATATTGTATTTTAATAAAAGCAACTGGTAATTTACAACAAATAAAATTGAGAATGGAAATGGGGAATGTGTCAAAGAGACAACAACCCGACCAAATAAAAAAACAACAGCAGAAGGTCACCAACAGGTCTTCAATGTAGCGAGAAATTCCCACACCCGGAGGCGTCCTTCAGCTGGCCCCTAAATAAATATATACTAGTTCAGTGATAATGAACGCCATACTAATTTCCAAATTGTACACAAGAAACTAAAATTAAAATAATACCAGACTAACAAAGGCCAGAGGCTCCTGACTTGGGACAGGCGCAAAAATGCGGCGGGTTTAAACATGTTTGTGAGATCTCAACCCTCCCCTATACCTCTAACCAATGTAGAAAAGTAAACGCATAACAATACGCACATTAAAATTCAGTTCAAGAGAAGTCCGAGTCTGATGTCAGAAGATGTAACCAAAGAAAATAAACAAAATGACAATAATACATAAATAACAACAGACTACTAGCAGTTAACTGACATGCCAGCTCCAGACTTCAATTAAACTGACTGAAAGATTATGATTTCATCATATGAACATCAGACACAATCCTTCCCGTTAGGGGTTTAGTATCATACCATCATAACATATATGAGAAGAACATAACCCGTGTCATGCCAACAACTGTTTTTAAAACAAATGTGTTTAATTCCGACGCAAAGACCTTATCAGTGACTCAATATTAACGCCAAAATATGCAATCTTTAATGACTTGACAACAGTATCGTAATTATATCCCTTCTTAATAAGTCTATTCAAAGGTTTTGTAAGTTTATGAGGTGAATACTGACACCTTTGTGCTTTATAAAGAATATTTCCATAAAAAATTGGATGTGAAATACCTGAACGTATAAGAAGTCTGCATGTTGAGCTATATTTACGAATGATGTCTTTATACCGATGATAAAATTTAGTAAATGTTTTGACTAGTTTGTGATATCGAAAACCCTGGTGTAATAATTTTTCAGTAATACATAAATTTCTCTCGTTAAAATCTAAAACATTGTTACATACACGAGCGAATCGTACAAGTTGAGATATATAAACACCATAAGATGGTGACAAGGGGACGTCACCATCTAAAAACGGATAATTAACGATAGGAAATGAAAAATCATCCCTTTTATCATAAATTTTAGTATTCAGCTTTCCGTTAATGATATAGATATCAAGATCGAGAAAAGGGCAGTGGTCATTGTTAGTATTAGCTTTATTTAAAGTAAGTTCACCAGGATAAATTTCATTAATATACATACTGAAGTCGTCATTATTGAGAGCCAAAATATCATCCAAATATCTAAAAGTATTATTAAATTTGTTTATCAGATGTTGTTTTGATGGGTCTTTGCTTATTTTTGTCATAAATTGTAACTCATAACAATACAAAAAGAGGTCCGCGATAAGTGGTGCACAGTTAGTCCCCATTGGAATTCCGATAATCTGACGATATATGGAATCCCCAAAGCGAACAAAAATGTTATCTAGTAAAAATTCAAGGGCATATATAGTATCAAAGCATGTCCAATTAACATAGTTTTTTTTGTTTATTGCTACTAAAAATTGAACAGATTCAAAATCACCAATATAAGCATGCAATTTATCAAGTACTTCCAACGAGTTCTTGACACTCCAAAAGTAATTTATTCCACTATTTTCGAAGGCCTTATTTGAACAATTTATTATAAGGTTTTTAATTGTACCAAGTTTGCTGGTAAGAAGAATAGACAATTTAGTAGTTGAACAATGGCTTGAAGACGAAATAAATCTATATTTGTAAGGGGTTTTGTGTAGCTTCGGAAGCCAATACATAGTTGGGACTTTCATTGTATTTGGCTCTGCTTGTAAAGCGTTGGCTAAAAGTTTATGTTTGTTACAGATTTCGTTTTCTGAAAATGGAGTCAGTTGGAATGTTGGTGAATTGGTGATTTCCTTTTTCAGAACCTCAATGTAAAATTTACGTCAAACAATAATGATATTATTAGCAGCTTTATCGGCCGGGACAAAAACAAATTCATTGGCTAGATATAGGAAGATGTGGTGTGAGTGCCAATGAGACAACTCTCCATACAAATAACAATTTAAAAATTAAACCATTATAGGTTAAAGTACGGCCTTCAACAGCTAGTTCTTTTAGTTTATGTTTGATACGAGAAATAGGTTTATTGTGGTTATTGTTAATAGTAAAATGTTCTTTAAAATGTTGAATACGTATATCAACTATATTCATTACTGAATTAAAAAAGAGTCCAAAGATTTTTTGTCAGCTTTTTCCCGTTTTATCCATTTCATACAGTAAGTATGGAGTGAGTCGTGGATTATATTACGACACTCATTCCAATTAATAATTGACGGGGGACGATATTTAGGTCCTTTACTGAGGAATGATTTTAACTCTCGGTCTTGAACGATGGTAAGATCTCCTGTTATAACATGGGAAATGGGTCCATAAATATATTCGGAATTACTGCAATTACATGAAGTAGGTGTATTTTCACTGATATTAACATCTTTACACAATTGACTATAATTAAATACCATATAATAAACACTGGTTCAATGGTCAAACAACAGCTTTTAACTTTTTACAAACTAAACAGAAGCAAATTTAAAAGTTCAAGTTCAAGGTGATAAACGTTTGGTCAAACAGTATATCTCATAAAATTACCCGTAAGAGTTTTTACATTGCAAACCTTTCTTCCTGACTTCACTTAAGGGCTGATAATGAGTTTCAATTATCTATTTATAAATTTTTGGAACAATTCAAATAAAATAAAACTTTTTTTTCTTTTTTTTTTATCTTTCACAATTTTAAACGAAAACAAATTTAATTTTTATACGACCGCAAAAATTGAAAATTTGTTGGTCGTATATTGGTATCATGTCGTCGTCAGTGGGGTCCGAAGACGAATGGTCTCCTGATAATAACTTTAGTATAGGTAAATAGAAAGCAATACAATTTGAACACAATGTTAATAACCACAAAAGGAAGGTTGGGATTGATTTTTGGGGTTATGGTCCCATAGGTTTAGGAATTAGGGGCTCAAAACATACATTTATCTAATTTCAGGACAGTAAGTTGTGTATAAGTATTTCAATTACTCTGAAATTGTACCAGAAGGTTGGGATTTATTTTAAGGGTTATGGGGCCAAACAGTCTTGGAATTAAGGACCAAAAAGCATTTTTGAAAATTCGGGACAATAACTTATGTTTAACTGCATTGATCTCTCTAGCATTGTACCACACGGTTCCATATAATGAAGTGAAGGCTTGGTGTCAGTTTGGGTTAATATCCCTGAACATATAGGAATAAGTGGCCAAAAAGAAGCAATTTTTCTTTTTTACAGACAATAACTCAAGTGTATGCATCCCTCTGAAATTATACTACAAGGTTTCTTACTACAAAGGAAAGGCTGAAGGTTTTCTAAACTTGATGTTATTAAACCGATACATAATTCTTATTACTACAAAACTCAGATCAAGCACAAATTTGGAAAGCAACACTATTGCGGTGTTTGAGTTATGTCTCTTTATAATATTATATGCAAGCTCAGGCATCACCTGTGTCCCATGGACACATTCACCATTTACTTTAATTTTTCATAAAATTTGAACCATAATTAAGCCAAATGACATCAAAAAAGGTTCAGTATACTTGTTTTCATCTAATGACTAAAATAAGTGAAAAAAATGTATCTTTTTCCAAGATGTCCAATACTGACATTCTTCTTCTTCTTCTTTAGGTTTTCAGTAGAGAAGAAAACATAACTTTTACAATAGCAATGGCTTTACCTCCTCTGTAAAAAATGTATGCCATTTGGGATGACATCAGAAGATCATGTAGCATGGATTAAAAACTTAAATCAAATAGTCTGTGGGTGGGTGGGGGGGGGGGGTTAAACACTGCTGCAAGTTTTGTTTATCCAACATCGATTTTACATATATCCATATTGGTCAATAAATTTTTCCCAAATAAAGTTAAGAAAGGAGGGTGGTCAGTGAAAAAAACTATGTGAATTAAGTTTGTTTTTTTATCCTACATTGAACTTTTGATGTCGTCCTTTAAATACGTAACACTTTTTTTTGTCAATTTAGTGTTTTTACCCAATATCTGTAAACTGCAATACTAAACAGAAATTCAAGATTTACTGAAATGCCAATTAATACAATTGACAAAAAAAAATGATTCCAATGACTAGTTTGACTAATAACTGTCTCCTCCAGGAGTTATTCGAGTCTTTTTGCCGACGATTACAAAATTAAAGATAGATAGATAGAACTTGACTGTTAACAACAGAAATAATTCGCAGTACACTATCTACAAAAATGCCAACATGAAATGACCAAAAACAATTGTATTCCACACAACTGGTAAATGCAATTGTATCTTGCTGAAACTCCAGCTTTCATACCTTGAACATTATAGGTTTGTTAGTTAAGAAATAATTCCTTCATGTCATGCTCTATGCTCATTTTAACATGGGTAGGCATTATATTTGTCGATATTTTACACTGAGCGTTAGCGAGGTGTTAAATGTGGTCAAATATAATGCCTACCCATGTTAAAATGAGCATAGAGCATGACATGAAGGAATTATTTCGATTCTAATAGGACAAATGCAGTATTTTTATAGGTCGAAGCGTAAGAAATACCGTAAAAACGTTTGGCTTTTCCCGTTTCCTCCCCGAGGAGTCTGTGCATTACAATTCATATTTGATAAGTTTAAAAACCACGAGCAGGGTAAATATAATGTTGTTTTATAAAAATATATAATAAAAGTTTAAGCTAGCTGCTTAAATGTATACATTTTATAGGATTAGGATGGAAATAACGTGTATATACACAGTAAGTTCGTGCGCATGTGTCAAACATATTTTGTATGCTCTATAGAACACGGATTTGTTTACAAAGCGTAATAAGGACGTCATATTAGAATTGTCGCTCATAATCTTTTGACATGCTTAACTCCAATGCTGTAATATTTGGAATTACCTTCATGTGCAGTCCAATGAGGTTCCAGGGTTTTGAAAAAAAAGTTGGAGTGTCCCTCACAAACCAACGTTTGCAGTAATAATTTAAAAAAATAGTCTATACATTTACCATATATGAGGCTCCATAAAAGGGGATACACAATGTTTAAACTGTCTATAGTAGTTGACCATATCGTACATAAATTTACATCTGATAACTTTTACAGGAGTTACATGACTGACCATGGTGACTGACTATGGTTAGTATTATTACAAAAAATCTTGAGATCGCAACTTCTCTGAGATTGTCTTTATTTATACATGTACATGGTAGGATGTTTCCGGTCGTGTAGTTGGCCATAGTTTACTGACATTTTGATGATTTGATCTGATATTGTTCTTGAGGAATGGGACATTGACTATTTTTAAGTATTGTGACAATAGCTCCGAGTCCTATACTGTAGCAATCTTGTTGCTCTCAAATGTAGGGTTTATACTGATATTTGTGTTTTTAAAAGACAGATAGTAATTGTAAACAAAGAAAACAATTATCAGTTATACAAAGTTAACAATTTCGACAACTGGACTGAGTTGGTGTCATTCAAAACTTTTACCCACTTTTGAGTTTAATGTGGACTTCTGGTAGGAAAAATGATAGAAGGCAGCAAAAAAGTTCAGCACAATAAAATCTCATAATCGGTGACATGATGGAAATATTTTCTCTAGGAGTTATTGACAATTTTGATAACTTTTTACATCGAATGTGTCATTGAGAGGTCATACCGATGTAACGTTGCCGCCGAAATTTCCTGGAGCTTTTGACTGATAACCGAACGTATTTCGTGTATTCCCTCGAATATTATCGTGGTGGAGTCGGTATTGGTAGTTGATCTGGTCTGTTTTACTCCCTAGATAATCCCGTGACAGCCGTGGTAGAGTCGGTATTGGTAGTTGATCTGGTCTGTTTTACTACCAAAGATAGTTCCGTGACAGCCGTGGAATCGATATTGGTAGATGATCTGGTCTGTTTTACTCCCTATATAATCCCTTGACAGCCGTGATGGCGTCGGTATTGGTTGTTGATCTGGTCTGTTCAACTCCCCAGATAATCCCATCATGGAGTCGGTATTGGTAGTTGATCTGGTCTGTTTTACTCCCTAGATAATCCCGTGACAGCCGTGGTGGAGTCGGTATTGGTAGTTGATCTAGTCTGTTTTACTACCCAAGATAATTCCGTGACAGCCGTGGAGGAGTCGGTATTGTATGCTGATCTGATCTGGTTTACTCCCCATATAATCCCGTGACAGCCGTGGTGGAGTCGGTATTGGTAGTTGATCTGGTCTGTTTTACTACCCGAGATAATTCCGTGACAGCCGTGGAGGAGTCGGTATTGTATGCTGATCTGATCTGGTTTACTCCCCATATATTCCCGTGACACCCGCGGTGGAGTCGGTATTGGTAGTTGATCTGGACTATTTTACTACCTAAATAATCCCGTGACAGCCGTGGTAAAGTCGGTGTTGGTAGTTGATCTGGTCTGTTTTACTCCCTCGATAATCCCGTGACAGCCGTGGTGGAGTCGGTATTGGTAGTTGATCTGGTCTGTTTTACTACCCAAGATAATTCCGTGACAGCCGTGGAGGAGTCGGTATTGTATGCTGATCTGATCTGGTTTACTCCCCATATAATCCCGTGACAGCCGTGGTGGAGTCGGTATTGATAGTTGATCTGGTCTGTTTTACTACCCGAGATAATTCCGTGACAGCCGTGGAGGAGTCGGTATTGTATGCTGATCTGATCTGGTTTACTCCCCATATATTCCCGTGACACCCGCGGTGGAGTCGGTATTGGTAGTTGATCTGGACTATTTTACTACCTAAATAATCCCGTGACAGCCGTGGTGGAGTTGGTGTTGGTAGTTGATCTGGTCTGTTTTACTCCCTCGATAATCCCGTGACAGCCGTGGTGGAGTCGGTATTGGTAGTTGATCTGGTCTGTTTAACTTCCCAGATTATCCCGTGACAGTCGTGGTGGAGTCGGTTTTGGTAGTTGATCTGGTCTGTTTTACTACCCAAGATAATTCCGTGACAGCCGTGGAGGAGTCGGTATTGGTAGTTGATCTGGTCTGTTTTTTACTCCCCAGATAATCCCGTCAATGCCGTGATGGAGTCAGTATTGGTAGTTGATCTGGTCTGTTTTTCTCCCTAGATAATCCCGTGACAGCCGTGGTGTAGTCGGTATTGGTAGTTGATCTGGTCTGTTTTGCTCCCTAGATAATCCCGTGACAGCCGTGGTGGAGTCGATATTGGTAGTTGATCTGGTCTGTTTTACTCCATAGATAATCCCGTGATAGCCGTGGTGTAGTCTGTATTGGTAGTTGACCTGGTCTGTTTTACTACCCCAGATAATTCCGTGACAGCCGTGATGGAGTCGGTATTTGTAGTTGATCTGGACTGTTTTACTACCTAGAAAATCCCGTGACAGCCGTGGAGGAGTCGGTATTGGTAGTTGATCTGGTCTGTTTTTTACTCCCCAGATAATCCCGTCAATGCCGTGATGGAGTCAGTATTGGTAGTTGATCTGGTCTGTTTTTCTCCCTAGATAAACCAGTGACAGCCGTGGTGGAGTCGGTATTGGTAGTTGATCTGGTCTGTTTAACTTCCCAGATTATCCCGTAACAGCCGTGGTGGAGTTGGTTTTGGAAGTTGATCTGGTCTGTTTTACTCCCTAGATAATCCCTTGACAGCCTGGAGGAGTCGGTATTGGTAATTGATCTGGTCTGTTTTACTCCCTAGATAATCCCGTGACAGCTGTGGTGGAGTCGGTATTGGTAGTTGATCTAGTCTGTTTTACTCCCTAGATAATTCCGTGATAGCCATGGTGTAGTCGGCATTGGTAGTTGATCTGGTCTGTTTTACTACCCCAGATAATTCCGTGACAGCCGTGGAGGAGTCGGTATTGGTAGTTGATCTGGTCTGTTTTACTCACCAGATAATCCCGTGACAGCCGTGGTGGAGTCGGTATTGGTAGTTGATCTGATCTGGTGTACTCCCCATATACTCCCGTGACAGCCGTGGAGGAGTCGGTATTGTTAGTTGATCTGGACTGTTTTATGACCTAGATAATCCCGTGACAGCCGTGGTGCAGTCGGTATTAGTAGTTGATCTGGTCAGTTTATCTTCCCAGATTATCCCGCAACAGCCGTTTTGGAGTCGGTTTTTGGTAGTTGATCTGGTCTGTTTTACTCCTTAGATTATCCCGTGACAGCCGTAGTGGAGTCGGTATTGGTAGTTGATCTGGTCTGTTTTACTCCCTAGATAATCACGTGTCAGCCGTGGTGGAGTCGGTATTGGTAGTTGATCTGGTCTGTTTTACTCACCAGATAATTCCGCGACAGCTGTGGTGGAGTCGGTATTGGTAGTTGATCTGGTCTGTTTTACGCCCAGGATCATCCCCTGACAGCCGTGGAGGACTCGGTATTGATGCACAGATACTCACGTGACAGCAGTGAAGGAGTCGGTATAGGCCGTTAATCTGGTCGGTTGTACTGTACAGATATTGATGTCACATCAGTGAATGAGTCGGTATTGGTAATTAATAGGGTTTATTGTACTGCCTAGATATTCAGCTCACACCTGTGAAGAAGTCTCCGGTTAGTATTACATAGATTTTAATCATTAATACAGTACATCTGCCAATTTATTTCAAATAATTCAGGACAATTCAAAATAGAAATGATTTTTATTTTATTTCTTAATTCGAACATGACGTCCTTCAAACGCTTTGAGTACACACCCATGGTAAAATATGAATATAATGCCAGGGTTGATAAAAAAAAATGCCGTATTTGTCCTATTAGAATCGAAATCATTCATGGGGGCTTGAATATATCGTGATTTTACCACGGGTTGGCCCTTTATGACAAATATTTTACCCTGAGCGATAATCAATTTGACGCTAACGGTAACCAAAAATGGCCGTTTGGCGCCTGACGGTAAAGGGCATTACTATCCTCAATTATACATGAAACTTTCGACTATAGCAATTTTTTTTAAATATCACAAATGACCGATACCGCAAGGGCAGGATACCGATTATGTGTTTTTGTGTCTAAATATTTTTTGAAGCGTTCTCGCCACTGCATGCAAAGTGGAGAATTGTATTTTATAGAAAAATTGTTTAAGACCAGATTTGAACTGATATGTGTTGAAAAGAAATAATCCCGTGCGAAAATTAATGTAAGAACACAAATGCAACTCTGGTATCAATAGCCGATCGGCTAATATATGTAGAACCCCCTTGAGGCTAAACCCTTTGTACTGATATTACAATAGTGCATTCTATAAGTAAACCAATGACCACATAAAATAACCGAAAACTGTCAAATACCTACCGAATTTAATCTAATTTAATTGATTCTTGTCATGATTTAATGGACATATGTATTTTAAATATATATCATTTATATGACCCCGCTAGGTCCTGGACATTCTCTTCACCCGACTGACCAAACTACTCATCCGTTAGTTGACGTAAAATAACTATCTTATCTATTTGATTTATTTATACACGATGATTCACTGCTGTGAATTTCAATATTTAAATTTTTTAACGTTTATAATTCCATTTGAAATTAGATAAGCCGATAGTTGAATTATCCGGCTGGTGACATCGTTATACATATGCCTAGAGGAAACCATTTCCGACACAAAGACATAAGATGTTTACTTAAATCATGAGTAACTGTTGTATCACTATATTTTATGAAAATATCAAGACCATTGCACTTTATTCAACTTCCTTTATTACCATTTAAATAGTTAACCTATAAGAAAATAACTTTTTACATTTTTGGGGTAAATTTGACCGACTTGAGAAATACCTATTTGTAAAAGTAGCTTTGCAGTATGATATAAGTGTGAATCTGAATCATTCACAGTCGTTTTGAGATCACGAAGGTTCCGAAATGATACATGAACCCTCACACGATGCCTAAAGTAAAAATACATCTACATTTTGATTCTCTCTATAATTCTATTTTTTTTAATCAGATTATCCACAACAACCCTGCTCTTCTTCCACATACAATAACTGATGCGACCAAACCCACTTTCATATACCAAGCTATAGTAAAAATAACAAAAGGCTCTCAAGAGCCTGAATCGCTCACCTTAATTTTTTTTGGTTAAATCTCTCATCAATGATTATTTTGGCTTTTCAATTTATTTAAATGATCTTTGAATCGTCCTATTTTCTTCAAAAGCAAAAATAAAAATCATTTTCTCCTATGTTCTATTTTAGCCATAGGAGCTATGTTTCTTGGCATACAAGGAAATGAAATATAAAATTTATACTAGATACTCTGAAACTCATTTAGCCTAAGTTTGGCTGAAATTGATACAGCAGTTTCAAAGGAGAAGATTTTTTAAAGTAAGTCAACATGATGAACAAATTGTGAAAAAAAGTCTTTTAAGGGCAATAACTCCTTAAGGGGTCAATTGACAATTTTGGTCAAATTGACTCATTTGTAGATCTTACTTTGCTTAACATTTTTGCTATTAACAGTTTATCTGTATCTATAATAATATTCAAGATAATAACCAAAAACTGCAAACTTTCTTTAAAATCATCAATTCAGGGGCATTATACCTGAAAAATCAGTTACCCAATTCGGCTGAAAATTTCAGGACAGGTAGACCTTGACCTAATAAATACTTTAACCTCTTGTCTTATTTGCTCTAAATGCTCGAGTTTTTGAGATATAAGCCAAAAACTGCATTTTACCCTGTGTTCTATTTTTAGCCATGACGGCCATGTTTTTTGCCGAAATAGAAAATAAAACACAAACTTTATTTTATACACCCTACTGATCATTCAGTTGAAGTTTGGTTGAATTTGGTTGAGTAGTTTTAGAGGAGAAGATTTTTTAAAGTTAGCAAATATGATGAACAAATTGTGAAAAATTGTCATTAAAGGACAATAACCCCTTTAAAGGGGCCAATTGACAATTTTGGTCATTTTAACTTATTTGTAGATCTTACTTTGCTGATCATTTTTGCTGTTTACAGTTTATCTTTATAATTAACGACGACAGACGACAGACGACGACGACGACAGACGACAGACGACGACGACGACAGACGACAGACGACGACGGACGCCAAGTGATGGCATAAGCTCACTTGGCACTTCGGGTCAGGTGAGCTAAAAAGCTAGGACAATAATTCAAGTTTTTTCAATAAAATTTTTCACCAACGCCATGCAATATCTATGTCAATATTCAGTACTACAAACAGGATGACCAAAGACTGATATATTGGGAAATAGATGTCTAACTTATAAGATATGCACTGACCAACGTACGGCTTTACTCAATTTGTGATAAAGACTTGACAACAGATGTGATAGCACTATTTTATTAAATACTTCGTCTATAACATGAACATACGGATTAGGTTTGATTACAATTTCATGTTGTACAACTTGGAAAATCTTCTTTTTTTTTAATTTAGGCATATATCTGATTCATGCAAAGCTCTTAGTCCTTTTCCGGATCTAAAAAAAAAATTATTCCATCAGATCAGCTCAGGCTTTGGATTTTCAAATACTTTGGCCTCGAGTATCTCTGATGGGTACCTTCATCTATATATACTAGAGGAAAACAAAAGTTGACAGAATAGTTTCAAATAAAAAAAAAGACTTAATAAGGAAGAAAGAGAAAAGTAAAAAACCTTAGTTATCGGCCACATTAATCGGAACAAAACAAAACAACATTCACTTATATTGCTGATCTTAACAATATTATACTTCTTATCCTATCCGATATAAAGTACATGTTTAACTTGTGGTTTGCAGGTGTAAGCTACAATTATATTAACTTGATATGTGCCAAACTATTAATTTTCTTATCTGGATTTGAAATCTGTATTGCATGCAATATATAATTTAAACTGATGAATCATACATATATCTTAGCAAACCTATATTTAACAAATAATAGAAATTATATTTGCTCACCTTAAGACAGTCACCTTTTTGATGTATCCATTAAAATGTGACAAGTTAATTTTACAGAAAAAAACAAAGCAAAAGAAACAGTACATTGTTAGATTTTTGAGAAACATTATGCCAAATAAAAAAGTATGTTTCTCGGTGAAAGAATGCGAAACAATGTGACATACCATGGTAAAAGAAAATATACAATATATATATAATATAAATCTATAGGGGAAAATGCGGTTACCAACAAGTCCCATAATACATGTACAAGAATGTTGTATGGTTGATTCAGCAGAGACGCATATATATTTGAGACATGATAATCATTATTGACCTCTTTTTATGGATTACAGAATCCAAAATGTAAAGAAAGCGTTTTCGTAATTCTTTAGTTCAGTACAACATGGACACAGCAGTGTATAGTGCTCCTATGGTCAAAGCACGTAATATGTACACTAAAGTTAGCCCATAGTTTGTCATTCGGGTTGGTCGACTGACGTTCGATGGGTTATATGCATTTTATTTTCGATGTGAACAAAACGATACGTATATAGAGTTTCTCTCTATATTAGACAGCAATTCAATAATACAAGTATAAACAAAGTTAGATCCAAAATTACTGTTTACGTGATAGCTGCTGTCTGTTACATTATATACATGTATATAATTTCAAAATCCTTTAGTGTACTTTTCACATTCTCATCATAATTATTACGCACGAATTTCAGTCCAGTTTCTTCATCTCTGTAGTTGTTGCATGTTTGTTCTGTTTGCTTTTTTTTGTGATGTGTGTTTATGTTTTGGCCTATTATTTTGTCAGCTTGTTTGTTTGTTTGTTTTTCGTTGTTGTTGTTGTTCAGTTTATATGGTTTGTCTTGAGGGGTAGACTATATCAATGATGTGCAGCACTAAATCTTTCAACATAAGGTGATACTTTTTGAATGATCTCTCTTAAAGTATGCAGTGAAAATTATGTAACTGAATCGTAAGAATTTCTTTCGCATCGACTCACAAAATGAATTCAATTACTAGAACTATTTAATTATGTTACATTTAATTTCTACACTTCATAAATTATGCTTAAACACGCAACTTATATTTGACATATGTCATTGTTGAAATTGTTTAGCATTGTTGTATTGTTGTTTATGCATACCATTCTAAGCTTATCTCATGTTTAATCAACTTGTGATACATTATATGAAATCGTGCGGTTTTTTTTAACTTTCGGAAGACGACAGAATCGTTGTGTCTCCCTTGGTCGGTAACATGGCCAGAGAGAGTTGAAGTTCCTACAGTTCAACATTATAGATGTACTAATTAAAGTGAATTGATGTTATTGTAATGTAACATTATTGGCTCGATTCATTTGTATTCTTTCTGTTTTTATTATTATTTTTTTCCATTGTATGAGACAATGTTTTAAGCATTAATATAGTTATGCCATTGCCCAGAATTATATCACAATGCATAATTTCCTAAAAGGCTGCAATGAAGATTTGAAATAGTCTCTAATAACCTTCCCGTATTATTCAGAGAGACATACATTTAACTGTCGAATTTACCATTGTTCGTTTTTAAATGCAGAACCATTTGGATATATATATATATATATATAGTCGTGTGGTCTAACGGGACGGCTTCAGTGCAGGCGATTTGGTATCACGATATCTCAGTAGCATGGGTTCGAATCCCGGCGAGGGAAGAACAAAACATTTGCGAAAGCAAATTTACAGATCTAACATTGTTTGATTGATGTTTAGACGAGTTGTATATATAAATATATATAAGTGCGTCCAATAACATATTCATGCCTTATGTACTGTAGTACGACGCTAGATTAAAACTGACGTGGAAAGGTAACACCCGGCCATCGAAAGCTTCATTTTTTATGAGGCCCAGGTGGTCGTGTAATCTAGCGGGCCGGATACAGTGCAGGCGATTTTGTGTCACGATATCTCAGTAGCATGGGTTAACCCGAATAATCCAGTCGTTATATTACGATCACTTCGATCACTCACATCCTCGAGAAAAGTAGTGGATAGAGGGCGCTGAATTATTCGAGTTATAGCATGGGTTCGAATCCCGGCGAGGGAAGAAAAAAAATTTACGAAAGCAAATTTACAGATATAGCCTTGTTGGGTTGATGTTTAGACGAGTTGAATATATACACATGGAAAAAAGTATTGCAACACCTTGATTTTTTAAAAATTGAAAAATCAGTCTTTTATTTTGAAATATGATAAAATAGTTGTAAAATAATATTGAAATGTAGTTAATGATAACATTGGCTTTAAAACGAACAAGAAATGTATTAAAAAAAAAGTTTTATCGAACCAAAATTTTTATAACAAATTGTACAAAAAAATGCATTTTACAACTTTTACTGTAGTCAAACTTTACAATGTCAGACATTTCAAAATTGTTTGACCTGGGGTGTCCTTTTATGCACCGTACGCCCAAATGTGTCCCATATATGCTCGATATGGTTCAAATTCGGGCTACGATTGTGCCAAGGAAGATAAACCGAATTCCATTGGAATAATGGATCTTCCTCCACGACGCTTATTTCAAACTTTAGCGAGCTCTGCACTATATTGGATACGGGCATCTGTGTGTCTGTTCGTAGGCAAAGGTCCCCGAAATGGTATTATCGCACGATAACCAGTAGCGATGAGCCGATCTCGAACAGTTCTTGTTTAAATTAAGGCTCCTGTATGGTCATCATTCTTTTTTTAGGATTGTATTGTTTGCAATGGGTTTCCTTCTGATGAACCTTCATTATGCTGTATTTTCCCTAGCAGATGTTATAGAGGGTCTTCTTGACCTCGGAAGGTCTTTTTAAAACATCGTTTCTTGCCTGATTTTTATTCTCAAAACGACTTATAGTGGAATGGTGATGACCAACAATACGTGCAATAAAATCAACGGTACCAATTTTGTTGCACCAGATGCGCATTTCGACAATACATGTCTCTTCAGTGATGCTCGTGGCCAAAATATTTGAAATCCAAAGAATATATAAAAGATGAAAAGCTATAATCCAAAATGTCCAAAAAGTATAGCCAAATTCGTGAAAGGAATCAGACCTTTGCATGAGGGAGATACATTCCTTAATTTTTAATAATTTCTAATATTTTGCAACAGCAAATTTTAATAACATAAAAAAATCCGTATTTTCATGCCAGTACCGAAGTACTGGCTACTGGGCTGGTGATACCCTCGGGGACTAATAGTCCACCAGCAGAGGCATCGACCCAGTGGTAGTAATAAAATCAACGGTACCAATTTTGTTGCACCAGATGCGCATTCCGACAATACATGTCTCTTCAGTGATGCTCGTGGCCAAAATATTTGAAATCCAAAGAATATATAAAAGATGAAGAGCTATAATCCAAAATGTCCAAAAAGTATAGCCAAATTCGTGAAAGGAATCAGAGCTTTGCATGAGGGAGATACATTCCTTAATTTTTAATAATTTCTAATATTTTGCAACAGCAAATTTTAATAACATAAAACTTGAAATCCGTATTTTCATGCCAGTACCGAAGTACTGGCTACTGGGCTGGTGATACCTTCGGGGACTAATAGTCCACCAGCAGAGGCATCGACCCAGTGGTAGTAATAAAATCAACGGTACCAATTTTGTTGCACCAGATGCGCATTCCGACAATACATGTCTCTTCAGTGATGCTCGTGGCCAAAATATTTGAAATCCAAAGAATATATAAAAGATGAAGAGCTATAATCCAAAATGTCCAAAAAGTATAGCCAAATTTGTGAAAGGAATCAGAGCTTTGCATGAGGGAGATACATTCCTTAATTTTTAATAATTTCTAATATTTTGCAACAGCAAATTTTAATAACATAAAAAAATCCGTATTTTCATGCCAGTACCGAAGTACTGGCTACTGGGCTGGTGATACCCTCGGGGACTAATAGTCCACCAGCAGAGGCATCGACCCAGTGGTAGTAATAAAATCAACGGTACCAATTTTGTTGCACCAGATGCGCATTTCGACAATACATGTCTCTTCAGTGATGCTCGTGGCCAAAATATTTGAAATCCAAAGAATATATAAAAGATGAAGAGCTATAATCCAAAATGTCCAAAAAGTATAGCCAAATTCGTGAAAGGAATCAGAGCTTTGCATGAGGGAGATACATTCCTTAATTTTTAATAATTTCGAATATTTTGCAACAGCAAATTTTAATAACATAAAAAAATTCGTATTTTCATGCCAGTACCGAAGTACTGGCTACTGGGCTGGTGATACCCTCGGGGACTAATAGTCACAGCGAAATACCTGCTTCCCTCATGCTGGGTATCTGCCATCTTGCTGCAGTTATGAGTTGTGGATGACCAATTACAAGGTGTCAATAACATAAATTAATAAACTTGGTTATTTTAAGTGTTGCAAACAATGAGGATAAAAACATTTGTTTTAGTGTTTACGAGTACAGTAGCTGCAATAGCATGTGCAGATAAGACCTGATAGAGTCGATATTTATTGATTAAACTCAGGTGATATTTAAATAATGTTTAACTTGTTCTATTTCAACAAATTATTTAACAAAAAAATAAAAAGTGTTTTTTTTTAATTCGAATTTCAATTTGGTGTTTTTTCCATGTGTATATATATACTCAAAACTATTCTCAAAACAATATGAATACGAAAATGAATAATAAAAACCAAAAAAAAAAAAAAACTGTTCTCTCAAAACTGGAGGTATGCAAAGCATCATGATAGCAAAATTTTACCTGTCGCATAATATTATGATAGTTCATTTCAATAAAAAGACAAATTACATTTACTTTTCAATTGGCGAAAACTATATGCCTCTATTTTTTGTGCATTTGATATACATAAATGTATGAAATAAATAGGTTTAAAAGGACCATTGGCATAAAGGATTCCTTTTTTGGACGTCATTTTTCTGTTTATTATTTTCTATTGTAATTGACCAGAGATTAGAGATTTTAATAGACTCATTGGCACTCACACCACATCTTCCTATATCTATCTATATATATAGACTTGTCTTAGAGTAAAATTTATAGATTTGAAATTGAAGAACAATATGACCGACAGAAGGGTGAATGTCAGTACCTCAGAATTAATCAGAAACGAGTTAAGATATAACTATACTATTCTAAGGCTATAGCCTAATCCGGTGATCGCATTTTCATCACAGTTGAGATGACCCCTTAAAGAAACAGTTTTCAAAATATTAGCTCAACATGGTTTGTAGTTCTTTGTATAGGGTGTTAAAAAAGTTATCATGTGATCTCAACATATTTATGTCTTTCCTAGTCTAAACAAACATATGTATCCTCGTAATCTATTACGGACATATCGCACATAAATTATATAAGGGTTCATAATAAGATGTCCCATTCGTCAATTGTTGTCTGGGTATAATCGACCCAGACTAACAAGGCGACTAAATACACCATTCGTGAAAAACACCAGTCAATTTAAGGACATATGATCACAAACTTTTTATTGTCGTTAAACGCTGAAATTAATTTTATTAAAAGAATATATAAAAACCGAAATATTAGGTTCCAATTTAATGAACAAAATCAAAATGGTACATTTTATATTTGAAATTAAAGCATTTTTTTTTATAATCTGAATCATTATATGTCATTTTTTTGAAACACGAAGACTAACTATACATCTTTAAATGAATAAAACGCTTGTTTAAAAGATGTACAACTTCATTAATCCATTCATTCATCTATCATCCTAATAATTAATCAACACAGAAAATCTTTAAAAAAGTGCATCAAATTTCCTACTGACATTCAACTTTAAATATCGTTTTGATATGAATTTCTAGAGGCATTACGTAAATTAAAGGAAGAAAAAAATAGTATTTTAAAGGTCTAGTAAAGATGAACCGAAATATTCAAAGACGAATATGTCTGAACGTAGTATGGACTCTAATAGTAACGAAGTGTGATATGACATAATGTTTGTGAAAGATTACGAAGACAAACTTGAGTCAGTGCAGTACTCTCCCATTAACAAGTTGAATAGTTTCAGAGTTGTCGACCTTTTGGTGTTTTGTTCGAGGAAAAAAACAAAGCGTATGAAATTTAATTAGTATCAATGTACATTTAATTATGGGTCACACACCTGGCAAACAATGAGATTTAATTTTAGAACTTCAAACGTTATGATTGAATTAGCACCCATTTAGTTGATTGCAAAAATAACACTTTCATCTGTCAATCTTATGAATATGTATGAGGTGGGCAGTATTAAAGGCGCTTGCTATTTACAAAGTACCCATTCATATGAAAACCATAAATTTGTTCAGAAGGACTTTGCCGTGGACGTGGGATTTAGTTCAGATTATCGTTTGATCAACAGCACCATATTTGATTTTCTGAAGGATATTTTTTTATTAATTTTACACTAATAGGTATCATCATCTTCAACGGTTTTGAAACGCCCCCTGTGTAAGCGTGTGCTCGTACTGATAGACACGGTATTTATCACTGGTAACAAATAACCCAGAGAGTCTGCAGTGTTTTAAGTTAGGGAATAGGCAGACTTCTCGTAAATTTGAAAACTAGATGCACCACAACAAAAATATACGTAGTTTGCATTAGCTCTCGAAAAGTTTTTATTATATTCAGGAATTTACACTTGTATCGTTTCATTATGTGGAAATCATTATCAGCCGTTTTATTTTGCTTCATTTTGTCAGTAGTGCTTTATTCCAGTCTCACAGATGCACAAACAGCACAACGGACAGTTAATAGATTCCAGACTTGCAGAGATGTGAATTTCTGTTGCCCTGGACGAAATAACACGTGCTATGCTTTCGGACCTCGAAGGGACGGCAACGTAAATGAATCAAAATGTTTTTGCGATGATAATTGTAGAGCAATGAATGATTGCTGTATAGATCATGAAAGTTATTGTGAATATCAAAGAGGTGAGTGTTTCTAATCATTATAGTATGTATAAGTGTGTAAAAATGTACTTGGTAAATGAGACGCACTGGCGTAAGATGATAACACACGTGTATGTAATTTATCAAAGGCGAAGTTATATTTAGTAGAGTACACCCAACTTGCATTATGCATTATGTTAAGACGATCATTATTGAATTCCTCACTCTGTCACTATATTTATTTGGGGATGGGGTGTCCGGCCCGGGCGGCTTCTCTTACATTTGTCTTATGGAGCTACATATGGTTATTGCAAATGTTGCATCTGTTCCCCTCAAACTTTGCTATTTTATAGATACCGTCCCCCTTCCAAAATTCGGATCCTTATCTGGTTTTGTTGGTTATTTGTGGGATTGTTTAAACTGGGATGTGAGAAAGTGCGTGTGAAAAAGTTGGGGGTAATTTCCGTATTCATATTGCAATAATTCAACTGTAAAAACAAGATCTAATAAGAAAAGCAACTATTTTCATACCCATTCAAGAGGAAAAGTCTTTATTGGCGAGAAACTCTAATATGAGAAAAACCTTTCCACTAGCAAGAATTTGTGATGAATTGATTCTTGAAAAATCAGTCAGTTGAAAATGACAAATTATGTTCATTACCCACACTTGAAAAGCAATGCACAAATTGTATGTGCAACAATGCCGATTTTTAGTAGCTGTCTGTTGAGTATTTGTCTTTAAACATCACATAAAATAACATTATTTATTTTACAAATACTTTGACAGAGACTTAACTCTTTTATCTCCTGAGAAAATGTCATGTCACTTTGATCTTCAATTATTTTACCTGATAAAATCTTCTTTTTACCTGCAATGAAATTGAAACAGAATTATTTGCAAAGATGTTCTGCAAGGATGACATGAAGCTTAACACATTATTGTCTTGAAAAAATATTGTAAATTTGATCTTAGAAAATCTCTTGGAATGTTTATACAAATGTCAATCATTTTACAATGGAAGAATAATCAATCTGAAAATGCAGCTACATACATGCCAAGTTTGATTGGAAAAGGATGAGAAATTAACATCTGTAGTTGAGAAATTTACAAATCTTATTAAAATAAAGGACAATATGATTAGGCAATGTATGATATATTTATTATTTGATACACCCATCTATCTTTGGAGAGATAACAAGGATCCGGTCATGTCCAGGGGGCAGGTTAGGACTTACCTGACAAAATTTAATTACATATATTACAGTTATGTCATTGTATGTGTGTAATAGATTTGTTGTTGACTTGAGATTAAGGTAGCTAGGGGAGGGTGGAGGAAAATTACTTGTACATTGATAGATTTTGTTATCCTCCCAAGTTCTACCACAACTATACATAAAAATCCTTTGAAGCTTGATTTATTTCTTTGTCAAACAACATCCTTTGTTTTTGTAAATTCCACAATGTCAGTGAAATTTATTTCTGATAAATTTGTGATGTAATTGCATCTTAATAAGATTTATGAATAATGTGAACACTCTTTAGTGTTTTCGAAGGTGTAGAAGATCTTTTGTTTATATTTTGCTGATCTTGGTGTGTTTTGAGTTTAATGCCTTTATTATTAACAGTATTAACCTTGCACATCTGTTAAGGTAGCGATTGAAACCTAGGTAAATGATAAAAGTGCGTCTTTGATAACCTACAGACTGACAAAGCTCTTAACCAGACATGTAGATAATAGAAAAGTATAGGACATCATTTTGACCGCTTGACCAAAGGACCCATGCCTAAGGAATGATGTCACATACATGTACGATAAGATATAAAGATTAAATTGTCCTTATTGTCTAGTGTCCATCAAAAACACCTTAACTGTGACCAGAACATGATAACTCATCATTGGTCAGCAATGGTCAGTCATGTCAGTATTGGTTTGAAATCAGACAAGTGGAAGATTTTCATTTTGTATCTAACACAAAGTTTAATGAAGCATAGAAGATGGATATTAGACCTCATCAGGTCAGATAAAAGACCAGAAGCAACTCTGGTAATGGAATATTAATGAATTTTATGAAAAGCAGCTGATGGTTTTAAAATGAAAAAATAAAATGGTTTTATTAAACGATTTATATCAAATTGACAAAAATTTCAAAATTATGTTAAGTGAAAATATCATGTGTAAACACTGAAAAGGGTATAACTTTTTGACCGAACTTTTTTTTTTTATTATTATCCAAATATTAATCATGTTAATTTGTGACAAAAAAAGTTAAATTACTGCTCAAAGAAAACAATGTGATAGAAACTTCAAAAACATGTATATTTAGTTGAGAGCCTGTTGCAGCACCCTCTATGTCCTTCTCTAAGGTCAAACCAAAGACTAAAAATTGGTATTTGTTATATATATAATATATATATACCAAGCAGACTGGTATTAAAAGCATTGAGACTATTTGACTTAAATCAGAATGTTTTTGAATGGAATGTGGCCTTCTTGAGCCAGCTGTTAGCCTCTGAATCTAGCTTAAATATGTAGGTTAGATACAAATGTATAAACATTTACATGTAAATCACATTAATATGTTCTTATCCTGAAATCTGATTCTGCCCTAGCTGATTAACATCCCTGATTGAAGGAAGCTAGTAGACTAGATTATCTTCATATTTTTTAAAACTTTTATTTTGACTAAGGAATAGTTTAATATCACAGCAGCTTTGTATTAAGTCCAAAGAAATGGCCCTTAACCCCCTGACCAAAGCAACTGGTGATAGACAATAGTCTGTAGTTTGACCATCAAAAGCAATTTGAACACAACACATTTTGATCAAAGGTTTTTTGGCTGATTTGTTGTTTTATACTAGTTTGTGATCACAGACATTTCAAGTGCACTATTTACCAAGTTTATGTTATTCATATTACAGCCAAAAAGTTAGATCTCAAATATTATTTAGATTTCTCATAATTTATAGAAAGAGTTTGAATAATAATATAGTAAAAAAAAGTTAAGAACATGTGTAAACTTATAAGATTATTTAACTTTTAATCAGTTAAACATTTATTTAAAGTTCTTTATTCATTGACACATGAACTAAATATGGTTTTACATGTATTTAAGCCCCAACTGGACGAAATTCTTCCTACCCTGTGTAACACCTGTTAGTTTGGTTATGCAGGAGAAATGTTGGGTACATTTTAAGATTAAC
The DNA here is from genome assembly GCF_036588685.1 of Mytilus trossulus. Lineage (NCBI taxonomy): Eukaryota > Metazoa > Mollusca > Bivalvia > Mytilida > Mytilidae > Mytilus > Mytilus trossulus. Next base: position 46,000,412 of record NC_086380.1, on the reverse strand, counting down.
TTATGATTTTTTAAAATTCATGCCTCAATGATAATCTTTTGAAAGGTATGGTTAAGAGATTGGATTAGTATATAAATATATGAAAAGTTGAAATTACAAAACCATGTTATATAGTGCCATTTATGCTTGTACTAACTAGCCACAAGCTAAAAGTAACTTGTATGTTTTCTAATACATTTATTTAACTAATATAAATTACATTTATAAATATATACAAAATACATTAACTTGGACTACATGAATATAAATCCTTACTAAAACATTATAAAAAAGAAAAAAAACTGCAGGGAAAGAGTATGCACACTTTGAAAGAATAGAGAATGGAAAAGGGGACTGTGTCAAAGAGACAAAGACCCTTCCAGCATGTCCAGAGGTCAGCCCAAGGCCATAAATAACCAGAAAATCCAGCATCTGTAGGAGAGCTTCAGTTGGTCCTTAAACAACTAAATATACGTACTAGTTCAGTGAAATGGCCACCACACTAAACTTTAAAACATACAAATGAACCAAATTAAAAAACCTATCAAAGACCAGAGGTTCTTGACTTTGGAGAGACACAAAAATCCAGCATGTTTATGAGAACTTGTTACCCCCCCTCCATTCCCCCTACCAAAACCTATGGCTGGTGTTAAATAAACAGACACACAGTAAAACTGTTTAAAAGAAGTGTTAGTCAGATGTAAGAATTATAAGGTAACTGAGGAAACTAATCAAAATATTGAGGTCTATTTTAATATCTAAAAATTCAAGATCTCTTGCTGTTTCTTAGTTCATTGAATATGCTGTTGACAATTAAAAGATTGCATTTTAACTTTAATACATCCTGTGCATGTTTTAATATAATAGCCAGAAGTCTTTTAATTCGTCTCTTCAGCATCAGATTTACAGGTCACAGATTGAACATGTTAAAACTAAAAGACAGCTAGGGAAATTTTGCAAATCATACTATAAAACTGGTCCCTCATGATGATAAACCATAGGTAAAAATTAGGGTTAGTCTGCAGCTTTACCTAACTAATGAACACTAATAATCTTTATTGAAAAGCACTTTACGCCCATATGGACCAATGGCTTAAAACATTATACATAATATACAGTTTACATAAAACAATGAAAATAAACAATGGACACACTTTGAACTATAATTTGTCTTTTTTTTAAATCAATATATATATATTTATATATAAGAGATTCAAATTATATCAAGGACTCCCTGCCCTCAGTCTTAGTGACTTTTTTAAAAAGGAGCCTAATTTGCAAGTGTCCTGTTTTGTTTCAGGATTGAGAATATGTTTTAATTTATCTATATCATTTAAGTTATTATATTTATTTTCATTTAAAAATTCTTTTCTTAATTGTTCATTTATTTTACATTTAAAAAAGAAATGAAACTCATCATCTAGTACATCACAATGTGTACATAGTCTTAAATCTCTGGGAATAATACTCAAAATGCATAAAAAATCTGTGTAAATGTAGTAATTTTTGAAACTCTTCTGAGATAATTACCTTCATGCTGTAGATATAAATAAAAAGACTTCTTCAGACACCTTAGTACTTAAACTACATGTATACAGTGTACTTTTTGATAGATCAGACACTTTGCATGTTTATATTGTGATAACACACGACCAGGGTTATCAACTTATTCTTTTTACACAGATAACAGAAGTTCAGTCAATATTTACACCAGAATGAATCTAATAAATGTTTACTTTAATAATAAAGACTCATGTCCTAAGACAACAGCAAACAGTGGTAAATTAATCATATCCACAACCTTGATAACATGCTTGCATACTTTATCTTAATATTGTGTGCTAAGCAAAATTGTCTCATTTGGTATCTAGGGTGGGGACATGAAAAATAGCTTGATAGATTTTCAACAATCAGAAGATTAACTTTTGTCCCAATTTGTTTTGATGAAAGAGCTGTAATCCTTATTTAATTTCAGTGTAGTTGAATGATCATTTGGAGGTTGTTTGATTCAAGATGTCTAGCAATATTAAAGAAATTTATTTTTCTGATAAATTTGAAGTATAACTTTCAATCTCAATTGTTGATATTTTTTGTGCATGCTACTCTGCAGTATTTTGATCATATATTGCACTGACCTGTTTTAAAATGACATGCATTTATTTAGCTTTGAATATTAACTAAGTTCTGACATTTTTGTTGCTGTTAGCTCAGCTGTCATTAACTTGACAATTCTGATTCAACACACATTTATGACAAATCAGAAAACGTTTTTTAGTTTCCTCTTGTTACAAATTTGAAAAGTCTTAACTTTTTTGTTATATGAGTATGGTATCTGTAATAAGCTGAGGTTCTTCAAAGAAGTAACAAGCTTGAAAGAGAATTTTACTAGTACCTTGAACATCTCTTTTGAGCTGCCATAATGTCTAAAAATGTCTAAAATATATTCATTGAGATGATTGAAGACAGATGTTTAGGTAAATATGCTTGAATACATGTTGTTGGCATAACCATTCACCTTTAAATGTAGGTAAAATGACCTGACTTTCTTGCTCTGGCCATTTTTTAGAGTAAAGTTTTAGAACCGATCCATATCTATTGTAGCTTGCAAAACTGCTTTCATGGGAACAAAAAAGTGTAGGTCTGAAGATGAATTTGACCTGGTAATGTGTAACTGTTATCCTTTTTGCTTATCTTGTAACCTTGTTCCAAGTTGAGGGTTTAGGAGGGTGGATGTTAAACTTGGTATCTTATCAATAAAATGCTTCAAACCTTTACTGTGTACAAAGAATGATGCACACCTAAATTACTATTCATTCCAATGTATGCACTCAGTTTTAAATATAAAATAAATACTGGTTTTGATGTTTGTGAATGACAGATCATAGATGTATAGATATATGGTCAGATGAACAATGTAACATTGATTTTGAATATTCTATGAATTGTCAGTGCAAAATATTAAAGTTCATAAGCCTAACATGAAATTTAGTAATAAGAAACTTCAGTAAATATAATTATGAGTATTTTATTTTTTTTAAATTATCCAGAATCATGCGTTTTCTTAACTTAATTATGGTTTGCTTT